>NC_081830.1:67123660-67426703 GCF_030867095.1 Alligator mississippiensis
TGTATGTGATCTTCAGCTGGACCTCAAACTTATGATTTCTCAACACAGTCTAAGCCAATTTATGCTTATACTAACAACTCTGTCTTCATGTATGAGTGTGACTATTGAAAATACATCATTTTTTATGCTGCTGGTTGCCTTCTTCACTTCTTGAATTTTTTTCCTGCTTTATAGTTGTAAATGCCTTGACTCAGCTTTAAATTGTGAGACTTCTGGTTAAGATATGGAGACTTCTAGATAAGACAAAAAGAAGGGTCTTTTTATACTTGCATGCAGTCCTAGCTAAAAATGTTGCTGTTTGGTTCCCCTCAACTTTTCCTTAAAACAGATTTTGAAATAAATAACCTTTTACAATCTCAGTGTAATCTTAAACTCTAAATTAGAGACCTAAATTAGAGTTTGGAATCCTAAATCAGCGTTTACTGAACCAGCAATCACCCTAAACACACCAAAAAAGCTGTGATATACAGCCAAGCCCTCAGATACCACCGCATTTGTACTGAAGAGAACACCCGGGATTGCCACCTCACCAATCTTAAAAAGACTTTCACCCAACAAGGACACTCGTGCAGAGAGAGAGAGATCACACATTTGAAAGAGCCACCTGGAAACCACGTGAAGAACTGCTGCAGTACAGAAGAAAAACCCCCACAAATCGCACACCTCTGGTTATGATGTATCACCCCTCCCTTGAACCTGTATGGAAAATCCTCAAAAAATTGCAACCCATACTAGACAGAGACCCTATTCTTAAAAAGATCTTCCCAGAGCCACCCATCCTAGCCTTCAAACAAACACCGAACCTCGCCAACCTCATCACCAGAAGCAAACTCCCTCAAGCCCAGAACACACCAAAAAGATCCAGACCATGCCAGGACAAGAAATGCAAAACCTGCCAACACGTCACCACCACCCCCACTATTACTACACCCCACAACAGAGCCATCAGCATCCCAGGATCTTACAGCTGCACCTCCAGAAATGTAGTATACCTCATCCAATGCACCAAATGCCCTGATGGAAGATACGTAGGAGAGACCAAACAGCAACTGCGCACCAGAATGAACGCACACCCGAAATCCATCAAAGACAGAAATACCCAATTACTGGTAGGGGCACATTTCTCACAGGAGGGCCACTCTCTCTCCAATCTCTCAGTCCTGAGCCTCAAGGGAAACTTACACAACACTTCCCAGAGACGAGCCTATGAGCTCCATTTCATCAACCTGCTGGATACTAGAGATCAGGGACTAAACATAGACATTGGATTTTTGATACGTTATAATCTGCCTGGCAACTGACTCCCCAGCCCAGCCCAGCCCCTGCCTTCTTTACTTTTCATTCCATCCAGGAAGAGCACGCACCGACTGCTGAAACTTCCCTAGCCTGACGAAGGGTTTTTGAACCCGAAAGCTTGCTTAATAACTATTCTCCAGCTATTTGGGTTGGTCTAATAAAAGATATCAAATTCACCCAAGGAACCTTGTCTGCCTATGTCCTTAGACCAACACGGCTACAACCTACACCCCTCCAAAAGACAGATGCACTTATGGATGAATGGAGCTGTAATATCTTGTTCTTGAACCAGTGTCCCAGTTGCTGCTCTATGGGACTTTCATTTAATCTTTCGGACTATCTTCTCTTCATCTCCCAACTTTTCTTTATATACAGGGCTTACATTACAAGGTCTAATTAATTCAGTACTCAGACCAAACTCCTTATTATACTGTCATTCTGCTTCTACCGCAGTTTTTCATTGCTGTCCCTCACACAGTTTAAGGTACAATATAGACAGCTAACTAAACATCTTGTGCCTAAATTCCTTAATGTGCTTTAAAAAAATACAATGTAATTACCTTTGAAATCTTTAAACTAATCAATTGCATTTTTTCAGTGTTGGAGGGCAGGAGGTTTGAGGTGTTCATATTTCATAAACTTTTTGGTTTAATGATCTGTTTAAAAAAAGTAAAATTGATGCTAAGCTTTTTCACTTCAAAGTGTACTGGGCACTCATTACATCTGAAGGAAATCTTTTCTTTTATGTTAATTTTCTAATTATGTTACCCAGATACACTGCGAGAGCTTATTATAAGAGAGACATCTATACTCCTAATATTTAAATATAACTAATCCATTCTGTCCAAATGGAGTGAGCCCTGGGGTATAGCCAACAAAAATCATAAGCTCCTCTTTACCAGCACATTCATCCACCCTTGAAATGAGTAAGAGAAATGTCTCCTTCAGCCCTGCTACTGTGTTCAACCTTGTGTTCAGGGGTCTGTTTTTTTTTAACTCAGAAAAATTAAAATGGGCATCATTTAAGAGCATCTTAACTGAAAATAAAAGTTGATAACTAAACACTGCTTCATGGGCAACCAAACTTCAAAGCAGAATTATGCTTCCTTCTACTTGGCCTACAGACTCAGTAGTACACTGCAAGTGGCTAAACCACTTTGAAGTCTGTGGGTTTTTTTATTTAAGCAGCTGCAACAGGAGTGTATTAAGCTCCCAGTGTCATGCTTTAAATAGATACTTAGAAGAGAAAGTGGTCCTGCTGTCTGCAGAGCATTGAACGAAGAAACTGAGCAAGCACCTCATTTTGGAAAGCCAACATCACAGGCATATGTCACACTTTTATAAATGGCTATGCAAGGTGCAGAATACCCGAGAACCAAGCCTCATGACCCTTTGAATATTTTTCAGTATATGTAATAAAACTTTTGAAATCCTTTCCTAATAAAATGTTGGCTTAGTATTTTGATGTAAAGGCATTATAAGCAGTGTGATTTTACATAAATAATGGCCATTATTGGCTACAGTAAACAATTATCTATGATGACTTGCAATGGAGGAGAGGCACTGAACTGTCATTTATACCTCTCTGCAAGGTAACAAGGTATCTTGTATGTATCTAACATAGATCACCTTATGAGATTTCAAACAGATTTTTAAGACATTGGCTTTGAGCTATAAGCCCTGAATGGTCTTAGCACAAGCTATTTAAGAGACTGCATCTCTCCCCATAATTTACTGCCATGGCTGCATTCAGCAGGGATGCTCAGGCTAGTAAAATTGGCTGGCAATAGGAAAGACCTGCGATGTCATGGAGTCTCAGTTTCTTCCTTTTTTGAGTTATGTTTTCTATTTGGGGCCATGGGAAAGTGCAAGAGGAGGAACCATTATCACAGCGAATGACATTTTGGCTACAATGAACAATCTGTATGAAGGGTTTTCTTTGGCTTTAAAAAAAAGTGATCAAGTTCTGGATTTGTTTGAACTTTTTTTTTTTTTAAGAAAAGAATTCCAAAACCAAATCCCTATAACTGAAAATATTTTATTTCCCGCTCTTTCATGTTCATGGAACTAATTTGTGACAAAAACTTTGTGTTTTTACTGTTACGTATATTTGTTAATGTTAGGTTATATTACATCATAGTGAAAAGTTTTGTATTCATAGATTCATAGAAGTAGGGTCGGAAGGGAACTTGTAGATCATCAGGTCTGACCCCCTGCCCTGGGCAAGAGAGAAAACCGGGCTCAAATGACCCCAGCCAGGTAGACGTCAAGTTTCCTCTTAAAGACCCCCAGGGTAGGAGCCAGCACCACTTCCCTTGGAAGTTGGTTCCAGATCCTAGCTGTCTTGACTGTGAAGTAGTGCCTTCGGCTGTCTAGTCTAAACTTACTCTCTAACAACTTGTGGCCATTATTCCTTGTTACCCCGGGGGCGCTAGGGAGAACAAGGTCTCTCTCAAACCCTGTTGGTCCCCCCTAGTGAGTTTATAGACAGCCACCAGGTCCCCCCTTAGCCTTCTCTTGCGAAGGCTGAACAGGTTCAGGTCCCATAGCCTCTCTATGCAGGGTCTGCCCTGTTGTCCCTGGACCATGCAGGTGGCCCTCTTCTGGACCCTCTCAATGCTGTTCACATCCCATCTGAAGTGCAGCGCCCAGAACTGAACACAGTACTCCAGCTGCGGCCTGACCAGTGTCGCATAGAGGGGGAGGATCACCTCCTTGGCCCTGCTTGGGATGCATCTGTGGATGCACGACAAGGTACGGTTAGTCCTACTGACCATGATCTCGCATTGTCAGCCCATGTTCATCTTGGAGTCGATAATGACTCCAAGATCTCTTTCTGCCACCGTGCTCTCGAGAAGGGAGTTTCCCAGCTTATAAATGTGCTGCTGGTTCCTACTGCCCAAGTGCAGCACCCTGCACTTGTCAGTATTGAAACCCATCCTATTTTCGTTAGCCCACCACTGTAACCTGTCCAGGTCCTGCTGTAATCTGTCCTTCCCTACTAGTGTGCCCACCTCACCCCAAATCTTGGTATCATCAGCAAATGTAAACAGGCTGCTTTCTACCCCGTCATCCAAGTCACTAATAAATTGAACAGTGTGGGCCCAAGCCCTGGGGAACTCCACTGCCCACTTCCCTCCAGGTTGAAAAAGACCTCTCTACCACTACCCTCTGAGTACGACCCTTCAGACAATTTGCAATCCATCTGACTGTGTAGGCATCAATGCCACAGTCACCTAGTTTTTTAATGAGAATGGGTGGGAGACAGTGTCAAAGGCCTTGCTGAAGTCCAGAAAGACTACATCCACGGCAACACCTGCGTCCAATGCTTTTGTGACCTGATCATAGAAGGCAGTCAGGTTGGTCTGAGAGGACCTGCCCCTAATGAAACCATGCTGGTTGCCCTTGAGTATCATCCCTGCTGCTGGGCCATCATAGATGTGCTCCTTGGTAATCTTCTCAAAGAGTTTCCCCAGGATTGAAGTAAGACTAATGGGCTTATAGTTGCCCGGGTCTTCCCTCTTCCCTTTTTTAAAGATGGGAACCATGTTGGCATTCTTCTAGTAAGCAGGCACCTGGCCAGAGCACCACGAGTGCTCGTAAAACCGTGCCAGGGGCCCTGCAATAACCCCTGCCAATTCCCTCAACACCCTGGGGTGGAGAGCATCTGGACCTGCTGATTTGAACACGTCCAGCCCCTCCAGAAGCTCTTTAACCCAGTCCTCCCTGACCTTAGGCCTGGCAACATTTCTCCCAAGTCCACCTGGAATCTTTGTCGGGGAGTCCCAGTCCCTGCACAAGAAAATGGAGGCAAAGAATTTGTTAAAGAGGTCTGCTTTCTCCTCTGGTGCAACCACCAGATTGCCAAGCATATCCTGCAGGGGCCTCACATTACCCGGTGCCTTCTTCATTCTCCCTATATATTTAAAAAAGGACTTTTTATTATCTTTGATCCTTGACGCTAGCCCTAGCTCCGTATCTGCCTTAGCTTTTCTAACAGCCCCCCCTACAGACCCGAGCGGTGGAGGCATACTCCTCTTTGGTGATAGCCCCTCCCTTCCACTAGGTGTATATCTCCTTTTCGGCAATCAAGCATTCACGAATGCCCTTGGTGAGCTGGAGGGGCTTTTGGGCACTCTTGCCCCCCTTGCTTCTTGTTGGGATTGTCACCCCTTGGGCTCTGAGTATCGTCTCTTTAAGGAATGACTACTCATCTTGGGCACTGAGTTCCCCTACTCTCGAGGACCCCAGTGCCTCTCCCACTAATCTCAACTCATTAAAGTTGGCCCTCTTAAAGTCTAGGGCTACTGCTTTGCTGCAGGCCCTTGGCACCCTGCATTGGATGGTGAATTCCAGCAAGCGATGATCACTATCACCCAGGTGGTCGAGGACCTAGAGCCCTCTTACCAGGTGTATTATTATTCACTGTTCCATTGTATCAGTAGGAAAAAGTATTCAGTCAGGTTGATTTCAATTTTACTTCAGGTGCAATATTGTATTTGTGCTTAACTTTGACCATAAGCCCCCGACTCATGTGGACATTTTGATTAGAGGTGCACCAATATATTGGTCTGTATTGGATAGGCACTGGTAGAAGGAAAACTGACATTATTGGCAATTGGCTTTTTTTGACCAGTGTTGCCGATGATGTCACTGATAAATGCTGCATGCATGCACGCATGCACATGGCCAGGAATGTAGCCTGGCAGTGGGGAGAGCAGTGCCAGGCCTTTAAGTCTGGGGGGTGGGGGAAAGGGCAGGGGAGGGCAGATTGAAGCTCCCAAGGTGAGGGAGGGAACAAGGCTTACAAATTCATTAGGGGGATGCAGCAAGGGATCGGAGATGCTCTGTTCACCAGGGCGCCTCTTTGGGGTAACAAGGAACAATGGTCACAAACTGACAGAGAGCAGATTTAAGCTAGATATCAGGAAAAACTTCTTTACGGTAAGGGTAGCCAAAATTTGGAATGGGCTTCCAAGGGAGGCGGTGCTCTCCTCTACCTTGGGGGTCTTTAAGAGAAGGCTGCATAGGCATCTGGCTGGGGTCATCTGACCTCAGCACTCTTTCCTGCCTAGGCAGGGGGTCGGACTCGATCTGTTGAGGCCCCTTCTGACCCTAGCATCTATGAATCTACGAGGCTGGGGCAGGGGTAGGTGCTGCCCAGCCGGGGCAGGGTGGAACAGAGTCATGGGTGCCTTGTCGGGGTGGGGAGGGGGGGAGTGGGCAGCTCCTGCCACTGCATACCCCCTTAGGGGCGGCACAAGGGGGCATGTGCCCCCAGATTTGTGTGCAGGACAAGGGCAGCTGTTTGCTGCAGGCTTGGGACCAGAGGCTGCGCCAACCTCTTCCTGACAGGAGGGCTGGGCCAGGGCTGTGCTCAGGGCAGGCAGGGTTGGGATGGGTAGTGATGGATCTGGGGGGTGCTACAGTGAATTTGGGGGTTGCCTTTGCCCCCTCCCAGCCCTGCCACTGCCCACCCCACCCCCGCCTGCCCCAAGTGCAGCCCTGGCCCAGCCCCATCACTGGGAAGAGGCTGGAACAGCCCCTGGCCCCAAGCCTGCAACAGGCCGCCTGCCCTCACCCTGCACACAAATCTGGGGGGCACATGTCCCCTGTGCTTCCCCCAGGTGTGTGCACAGTGGCAGGAAGCTGCCACCAGCCCCCCTGCACCCTCCAGACAAGCCGCCCACAGCTCTGTCCCATGCCTGCCCAGTGCCTGCCCATGCCCCAGCCCCACTCCCTCCCTCACCATGGGAGCCTCAATCTGCCCCCTCATGCCCTTTACCCGCAACAGACTTAGCAGCTGGACGCTGCCAGGCTGTATATCGGCTGTTGGATCAATATTGGCCAATATGGCTGATTAATAATCAGCCATCGGTACTGGCCAAAAAAATCTTTATCAGTGCACCCCTAATTTTGATTGAAACTTACAAAAGGAAATTATATGATCACTTTTAAGAAGTGTACAATTTGCAAAAATCTTATCAACTGTTATTTAATTATCCTTTATTTATTAATAATGGAAACTGATTTTCTTTGCTTAAAACATATGCAGATTTAACAGTGCACTGTTCTGATCTGTTAGCAAAGGAAAGCCCCTTAAATTAAATTGAAGTCACCAAATCTCTAGCTTTACAATTTTCACTCCTCCTTACTGTATCACAGCATTTTAACTATAAAATAAAATTTAACAAAGACATTTAACAAAATCTGTACCCCAAAGACAAAAAGTTGAAGTCGTAGACTACAACTAGAAAGCACTTGGGACTCACTGTAACCTTTACTAATGAAAAGTTTAGCTTCATTGCTGCGGTAAGCAAAAAATCTATTGTGTAAATAAGCTGATTGTTTCTCAGCTCATGAGGAAAGGTTATTCTTTCCCCACCCTTTAGTAATGATGTCTTAGCATTACTTTTATTATAATTTTATTGCCAAATCGGGTGTGAGATTAGATGTTGGATGTTACATGTAATCTGCTCAGAAATCAAATTATTTGACCTCCAAGCTCACCAATACACCCTCCTGCTGGTTTGCTGTTAAATATGCAGCCTTTTCCTGTCATGAATACAAATGGAGGACAAATTAGAATCTACAGACAGCTGACCTGAGCTACAGATTAGAGACTAGGGGCTTGTGCTGTTTTAAATGTTTTAATTACCATAGTCCCAATAGCCAGTTGAAGGACACACACAAAAATCATTTTTGTAACAAAAAAGCGAAGAAAGAAAGAAAAAAAAAGGGCACCCTCCTCCTAATTTGAATTTTTCAGTTTGATTGCATTTGCACTTCCATTGGAGCTATGCTAATTTGTTGCATGAAATTAGGTCTATTAATAAAAAATGTGCTACTTTTACAAGAGTATTTTCAATGGAAGGGTTTTTCTGTTTTGTTTTTGTTTTTCTTACTTCCATTTGGGACCAGCTGAAAATGACATCAGAATCTTGAGAGAATTTTACTGTCAAACCTGATTTTAGTTCTAGGCCTGGCAAGTCAAATTCAAAGTAGTTGAAGTGTGTAGTAGTAAAAGCTGAAATAATTTGACACACTATAAATACTGCAAATAAAAAATGTGTTTCTTTTGAATCTCCAACTCAAACATGTTGTATTGCATCATTGCTACGTTTGAATTGTTTGCCTTAATATATCATGCATAATACAATTATAAGATTTTGAGAGTCAGATGTAAGTGATGATGAAATGCATTGTATACAGTGTGGAGAGGGGGAACAGGGAGAGGCTATTAAACATCCTGCAGCGATAGCCCTATTTTGATCCATAGTGGGGATTAATGTATTGAGAGGCTTATCGTAGATAATAGGGAATAGAAGTTTTTAAAAATCATATTAAATATCAAAGCAATAGAACTAAATAAGGCTTTGTTCCTTTGCATTTAAAAAAAATACATTGGACTGTAATGCTTAGATTAAGGAATATATTATCCTGATGCCTTCATTCTTGAATTTGCATTTTTTTTCTCATGTGTGTTGGCCCAGTGTTGAATTGATTAGTTATGCCTAGCTAGTAAGCAGTGAAACATTTTTATATACTCTAGGGAAATAAATTTGGCAGAAAATCAGCATGAGTAGATTTAATTATCACTCTGAGACCTTTTCCTTTTCTAGCTTAGTGATCCTGAAACTCCACGTGTTTCACTGAAATCTGTGTGGACGCTAAGCTTCGCTTCCCAATTTGTTCCTCCATGCAATGATAAGCCAAGCAATTACTGCTTTATTGATTTTTCATCATGGCAAATTTAAAGTTGATTTTTTCCTGAAAAGGCAGGGGTGATTAAGTGTTTCCCCTCGGTTTAGTACAAGAGAGCTATGTGGCAGAATCTAATATCCTGAGGTCAACCTCTGCAGGCAGATAATACGGTGTTTTGGCCACGTGTTAAGGAGAGAAATCAGGGCTACAAATGTGATAGGATATATGTGGAGACAGTTTAATTTGCTCCATTTATATGAACAAGTCATGTGGCACATGCTTGGAAAACATTATTTTGAATAGGCTTGGAAATAAAGCCCACGTGGGCAGCAAGAATGAGTGAGTACAAACAAGACAAGCATTAAAGCATTTAGCAGTGAGGGGAGAACTGTCTTTTAAAAATGGGAATAAAGCAAAGCTTTGACATTTTGTTTGTCAAAATTTGACTGAAAGCTGTATGCTATCTTCATGGTAACTTCATTACCACTTTAGAGCTGTCATTAAAAAACAAAACAAAAGTAAAACCTTTCTGGTCTGAGAGAGGATTGTTTCTATCTGATTTCTGTACATGCAAGCATCCCAGCAATGATCACATTATAAATCACTGTTAATGACTATGGTTTGTATTGAGGCCATGGTCTTACAGAATTTGAGATCTGGAGAATAACATTTTATAAGGTGATATAATGTTTTAGTGGAACCTAGCTCTTCTTTTAAAACTGCAAAATTCATAGATTTGGATAAAACAGTAAGGCAGTTAGTGGATAATTGAGTTTGTTTTGGGGAATTTTCTCCCATCTTGATATTTTACATAAGTGGAAATGCAATCCTATTTTAAAATCCTGAGAGGAAAGGCTGACTTACTCTGAAATCATTTTGAGTAGTTTGGAAAAAAATGTTAAGGCTGTCCAAACCAGTGTTTGGAATTGAACCCAGAACTGAGCAGAGCAGTATCTGCAAGAGGTTTTCTTAAAGGAATGCCAGAGAATGTAAAGTTGTAAGGGTTTTGCTGTAGAGATGAGGAGCCTAAGCAAAAGTAAGTAGATCCAAATTTTGAATGCCCCAAAGTTTGGAGCTGCAGCTTGTGGTTAGATTTTTCTTTTGGCTTGGTACTGATTGAGAAAATCTGGCTTTTGAACAGCCTTGTACGACTTTAGACATTTGAATCTGCATTTTGGTTTGGACCTTTCTAGGTTTATAATTTTAGCCAATAAGTCAGTAGTATTTGTACTTAGCAACAGAAAAAGAAAAACTATACCTTCATTCTACATCTGCACACTGTAAGTTTAATGTTTCTTTAAAGGGTTGCCCAGATTAATTTGAGATTGAAACCATCTTTTTTTAATCAGTTTTCATAAGCATTTACTGCCTCATAATTTACAAGTGTGATGTAATTAGCACAGCATTTTAACAATTACTCACTGAATTGTCATTGGCAAAGCAGACGGGTGTGCATTCCTAGCACAAGAGCCAAGATCGGAATATTTACGATGACCTGCAATAGAATACCTGTTGCGTCACTGTGAGCGCACCTGCATGTGCAATTAATGCAGACAAATAAACTCCAGAGCTTATTGCTCCAGAGTGTTTTGCTCCCAGGAGCGTCCAGGAGCAAAAAAACACCAGAGCATATTGCTTTGGAGTCTATTAATGTACAGAGCACATGGAGTCCAGTCAGAGCAGCTCAGGGTGGCAGGGTCAGCCTGACAGCCCAGGGCTGCTCCGAACAGGTACCACATGCTGCAATGGTGCTGGCTGGGGACAGGGTGCCTCAGCGTGGGGCTAGCCAGGAGGCAGCCCCTGTGCTGCAGCACCCTGTACCCCAGCCAGTAGGTCGAGATTGGGGATCAGCCCTGGGCTGGCTGCTCCCCATTTCCACGTGCTGCCTCCTGCTGGCTAGCCCCGCACAGAGGCACCCTGTGCCACAGCCAGTGTATCTACATGTGTGCTACTGTGCACGAAAAAGCTCCACAGCAAGGTAGTACTTGTACTTTACAATACTACCCTACTGCAGAGTTAATTACTTTTGTGTGCCCTAATAGGGGCACATGTGTAGACACCAAGACATTTACTGCACAGTTAATTTTTCAACTATGTAGTAAACATCTTGTGTAGATGTGCCCTGTATGCCTTTACTCCTAATAGCATTAACTTCAGCTCCATGCCTTCACTGCCTGATGGACAGTTTGTATTGTGAAGGCCTAGATTCGAACATAATGGCAGCACAATTTCTGAGGAGATGGGGATCAGGCTCAAAAAAATGTTGGCATGTAGTAAAAAGTCCCCAGATCTGGGTAATTTTATAAGGTTTAGAGAATGTCCTTAATTGGAATCACTCTGTTAACTCCAAATTAAAATTTTAGATTTGTTTTTCACTGACATTCTTAAACCATTGGATCAGTGTTTGACTTGAAGATCTGCTTTAAACAGTAGCTAATCCATGACAAAGTGAAGCCAGGTTATTTGTCATTTTGCTTAACACTTCCTAGAGTAAACATTACTGTGGTACCTTAATCTAATTGATATTAAAAACATTGGTTAAAACTCCTAGGAAAAGGTTTGATTGCATGAGGTCATGCCATGTAGCAGTAATAACTTAGAGTGCTAAGGAAATATATTAAGATGCCCTTAAGTTCATTAGTTATTGCCTAAGGTCATACTTTATGTTGCGTTAATTTTATTGAAGTTCACTGTTATGGCAGTGACCTGAACTCAGTTTGTTAAACCTTGAAAATATATTGTATACGTATAGTGAAAGAAATTCAATGTGTATTTTAATTCATGTATAGAAAAGTTTCCTTGGAATTACATCACTGTTCGGGCTTTTGGTGGGTTATGTTTCGACAGATTAGTTGAACTTCTCAGCGTATTATAAATGCTGCTAATTGCATTACTATACTATTTTGCAAAATGAACGATTGCTAACATTCCCACATGCACCAGTGTGAACAAATAATTTATTATCTTAGTCTTATTAAAATTTTCATTTCAATCCTTCCAGTATGCTGTGATAAATGGCAGATTTTAAATAAAATGTAAGTCCCTCCAACTCTACCTTTTGTCCCTCATGTGGGTAAACGTGGCTTCATTAGAGGACACAAACACCTGGTGTTGCAATTCCAGTCTCTAGAGAACGGTTCAGCATCTGGCGCACACTGTGATTTTTTTTTGTGTGTGTGTTTAATCTTTTTATTGACGTTTATTATAAAAGTAAGCAGAAATAAATGAAGGATAATAGGAAAATGGTAGATGGTATGTGTATAGGTAGTGATACTCATCATAACTTGCACAGAACACACTATAAACATACCATGAAAAGCTAAACAAAAATCATGTACAATTATGATTCTGCATTCTGATTGGTCAGTAGCCACTGTACTGTTTTGGCACAGCAAAAATGTTCAA
This sequence comes from Alligator mississippiensis, assembly GCF_030867095.1. NCBI lineage: Eukaryota > Metazoa > Chordata > Crocodylia > Alligatoridae > Alligator > Alligator mississippiensis. The sequence continues at coordinate 67,136,066 of NC_081830.1, forward strand.
GACTGTCCTGTCAGATATCAGATCAATGTACCTGTACAGATAATAGCTCTTGTATAAACAAATTCAGGGCCAGTAGTATGTCTAATTTTTAAAAGTTCATTTTTTTTTTCATTTTAGATTCATCTCTCCTTGTCCCTCTTCTGCCTCTTATCACTCTCTGCTTCTCCTTATTCTTGTTCTGCTACTGCCCTTTCCATTTTTGAGTCTTCTTGGGGCCACAGAGTGAAATCAGTGGGAGTTTTGCTGTTGACTGTAATGTGGCCTGAGTTTCACATGTACTTTTATTGCAATGTTGTGAGAAGACAACTGATCTAAACATTGGAAAAACACCCCCTCCCCCACCTCAAGTTCCTTCTTCCGGGCTTTTGACTATGCCCTGATCTTGCCTTGAATACATAAGTGGAGTAGATGACTTTATGATATCCCTTCCAGCCCTGTTTTCTATTACCCTGTGTCTGTCAATCACATTGTAATTTCTTTGAGATGGGGGGCTTTTTATGTTGTGTCTCATGCATGACAGGTTTATTATTAGTATTTAACAACGCCAATACTAGTAATTTTGTTGCTCATCTTCCTCCCTATCCTTCCTTTTACCTACCCTTCCAGATTCTGAAACCTTCCTCTAACGCCAGTTTTGTTTCCCAGTCCACCATCACAGCCTTTGAACATGCATACCAACTTGGAAGCTGCTTGAATGTTTAGCTAAGTGGCAGCATTTCAAAGAGTCTGTGTTTGCATTGTCACTCACTCAAGTACTTCAGTGGCTCCTGCCCAATCTTATATTGGGGTGGGGAGAGATGGCCTATGTAGCTGCAGGTAAAGCTTGGGCTTGAAAGGAAAACAAAGAATGAGGGAGACCGGAAACTTTGAGGAGTAGGGCAATAGTAACAACTGCTTTTGCTTTTGTTAGCTATACAAAACCTTAAATGTATCACTATTCTGTGGGCAAATGTGAAGACAAAAGCTTTCTATCCAGAAGTGCTCACAGTCCAAGGCAGTAGTATCCCACCTTTCTGGTCTGTGGGCTAAATGAGAAGTGTGGGGTCATTCTGCAGCCCACATCTAGTATGCTGGCCCTGCATGCAAGATTGGACCCACCAGCCTGGATCCAGTTCCACATGTACCAGATTAGTCCCCAGCCCCACATGCTCCAGATGAGGCCCACCACCCCAGTCTGATCCAGTGCACAAGGCCATATCATCTGACCACTGGGCTTGGAAGTTTGAGGGTGGGAGAGTGGTGGCAAGAGGAGGCCAGTGACTGAAAGTTAAGAGCAAAGCATTATTCAAAAAAATCATCTTAAGTTCCTATTATAACAAGCATATCATATATTTTTATTAGGATCATCTGCATCTACAGATCACAGTATTGGTGTCTGTGTGGTAAAGTTTCTGCCTACCATGTGGGAGATCTGAGTTCAAGTTCCAGCTGGGATGGATTGGGTGCGAGTAAAATGACAGGGGAAAATTCTTATTGTCTATAAACTGACCAAGGGGGACCAGCGGGCAGTGGGAGAGTCCCTGTTCTCCCTGAGCAGTACTGGGAGTAAAAAGGAATAACAACTCGTAAGTTGACAGGGAGTAGATTCAGGCTAGATATCAGGAAGCACTACTTCACAGTCAGGGTGGCTAGGAACTGGAACCAACTTCCAAGGGAGTGGTGCTTGCTCCTGCCCTGGGAGTCTTCAAGAGGAGGTTAGACAGACACCTAGCTGGTCAGACTTGATGATCTGCTCAGATCCCTTCTGATGCTACCAACTATGAAACTATAGAATTTTAGGTCATTAGGGTAGATTAAAAAGAAGGCAGCCTTTTTGGCTGCTTAGAGAAAATGTCTCTCTCCTAGAAATAGAAAGCAACCATGCAATATGGAGAAAAACACACCTGCTTGGAATAGCATAGCCAGAGAAAAGAGCTTTTGTGTGGACATTCACCTCTGCTAACTTGCAAAAGGCCCATAATATGGTAGATAAAAAATGAGGATGTACCCATAAACTAACATTATTTTTCTATATAGCAACGGTGCTATAATGATGATAGGATACATTTCTTTAGTTCAGAGTCTAAAAGTTTGAACCTTGTAGATCTAATAACCACAGGATTGGGCTCTCCTATAAAAAGACTGAGGGAATACAAATATAAATCAATGTTCATTATTTTTTATGAATATTAAATAATAATATGAGGATGTTTTGAATACATTGATTTGTCTTTTAAGAATGTAGTCACATTACCGCCAACATAGCGTTTGAAAGACTAGGTATCAGGTTAAAAGAAGTGACTTGATAAAATTATCTGCGATTTTCCACGTGACAGAAATGTCATGGATTCTGTGCTAGTGGATTGTCTTACTGGGTACAATCTGTTCTTAATGTGTATGAATCTTGGCCTGCTTATATTAGTATATAAGACAGTAGTGGTGGTTTAGGTAAAAGGAATATTTCAAATCAATATAATGGAAACAGACTGTAAACTTAATATGCCTATATACTGAGTGATCCTGATGATTGTGTTTGTATAATATGAATGCTAAAGATTATTCAACCACTAAGAATGCTGCTGTTATTACTTAATGGGACAAGGATTAAGAGCAGCATCATGCAGTAACACATTATAACTGAGTCACCATGTGTAATGTCAACAGTTTGTGACAATCCTTGGTAGGAGAATCACTTTTTTTCCTATTGAGAGAGGTGGCAGTGACTGTGTTTTAATCACTGATGTTACAGTATTAACTTTTATGTATGCTCATTTTTGTCAGCAGAAGCTCATGCTCATATATAGCCATATTTAACAATTTTAGGATTGGCAGTGGTACTGTACTTCTCAGATGTTGTTTACTAGACTCCCAGCTGCAGGTTGTCTGTATAAAATATTGTTTTGGAGATGAAGTTCTAAAGGGAATAAAGCAAATACAATAGCTAGAGTGGCAGTTTGTCAAGAAACCTACACTATCCATTAAATGCTGTTTTTCAATTTAGCTGCTGTAAAAATGAGAAGTGTTCTTAATATAGGGCTCTATTGATCAGAAAAGGTCCATGGCAGCCGGCAGTAGGAAAGGTTCTATACTTTTTCTGCCTTTCCCAGCAAGATAACCAATCTGTCCTAAAAATGCCTTGGATTATTTAAGCCTTCTGCCCACTTGTTGTTGAGGTTTATGTAAAAAAAAATGTGAACTGAAATTGTGATTTAATTCCTGGAAAATGTGTTGATGTAAATGGGTGTTTATAGATGTGTGGCAAGGGGGGGTGCACTTTAATTAGGCCAGCTCCAAGAGCCGCATTAATTAAAGTGTCTGAAGCATCACATGTATCATCGTCCCCACACTCAAAAATGGTGGCAGGGCACTTTGTACTAAAGCTTGTAAAACGAGCTTCAGTTTAAAGCACCCCACTGATATTTTTCGGCACAGAGACTCTGATACGTGTGACATGAGTCTGTTGGAGCGCGGTAATTACCACGCTTCAGCAGATTCAATTAGTAGTCTTCTCCAACGCACTGGAATGAGTGTGTCAGAGCAGCCTCCATGCATGTGTATAGGAGCCTAATGATAGCAGAATTTGACTTTTAGGTATAGTTGCTGCTTTAATACTTTCTGCTGCTTAAGTAGGCATGCATGCAACTGTATTAATATAGACATGCTTTTGTGCCATTCCCAACACGTGAGTAGCTCAGTTTATGAAAGGAACTTTCTTTAAAAACAGTCATGTATAATTGGATTAATTCAGTTCTAACAAGAAGCAATTTGAATGTGCACAAAAGGTTCTGACCTTCCCTCTTGGTGCTTTTTTGCAGAAAATATTTGAATTCTTACCAGGAGAATTCTTTGTATGAAGGCTTATATTATTGAAAAGTCTGTCACTATATTGCTTTGTGTTGTGAACCTTTCAGCTCTCTCAAACTAAGTAAGTTGTGCTGGCCTGCTGCTTGGATGGGATATGTAAAGGGAATGTTCACATACTTGTGTTCATTTTTACAAGTTAAGAGTCCTCCCTCACAAAGTTTCTTTCCTCACAATACCAGTGCAGTAAGGTCATAAATTTATTCTTGCCAGTATGTTTAACTGCTGTCAGGACTGGAAATTTACCAAGCTTAAAATTGAAGAGGATAGACTATGAAGGAGACTTGCATATCTATTTCATTATCTATGATGATTGGCAGAAATGGCAAATCCAACTAGATGAAGCAAGATGAACAAATAAATCCAATACCAACAAGATAAAAACATAAATTCATATTAATAGTGGGAGTTATTTTAAAGTGTTCTTCAGTATGAAAATCTAGTAGCATTCAAGTAAGAGTTTGGAGGTGTGCCATCCTTGTGATTCAGTGACTTGTCCTTAGTGTAAGGTACATGAGTCACCAGCAGGACAAGGAAGAAGAGGGAATATGTATGTCCTAACAGGGATTAGATTCAAAAGCTAAAGGATGCTGTATCATCAAAGCTGTCATCATTGATAGTTCTTCCTCTGCCTGTGCTTGTGGGGCTGTATCCAGAAAGGGACCATGACCTTGGATGTTCCATTCAGATCCTGGTTTTGCTTTTGGAATGTCACTACCAAAAATATCCAGGTGGGAGAGAAGTTTCTGATACAAGAAGTATGTTGTTAATTTCTTCAGGTACTAGGTAAGGGAGCTGCAGGAGAATGTAGCTATGTTGAGAAGCATCTGTGTACAAGGAAGTAATTGACATCATGCATAGAGATTTCCAATATTGCAGAAAAGAGCTGGATAGAGAAGACCATATGAAAGAGGAAGTAGTGGCTGCTCAGGAGAATGGAAGTTTGTCAACTTTTCACCTCTGTGGCAGACTGTGCTATACTGCTGAGCCTCATCGATCAAAGTGAAGAACAGATACAGAGCCCTAGCATCACAGGAAAGTCACCAACCCCATTGATGGAAGACATGAAGGTGTGTATCCCAAAAGATGAGAGAATCAAGACCAACACACTGAACAGAAAATTAATGGCAGTAGTGACCAGTGACTCCCTGCTGTACAGGATGGAACCTGCCCATCTATATAAACACTAGTGATACTGCTAGCTACAACTCAGAGCAGATCAAAATGTGACTATAGGCTTGAGTGAAGGAGACTGGGCTTAGTTGTGTTGATACCTATCCTTATGGTCAATAGTAAGGACCTAGGCATGGAGAGATTTATCTAGAACATCTGTGCAAAGATGGTGCTGCCTGCAGGGTTCTGACTTTTTTGGCCATGGGGTGGTGTTCCAAGCAGAAGATTGCTGAGCAGAGATAGGATTCACCTACCAAAGGCTCAGTAAACTTGTGAGGAGGGCTTTAAATTGAAGAGGAGTAAGGTATCCTGGATACAAGTTTAGGAATAGGAGTAGATATGGGAAATCATACCTAAGTCATAAGAGAGAAATTAATGGGGCAGTCTGTGAGGCATTTAACATAACTATGTACTAATGCAAGAATCTTGGGGAATAAGCAAGGAAAACTGGAAGTCCTAATGCCCACACACATATTATTGGATGAACTGAGATTTAGTGGGATAGTGCACTCAACTTAAATGTTGTTATGAATGTGTATAGCATGTTCAGGAGGGACATACATGAGGGAAAAAAGGGAAGAGGTATTGCCTTGTATGTTACAGATATAGACACTTGCTCTGAAGTATAGAATGAATATGAGGTAGACTGGTTGAATGTTTATCAGTTGAAGTAAAAAGGGAAACAACCAGGACACTGTCCTGGTGAGTCTACTATACACCAGCGAGCTGAGAGGAGGGACAGAGGCTTCTTTAAACGGCTAATGGGAGCATCCAGATTACAGGACATGGTGGTCATGGTGTTTTTCATTACTGTGATATCCACTGAATGGGAAATGTGGCAGTCTATGGTCTTAGATTGTGTTGGGGACAACTTTTCAGTACAGCTGGAGAAACCAACAATGAAGGGGAAATAGGGGCTCTCTTTTATTTCTTTCTTGCTAATAGAAAGGAACTGGTAGAGAATCTGAAAGTAGAAGCAATTTAGATTACAGTAATCATGAACTATATCATTTCATGATATCATGATCATGAAATGATATTATGATAATTTCATATTCATGAAATGATATCCTTCATGATCCTAAGGAAAAGAAGAAAGAACAGCAGAATACAAACATTGCACTGCAAAAAAGCATACTTTAACAGACTTAGAAAACTGGTGGATGGTATCCTACAGGAGCTAATTCTAAGGGGAAAAGTAGTACAGGAGAGTTGGTTATTCCTTGAAGCGAGAACATTGAGGATACATAAGTATGCTATCCCAATGAAAAGGAAGGATAGAAAGCATAGCAAGAGACCTGATAGCTAAAGCATACACTCTTAAAAAAGGAATCTTATAAAAAGTGGATTCATTAGCTGTATTACTAAGGATGAACATAAAAATATTAAAAATCCATGGGGAAAAAAATCAGAACGGCCAAGATACAGATTGAGATGCAGCTAGCAATGGCCGTGAAAAGTAACAAAAAGGAATCTATAAATATTTTAGAACCAAGAGAATGACCAAGCAAAAGGTAAGTCCCCTTACTGAATGGAAAGAGGAAGCTAATAATGGATAATGTGGTGAAGGCTGAAATGTATAATGCCTTTTTTACTTAAGTCTGTATGAAAAAGGTCAACTGTCAAATGACAATTGCAGTTAATGCTGTTGACAGATGCTCAGGGGAAGAACAAGTTAGAGATTATTTAGATAAACTAGATATTTTGAAATCAATGTGGCCTGATGTTATTCATCCTAAAGCACTGGAGGAATTGGCTTAACTAATTGCAGAACTATTGGCTATTAGCTATGAGACCTTGTGGAGGTCAAGTGAAGTCCCAGAAGATTGGGAAAAGGCAAATATAGTGTCCTTATTTTTTTAAAAAGGAGGACTCCGGGAATTACAGATCTGTCACTCTAATTTTGATACTTGAAAATATATTGGAGTAACTTATCAATCAGTTTATAAGCACAAGATGGTAGGTGTGGCAAGTAAATGCAAACATGGATTGGTTCATAGCAAAGCCTGTCTAATCAACCTGATTTGCTTTTGTAACAAGGTGATAGGCTTTGTGAATTGGGGGTGGGCAAAGCAGTGGGTGCAATATACCTTCACTTTATCAAGGGTGATACTCTCTTGCACATTAGAGTCATAAGTAAGCTAAGAAAATATGGTCTAGATGAAGCTGCTGTAAATTGGATGCATCATACTGGTTAGACAATCATGCTGAAAGAGTAGTCATCATTACAGTGTTCCTGGTTTTCTCTGTTTTAAAAATCGCACATTCTCTGATTTAAAAAAAAAAACCACCCCAAAATCTATGTTTTTTCACGATTCAAATGAAATGGCTCGTGTGTGTGTGTGTGTGTGTCAGCTGAACACAAATGTTTTATTGATATATTTAAAATTTTAAAGCAGTTTGGAAGCCTACCAGTGCCTCAGTCACTATGATAAAATAAATTCTAAATACCTATACATTTTGGTATTTGATTTTGAGTTTTTTATCATGGAAAATCAGAACTCCCCCTGCACCTTTTGCTTACCAGGATGTGGGCCCAACTGCAGCTGCTTCCCCCCGCTCCCCCCCCAATGCTGCTTTGTGGTGCTGAGCAGCCCTGACATGCTAGTCTCTGCCCCTGCTGCTGCTCCACACCCAAGCCACAGCCCCCCAGCCCTGCTGGTGCCCCTCACTCCCAACTCACATGCCCACCCTTACCCTCCTCCTGCCCACAAAGACTTACCTGGAGGGAGCTGCTCTCCAGGCTGCCTGACTGCCACGTGCATGTGCTCACACACGTGCACATGGTGCCCCCTGCCTAATCGCCCTCCTCCCACTCTCTGTAGCCCCTTGCAGGCTGGAATGCTGCCAGCCTGCAAGAGGAAACTCATGGTTTCCTACATTTTTTCTCCTTTAGAAGAGACAATCCACATTTTTCTCCATTAAAGGAGAAAACCTGCGTTTTTCCTCAGGAAACAGAAAACTTGGATCCTTGGTCATCAACAGTTCAGTGTCAAACTAAAAGGACATATCAAGTAAGGTTGCTCAGGGGTATCAGGGCATCTAGTACAATATTTACATTAATAACTTGAACAGTTAATTGAACATATTTATTACATTTTCAGATGGCACCATGGTGGGTGGGTTAGCAGATACTTTGGAGGAGGGAAATAGGATTCAAAAATCACTTTAATAAATTGGAAAAATGGTCTAAAGAAAAAAGGATAAAATTTGATAAGCATAGTGTTATGCATTTGTCCTTAGGAAGGAACGAACACAAAATCTGGAATAACTGGCTAGGTTTCAGTGCTACAGAAAAGGATGTGGGGGGTTATAGAGGATCACAAACTGAATGAGTCAGCAATTGACTGTAGCTAGAAAAATAATCTCATAGAATACTACAATGCTTCAACAGGAGTGTTTTGTGGAAATCACAAGTGATTCTTCCATTTTATCCCAGACTTCACCTGAAGTTAGGTGTCCAGCTTGGACAGTACATTTTAAGAAAGATGTGGGTGAATCAATCAAGTCAAAAGGAGAGGAATAAAAACATTATATATCTAGGAACCATGACATACAAGGAAAATCTGGAATAACTAGCCAATTGCCCATCAAGAATGCTAGATGAATTTAAAATAACAAAAACAAACAGATTTTACTTTTTATATTTAGTAAATAAATTAAATATTTATAAAAAATAAAATAAGCTGAACGTTTGAACGTTTGGACTTGCTCTCGTCCAATGGCCTGGATGTGCATATGCCCATGCTACCGCCTGGCCACCACCTGCATGCCTCTTTGCTGGGGAAGGGCAAGGGCAGGTGAGCTCTGCACCTCGTAACAGCCACCCTCATCCCAGGGCTTCCTCTGCTCCACCCTTGGGCGCCTCCTTCCCTGCTCGCAGCCCGGGACGGGGCAACCACTGCTTGCGCGCTGCCTCGCGCCTCTGCCCAGCTCCCACTTTTCCTTAGCAGGCCCTTCCCTCTGCCCTCTCCCCTGCACCGGGCTTGCCCCGGGCATCTCCTTCCCTGCTCAGGTCTCAGGACGTGGCTGCCGCTGCTCACCCACTGCCTCGTGCTTCTGTCCAGCTCCCGCTTTTCCTCAGTGGGCCCCTCTGCCCTCCCTGCTGGGCTCCCGGTGCCCTCCTAGGAGGAGGTCAGTAGAAACAGCCCTGTCCCCTGACTTTTTTTTCCCAGTTCTGGAAGTTGGGATCATCTTGACACTGTCACTAAACAAATGTTAAGGTTTAGCAAAGAAATTTCTCTGAAGACAAATGTTCTATCTCTTACAGTTTTCAAGCTATTTGCATTTAAAGAGTGTTATGGACAGACAAACACACAGACAGACAGACAGAGCAAGCCCTTTAACTAATCCCAATCTTCTATATATATAATCTGTAGAAGTGAAGGCTGAGAGGAAATGTGATAAATCTTCAAATCCAATAAGGGTTGCTATAATGAGGATAGCAGTCAGTAGTTTTCTGTGTCCCCTGGAATGAGGACAAGAAGTAATTGTCTTAAATTGCAACAGGGGATATTTAGGTGAGATTAGGAAGAATTTTTTAACTCTGAGGGTGGCGAAGCATTGGGACAGATTAACCGGGGGGTTGTGGAATCTCTCTCTGGTGATTTTTAGGTTTAGGTTAAACAAACGTCAGTCAGATGGCTTAAACTAAGATAGAAACTGATTTGAGCCAAGAGAACTAGGTGATCTCTTGAGGTCACTCCCAGCTCTGATTTTTTTATGATTCTGTGATGCTTCATGAGTCTGCAAACGTTGCAGAGCTGCTTTACTGCCAGCAAGCCTCAGAAAATCCTTCTCTCTGATTAGCCAACAAGACAAATATTCTTAATGGACTCTTCTGAGTGTTGGAAATTTTCCATTCCCATCCATATGTCTCTTCATTCACCTGCATGACTTGCTCAGGTCTTTGCAAGAAACAGTTTTGTGGGTGTTTATATGTAGCATGTAAGGCTAAGGTTTATACATTCTGAAAATATTAAAAGTAGATCATTTGGCTCCATTGTGTTAGCCTCCTGAGATGCAATTTCTAATTAATGGAGACCAAAGTGACTATTTATGGAAATAAGATTTTAAGTAATTAAAAATGTATAAATAGTAGCTTAGAAACAAGCCTTCCATTTATATAATTCACGTGAATGTTGAAGTTTAGCATTACCTTGGGGCAAGTTATTTTTTAAATTTATAATTCCTGAGATGATAGGATTTTAAATAGCACCATAACCTCTAGAGAAAATCCTGGAAGCTGATTAATTTTCATATCATTGCATTGCAAGTCTAAAAAAGTAAGACTTCATGAAGCACACTTAATTGTGCATGTTTACATATACACACTCTTCCCCAAACATTGTTCGTGTCTACAATGCACAAAATGTAGTTGTGCTAAAGCAAGCATAATGATGCTGCTTGAAATAAGTATTCTTTTTCAGTATGTTATGAGGGTATACAGACAGCTGAAAAGAGGCCATTTTTATTTGATCCAAATGACTTAATCTTCTTTATTGGCATCTGTATATTCTTCTTAAATTTGGATATAGGTTCAAAAATATTCTATGAACTAGGTGTAAAACTGTGGAATAAAAAAAAATCCACAAAACCCGATGATGGTCAAAGGGAAGCTGCAATGAGCATATCTTAGAAAAATGCACTTTTAAGACTGGTACGTATACTACATCTACTTGGAAAGTCTCATGCTTGGCTTCTGTATTCAACTACAGAGAAGCATGTCTTGATTTTCATACCTCCCACATGCCATCAGATGGGTTTCCTTCTGAGAATTGTCAGTAGCAGGCAGTTTACATAAATGGATACCCATGTCTTGTTATAGTTTATGGGGATATTGAAACAATTACAAGTACCCCAACACCAAAAGGGAAAAAAAAGGTTTTGAAAATTCCCTTTTTAGGGATTATATTTAGTAACTAATTTAATAAATACATTGGACAGCCTTAAAATCTTCTTTTTACTGCCTTTTTACTTTGCAGCCATGAGCAGATATTCCCAACACAGGAAGTGTATAAGGCTGGTACTGCTAATCCCTTACTTAACTGTAAAAAAACAAAACAAAACAAAAAAAGTCAAAGGAAACTTTTCAAAGGTGCCCACTCTAATAGATGAGTACTACAATGCAGTGCATTTTGTATTAATACATGACAGTTTTTCTAATAACTTTTGAATAAATATTATTTTTAGATTAAAAAGTAAAACCTTATTTCTAATGCACTGCAGTCGTTTGAAAAGATTTACAGAGAGGCACAGCGTGCAACATTGGAATCCAGTCCTGGAAGACAAAAGGAATACATTTTTCAACTACTTCTATTTTAAAAATAAAATACAGATGAAAACAGTCTGTCTCGCTAGTAGGGTAGATTATGGTGCCTTAAACAGTTTAAAATTATGGATAATTTTCCCAAACAGTTAGATAGCTGATTGAAGAGCCGCTTCTGTGCTTTTTGTGTGCAGTATTATTTACTTGTGCTAAATAACAAGTTAGGAGAATAGCATTATTTAAGGCACTTGGGCTTGTAAAGTAACCATATAAATTAGGCACCTGACTTCAGTCATTCACAGAAATACGTAGGTGCACACTTGAAGAGAAAAAGAATTTCAGCTGTTCACGGGGGCAAACATCTGTCACAACATGAAATGCCGCATGAAAAAGGAGAGCAGACTCTTCTGTCAAAATGGGTAGTAAGTGCAGCGTTCTGACTTGAAAAGCAGAATAATAGGACCAGGCTCACAGACCCATTCTTGCCCTTTTGTCACTCCTCAACCTCAAGCTGGCACGCTTTCTCTCAATATCACAACTGTTTTGCTACTATACAACATGGACGGTTTTCACCACGTGCTGAAGAAGAAACACTCAAATAGACTGAGTCAGGTTCATTTTGCTTGTTGAAGGTCATTATTGCACAATGGAACTGTGATACAAATGCAGTACAAGGAGGAGAGAGAGACGGGATGAAGATAAAATGTGAGGCTAAAATACACAAGAGAGTTAGAAAGTAGAAATAGTATCAAAAAATGGGCTGGTCATCTAGGAGTTAGGAGATCCAGTTCAACCCGCAACCTGTTACCTGCATCATTGGGGCCCCAGAACAATGCAAAGAAACCTCTGCAAAAAAGGCAACTGCATCTCATTTTGGATTCCAGCAGCCATCTCAGTCCAACTGAACGAGCACCATCATGTGGCTATGGAATAGCCTCCACAGTGTTAATCTTTAGCAAAGGGAGGGTCACAGTGACTTGTGATATTTTGTGGCCAACCTGTGGCATGGGTACCACAGGTGGCATGGGCAGTCTGTGTGATACACAGCAAACTGGGGAGGGAGAAGGAGGCACAGTGGCAGATAGGGTAGGAAGCAGAAAGCCAAGTAGCAAAATCAGCAAGGCTCACCAAAGCAGAAGGAGTAGCAGATAGGGTAGCTGAAGGGGACTGAAGTGGCACTTGGGGAAGGTGTGGCATTAATTTGAGGCAAGGATGCCAAAAAGGTTGGCTCCCACCGGTTTAAATAACTTAGACCTGTATTCTTGAAGGTAATAAGTATCTAAGTATCTTTGTGAATCTGGTTTTAAATTGTGTGTGGATGGGAACTGTAATTGATTTAAAAATTGATTTAAAAATAGAGGAGAATTTAGGCAGAGGAGGGTAAGGAAGGGGAAAGGAACAAAGGATGAGTTAACGGTGCAGGAAGTGCCTGAAACTAAAAGAGGGGAGGAAGGTTTAATAATATGAACAGAGAGGGACCCCCTATGTCAGTTAGCAGTCCACCAAGAAACTCAGGGAAAACTTTTTCCTCAGCCCATCATTATATATCCCTTGTTTGACAGTGAGGAGTACATGTGTGTGCATGCGTGTTCATGTGAGCACAGAGCTGAAGAACAGTTTCCTGACAATAGCAAATGAAATTAAACCTGAAACAGAAACAATGGTAGCAAATGCCTACAGCTAGAAAGCCACTATGAAAGCAGGAGGCAACACTTCTTGGCCTAGTTTTGAACATGATATCCTCCCAACCTTGTGTACCAACACAGTCTTCATCTCCTCCTCGACATATGTGCGTGTACTCATTTTTTTGTGATGAAAGAAAAAAACAAGAAAAATTGTTTCTGTTCTAAGCCAGCTGCTGGTCTTTCCTATTACCTTTTTGTTTTATCTTTTGAGATTGTATACCAAAAGCAACTCTTGGAGGTAAGGCAGTAACTATGAATTGGCAATAATTGGTTTAAAAAGAAACTTACAGTTTGATATTGACACAGTGCTTAGGCCATTGCAAGGTTCACTTCTTTTGCCTCTGATTTTGCTCCTAGAATTTTTTTTTTTTTTTAAAGCAAGATTTCACAACTGCAGGCTTTGAGCCTAAATTGCAGAGTTCTCCAGTTGTTAGTACAAGAAAAACAGCCTTACAGTCTAAGGTTTTATATTTGTTCCTGTCCTAATGCAAATCAGTGGGATCCACTGACATAATAGAGCTTACTCTACTTGTTCATTCATTCATTCATTCATTCATTCATTTGTTATTTCATTTAAATTCTGAGGTTTGGTCTTTAAATTTCCATTAATTTGCACTGTTTGGTCTATTGAGGTTTTCATTTGTCAAAATTGTTAGCTCTTGGGTATTAGTTACACAAATATTGATGTGTAGCTTTGGTCTGTTAGCTATCAATTGAAATCAGAAAATCAATAGACTTAATAGCTCCTCATTACACAGTTGATGCATTTGCAAGGCTGAGTTGAGTACTGTCAGTGAATAATCAATTCAGTCAAAAACTATTACCTGATCACTGCCCAGAAACAGTTGCATAATGTTTCAGCATATTTATAGTTGAGTGTAACACCCACAGCAATTTTAAAAGACCAAATAAGACCTGCTTTTTGGTTCTATTGTCATATGCAGATATTAAATCAGAGATGTGGGAGAAATTGTTTTCATTAAGTGAGAGATTCAAGCTAACAGAAGGTGGCAACTTATAAAATTAGGTTTGACAGTCCGTGTTTAACTCATGCTGTTATGGTATGCTGTCTTAGGGTAAGATCATAGCTTACATGCTTATGCAAAGGGGTGAGAGCTCTCCACCTCACACATCTCTGGAAGCTGAAGAGTAATTTCCATGGGACCAGCAGGAAAGGGGAACAGGCAGAGTTTCGTGTCCCCCTGCCCCCCCCTGAAACAGCCATTACAATGGAGATGCCACAGCAAGGGAAGTACTTGTCACTGATACAATTAGTAGCAAATTACTTTTCACATGAAGCAATGCAAGAAACCCAGATCATTCTAGGAGGGTACAGCAAGGCACTCCCCCACACTTTGAACTCTCATACTTAGCCTGTGTGTGCAAAAGCCTTGAACACATGCCTGTTAGATGATGTTTTTCTCCCAATATCAATGACACCTGTACATGATTGAATATGTAAACATTAATGTTCCCAGAAGGCCATTGTCTTGGGTTTTAGTGCTTTATTCAGTGTTTAAATAGAGATTTTTTGCTTTCTTGTTGGAAAAAAAAATGAGAAGGGCAATACAATACATTTATGTTTCTGGGGTTTGAGTCTCAGATAAATAGACACAGTGCCTTTTCCTTTGTCTAAAGCCCAGCATGTTTCTTTGGTCAGTATAAAAATAATATACTATACATAATCAGAACATTAAATTGTTCAGTTATTATAATGAATATCCTCCTGAAAGAATTAAAATAAAGTTTGGTACTTGGATTTTTTTTGAATAACAGCCAGCTTTTTGTTGGGCTCATCCAAGCATGTGAAAGATGCCCATGCTGGCTCTGTAGCAGCAGTAAATAATTTTATATCTAGAGCTTTGTAACAGAGTGGTCTAGCATACAGGCACAGGATTTAAAAACAGTTATGTTAGTTTCCATTAGAAACACAAGAAACACATGAACTTGCCAGAGAGGGAGGGTAAGATTTTTTTTTTTTTCAAAGATTGTAAGTCAGTAATATTATTATCCTTAAATGTTAGTAACAGCACATGTCCTTTTAACTTAAAACTTTCTTTCATTTTGCATTTCTGTCTGTCTTAAACGTGCATAAAGATAGTCAGCTTTGTTTTTAGTTTGTTTTCCATGTCCTTGTACTTTCAGTTATTGCTGTGGAGTTGTGCCCTGTCATCTACCCTGATCCTCCAAAGTCTTTGTCAAATTCCTTCAGTAAAGAAAATACTGTGTGGGTCTGATATTTATTGATATTTCAAATGTTAAAAGGGCAGGAAAGAAGCTTTGCGGTTGTTAGTATATCCATAAAAGGATGGTTTTATTCCTTCTGCTTTGCAGTCCACTTTTAAATATATATTTTGACCTGTCAGTGTTGCTCAGAGCATTAATACTCTGTACAGTCTATATGAATTCAGTGACCTAACAGATTTTGGAATTGTTTGATATGGCATACAGGAAAACAGAAATTGCAGTTCTTAAATCTGTATTTTTAGAATTTTACAAAGCAAGACTTATGAATCTGGATAACAGGTGCTACAAGAGACTGTGTTTAGGGCAGGGGCAGGCAATTATTTTGGGTGGAGGGCCATTTACTGAGCTTTGGCAAGCCATGGAGGGCCGCATGACAGTCAGCCAGGGGCAGATAAATATTAATTTTCTAATTTTTTTAGGGGCCCCACGGGCCGGATAGAATGGCCTGGTGGGCCATATCCACCCCCTGGGCCACATTTTGCCCACCCCTAGTTTAGGGTCTACTATCCATGCAAACTTTGTGCAGTATTGACCTAATGTTTCATATAAATCTGACATCTTTGAATTAAATTTGCTACTTGGGCATGTGAGAGGTCTCCCTGATTTCAGTGGAACTGCTTATTTTTGCCACTCAATTT
Organism: Alligator mississippiensis; assembly: GCF_030867095.1. Classification (NCBI taxonomy): domain Eukaryota; kingdom Metazoa; phylum Chordata; order Crocodylia; family Alligatoridae; genus Alligator; species Alligator mississippiensis. Next base: position 67,151,917 of record NC_081830.1, read on the forward strand.
TCAATTCTTTCTTTGTTGGAAACAAAAGTATCTTAATTACATAAAAAGGTAAAAATTCTAATAGGAAAATATGCACATGAATTAGATGTCTCCTCTTGAGGATGGGACAGTTCTAAATGTGTCTCTGATAAACCCTTTTCCTATATCTGTGCTGTAGGTAAGGAGATGCAACAGTAACAAAACATGTATTTTTACAGAAACATTATGAAAACATTAAGAGCTGTGGAAAGGAATAGCAGACTGCTTAGTCTAGTCTTCTAGTAAGATAGATTTTGTAACACTGATAGATCTGACCTGTATTCCTGTGTTAAGATGGAGAGACCAAGAATTTTGTAAAACTATGTTGGCACTCCCATATGGTTTTGCTAAAAATGCCTGGGAGGAACCAGTTTAAGACTGAATACTGTTGCTGAAATGTCTGACCGCATGTCCTTCCCTTGAAGAGTTGGGCTCATTAAGAATTGTTTTTAATAATAGAGTCAGCTACTTAGTCATGGTTTTCTTGGATACTTTTTCACCTAATGTACTGATGCCAAATAAAACAGAAAGCTGATGGATGCTCTAAAGGCTTTAATCTGCAAACCTGAAATGAATGAAAAGCCTTTTCATATCTGGAGAGGGGCCTTGAAGGGCCCTGTATATTGGGGGTGGAGAAAATATGCCAAGAAGATAGTCCCCTCCATAACTGAGGAGAAGAAATTAATTATAATTGTTGCCTCCAATAATAATTGGGAATTAGACAGGGAGTTGGGGGTGGGAGGAGCATTCCAGATCTTAGAAGAGATTTCTCTCATACCCATCTCAATTTTCCAGTTGCCTTCTTTGTACCACCAGCTTGTGTATACGTAGCACTAATGAAAAGCGCATGGGAAGTGAGTAGATCCTACTTCTGTCCTGAGTCACCATTATGTGGTATTCTTTACATCCTATAATTATCTCTTAATCTTAAAGGAAAACCCATAAAATGCTGGGAGAGAATGGTTCCTTGTATGGAAAGGCCCCATTCTCATGAATGAATAGATGGTCTCAGATAAATGCATGCTAGAGAGCTTGAAAAGACAAATGTGACAGAAGCAGGACCAGAATCCTCAGCTTGTGCACTAGGACAGGTGTTCTTTGGAAATATAGTATCTGATTTGCTAAGTGAGCTGAAGAGGCAAACTCAGCTCTGGCATTACATTACTTCTGAGTGAGTGCTTTGTAATAATAATAATATTCTTTTAATGTAATATTTGGTGTATAATTTCCTTATGATTGGTTTGGTTTCTCTCTCTTAAAGTGAATTGAAGATATTCCACAAGTGGCACCTGGAGAACAGTGCTCTAGTGTGTGGGCACAGGCCCTTTTGCCTATTTCCCCTAAGCTGGACCCATTCTCATCTGCTCCAACCTGTCATCTCTTCTCTTTCCCATCCCAATCTCCTTGACCTAGTCGCATTATTTTGACCTACTCAGTCCCAGCCATTGCTCTTCAGACTTGTCGCTTATAATTCCAGTCTCCTTGTCCAACTGGTGCCAAATAGTTTTTCCTCCTAATTCTAATCCAGTCTGTCTTTCCCTGCTCTCCACCAGTCCATCATCTCATTATCCCTCTCTGAGCTCTTCCAGTATCCGTCTTTTTCTGCTATCTCCTCCTGCAGCTCATTGTCCCTTCTTCCTCTTATATCCCAGCTTCTTTCTCCTCCTTCCTATTCACCCACATTCTTCCTCAGCCCTGTCTTTCCCTCCTCATCTCCCAATTCCTCATTCAATCTCACTACCTTTCCTTACAGGCGCTTGCCTCCTAACCCCATCCCTATTTGCTCCACAAGCTCTCAGTGCAGATCTCTTGCCCAATATGCCATAGTCATTGTCACAACACTCGCATATAATTTTTATTCCCCAATTGCAGATTCCCTGCCCTGTCTGTGTTGTCTGATTTTTCCATGTCAGATGTTATGGTTTTATCCTCTATCCTATCTGGCACTAGCACAGGAGATATTGAGAGTGAAGGACAGACATGAGTGCCTAGTTCCATATCAAGGGCATGAACTGCAGCAGCAGTGGATGGAAAGTCTGGTTTGTTGCCTGTAACCTTGAGTTGGAGAATATTGTATTGTCTTGCATATAATACACACCTGAATGTAATATGCACCTTGTTTTTGAAAGAGAGCATGAAAGAAAAAAGGTCTTGGGTAAGTAACTGAGTAGCAGCTGCTTAAAGGACAGGGGGAGGGGAGCCTCCTCTGAAACTTTCCTGACAGCATCTGGGTTTGCACAGGAGCACAACTGGAAGGGGAAACCATTCCTGAAGCCAGCTTGCCTGTCTCCCCAGCCACGGGATGACCAGAGGCAGATGCACACACCTGCCATCTGGGGCAGCAGGCTGCTCTGTCTGTCACTTTCTCCGACTGGTGGGGTTACAGGACGGGGAAGGGAGGTAGCAGTGGCCACAGCTCGGCTCTTGGCTTCAGCCCTGAGAACCTTCCCCTTCTGCCAGTGCAGGGATGGGCCAGGTCTGGCAGCGGACTGAATCCACATGCCAGCCCACTGTGGTACACTAGGTCACAAGCCATGCTCCAGGTCCAGTGCATAGACTGTACCTGACCCAGCATGCTGGATCAGACAGGCGCATGGGGTTGGTCCATTGCCAGACCTGGCCCATCCTTGCGCCAGCAGAAAGGGAAGGTTGACAGGGCTGGTGCCTGGATTTGAACTGTGGCCACCACTGCCTGCTTTTTTACACAGCTGGAGAGAAGGCAGCAGACAAACCAGCCTACAGCCCTGGCTTCTGATGGATCAAGCACTTTTTCTCATTGACTCTGTGTGGCGTGGGCATGTGGCCCCACATCTGACACATGTGCCGGCTCTATCTGGTGCATGGGGTTGGGTCGTTCAGCTGATAGAGTTTCCCATGGGTCCAGATATTTGGCAGCAGGGGAACAGTGGCAGCACTTTCATGGATCCTAGAGCAGTGGCAATTAGCACTGACACTGCTCCCCTCCCACCACATTTCCAGACCCCTGGGGAGCTGCATTTCTCACATACAGTATGCACCTCCATATTTCACCAGCTAGTTTTGGGGGAAAAGCAGTGGTTTCTGTGTGAGAAAATATGGTACTCCTTTGCTTTGTAAGTGTGGCAGGTACAGTTGCAGGACTTGTGGGAATGTCGAGCATGCTAGTGAAGAAATGTCAGCATCTAAAATCTAGTAAGTTTCAACCAGGTGTGTGCAAACTGTCTGCTTCTTCAAAAGCTTTTAAGTTGAATAGATCTGGCTAGATTTTTGTGGAAAACACAAAAGATGCCTCCCTGCCCCCAAAAAGGACCCCTTGCAAATTTCAAGTCATTTCCTGAACCCCTCCCCCCCAAAAAAGAAAAAAAAATCAGTATGAGGCAGGAGTTCAGCTCAGATACCTAGTTTGGAGGAAAGAAAATTAAAAAATTGAAAACAAAGTTTTATAATTAGAAGTTTGGGGCAACCTTAACTGCCTATAATATATTATAAAAAATGCCTGGCAGAGTCTGGTGTAAAGGTTGCCATTCCATGATTTTAAGATGATTGATTGTGGTAAAATCACAAGGCATCAAAGTATGTTTGGTTAAAATAATGTTGTTCTATCTACTGTGGTATAGTATGCATATGTCATATAATAGAAAAAGAAATGAGGAGTGTTTAAACCAAAGGATGTTTATAATTTAGACCCATCATCCTAGTTCATGGTCAGAGGCAGAAAGAAGGAATCCCATTTGTGGATTTATTTGCTTTGTTTTACAAAGTTTGGAAGTCACTCTAGAATTTAAGATGTTACAAGCCTCATAGTGGATGGATTCATAGTTGGCAAATACCTAGTTGGTCTAATAAAAGATATCACCTCTTCCACGAGTTTTGATTCCTTAGGCCAAGATGGGATACTTTAGAGTTACAAAATGTATTTATTTCTTCAAATGACTCTGCAACTTACCACATGACTTGCATTTCCACATCGTGCATTTGTTCATCTTTGTAGGGTCTGTGCAAGAAAATATAAATGTGAATGAAATGTCACATGAAGGATAGGTAGTTTATTAGGTTGTATGTTTTATTTTCTAAGGAAACTCCATTATAACAGTATTGCCACTGGTACTTCTTTATTACGGCTTCAGTTTTGCAGGAATCTTTTATGCTGAAACAGACTGGAGACATCCCTCATGACACCCTATTCTTTTACATGTGGAAGGAGCAAGTTAGAAGATATTGGTAGGGGCCAGTCTCATGACTGAAACCCTGTTTCTTTAAGGCCTGATTTGGGAAAATGTTGAAATATGGTGGATGAATTGGGAAGTTCAGAAAACCGTTCTTTGGTTAAAGTTTAATAAAACAAGTTGAACAAAAATCGCATCCATTTTCTTAAACCACAGTCAGTTGTGTGCAGCCTTTTTTTTTGCTGATCTCACAAGGGTTGTGCCAATATTTTGTATGTTCTTGCCACATGCTGGAGTGAGTATTTACTTGAGAAACCAGACTGAATCTGTGGGATGAGTGTCTGCCTTAGCTGAGAACTTTCTTGGTTGGGCTGACTAAGATCAACGTTAAATGTGATTTAAATGTGTATTTTATTGACTCTGGTGCAGATCCTCAGGTGGTGTAACTCAGCACAGCTCCACACACCAGCAGTAGAGCTGACATGATCTATTTAAAACAGTAGGAAAAGTCCAGCTCTCTTGTTACTGCAAATTTGTTTTTTCTTTTACCTATCTTACATAATAGTCAATGCTTTGAGAGTGGTTCAGAGTGCATTTAGGCCCTGCATGCTTTTCTTGATGTGTTACTGAGGTACCGCTGCACAGACTATAATAAAAGTATGACAGCTACAATTCATTGACACCAAGCCTCCTAATGGTTCCACGTGTCAGTGCGCAATACTGTGGAACTGTTAATATGCGCATATTAAGCACAATATCTCATAAATAATCTTTTGATGTTACTACACATTGGAAAAAGATCACTGTATATGTGCAGTAGCTGATTTTCTAATATAAACAGGACTTTTTAAAGCATAAATGAAAACTCAGGATCCAAAGTTACACAGACCCCTGCAGAATTTCAGCTATCCAATCCAGTATGTATCTGTTGATAGGTACTTCCCAAATTCTTCAAGTGTTCCTTCTCCTTTCATCATTGTGCATTTCATACCTCTCTTTGCATGTTTATATATTATATATACATAAGAATGCTTTGTTCTGCTTTTAAAAGCTTTTATTAGGTTCCATTATCCTATATTTTTATATCCCTATTATGTGTGGCTATACGTGGGAATTCTTTTATATATGTGCATGTGTGTAAAACAGAATGGTGAATACATTTAATATATACAAATTATTATATATTATAAATATATATACTAAAAAATGTGTACATATTATATAAAGGTTATTGGGGATATAGAGATATATAAAAGATAGAAGAACCCAGTAATTGCCTTTAAGATCAGAGCACAAAGCATTACCTTGGATTTTACAAGGCCAGCCAGCAACAAAAGAGCAGTAATTTATGAGCTCAGCGTAAAAGAATAGCATAATTGCATTAAAAATTAATGCTAATGAACACTAAAATGGGGAAGGTGGTTATGATGAAAGTTTGTATTCATCTTCCCTGGTTTGAATGATGGCTAGTGGCTTGATTAATGGCTTAATTTCTATCAATTAGCGGGGAAAAATCTCCTACGAGACAAGGGTAAATTGAGCATTGAATTACATATCTTGCTTTTGTGTGCTGAGAAAAAAGAGCTGCGTATCTCTGATATTAGCCACAGTGACAAATGTGGTGTGCCCTGCAATGTCTGCATTAGCTCTCCTGACAGGCTGGTTGTGTGTGGTTATGGGGTGTTTGGAGATGGCTGGCAGACAGCATTCACTGGCTAGTTCCTTAGAAACATACAGCTCTTCCATCTATAGAATTTTAATTAGAGTCAATAAGAATTCCAAAATTAAAATGGACAGCTAACAGCAGTGGTGGAGTCTGTATTCTGTCTTTAATCTGGAGCAACTAAAACTGGTTTCTTTTACTCTGTCTATTAAACAAGGCAAACATCCAGCAGCTTTAAACACATTAGTGTTGTTTCCTAACACTTTATTAGCTGATAGTGACTGTTTCTTTGTTTATTAAAAATATATTTATATTTTTAAAATACACAGAAAACTGGGTGAATATATGAAATAGCATGGATTTAAAAATAAAAATTCAATGCCATTTTAAACATTTTAGCTGCAAGAGAAACTCAAAGGTTCTTGATTTATATAGCACTTGATTTCAAAACTTAGATCCTTTGAGATTCCTATGAAGTTGTTTCTTTACGAATTGCTTTCTTTTTTTCTCCTTGATGCATTGATCCTTCCTAAGGGGAGAAAATAAGTATCCAGATTTGCTTAAAAACAAAATGAAAACCAAATTATAGTGATGTTGTTTGAATCACTGTAGTTAAAATTGAAAAATACAAGTTGGCAGTAAAATGCTGCTTTGGTTTAAAAATGAAATATATAGCCTCAAGCCATGGTTGCTCATTTTGGAGTGGGCTTTTCTTTGTTTCTGTCAATTTAGAAATTAACTACTTTTTAGAACTGCAAAATCACGAAAAGAAAATAACATGAGACTATTTCTGTAGTAATGGCAATATAAGTGGACCAAGAGCTTCAGGAAATTTTATACACATCTAACAGCTTTTTCCATGATTTTTAGCATATTAAAGTTATCCCTTCTTGTACTGTAGCCATCAAAATGGCATAATAAAGAAAATCAGCATTTAAAATCTTGGTTCCAGATTCTGCCTTTACTGAAGCTAACATATTATTCGATAAATGTTGGTGGAGATATTTGGGATGTAATTTAGCACAGAATGTTACCCTGAGAAAGCCCAGAAATATACCCAAACAGACCACAGCAACTCAGAGTTTATAACATACAAATTTTGCCCCAGAATAAACACACCTGCACAATCAAGACAGCTGTTCTGAACTCCTGTAGAAAGTCATTATTTCTTAATATTACTGACACTTTAACATTTAGCTAAACAGTTAAAAAAAAATCTTGGCTTAGATTGGATCAATTTCTTTTCATATTTGGACTTGTTCCCATGACAAGAGCCCATTCTACAGATTACACCACTGTTACCTCCCTAGCTGAAGTGTCAGAGAAGAGATACAGAACTGAACTACAATAAAGTTTGTACATAATCATCTGGCTTTTATGTGAATCATGGCTGGCACTGGCAAAGATGGATTTAAAACTTTATTAAGAAAATGTTAAAATTATAGATATTACACGGCTTGGTGGATTACTCTTCACCGGCAATCAGTGGGAACAGACCTTTAGCACAGAACAGCCTTTTGCTTTTTGAGGTGCATTTTACCCATAATGTCGAGGCCCTCTGCAGAAATTCTCCTTCATAGGAAATGCGTGGTGAGCCCCTGGCTGGTGTTATCTTCATGGGGGAAACGTGCTTCCTCAACGTGTCACCTAAGAATGTGGAAAGTTGTCTGTACCTGTCCTAAATGTTATGCATATATTATACTTTTACTGGTATAAGTGATTGGAAACCAGTCTATACCCATAACAGAACAGAAGTTTGGCACATAAAACCAGTCTATGCCAGTAACAGAACAAAAATTTGGTGCACAGACTGGTTTTAAAATGGCAGAACCAGTCTAAGATTTGCACACATAGAGCACCCCCCCGCCCGGGCGAATGTGTGTTCTGATCTAAACCACCACTGCCACAAAACCACGCAACTCAGACTGATTCTGCCTTGGCCTTTTTGAACCTCGCCTTAGAGATGGTAAAGACAGGCTGTTCTGCACAAGCCTATTGCCAGTGCAGAATTTTTCCTTATGCTACTACCTTTTTGTCTAATTTAGTTTACAGTATTTTAATTTGTTAATGTCTGTTAATAACTGTTAATGTCACAAATATCTAAGCCATGCAGCTTTGCCTTTCCTCTCTAATTTAGACAAAAGTCCGCATTACTTGGCACATATTGGTTTGTTCCAGAAGCCTGTTGTTGTCTTTTTTTCATACAAATTTTGTTTTGTCCTTTGAGGAACTTTTGCATTGATTTACTAAAGATGTGTGGTATTTAAAAGACACTGTAAATGTGAATATCATGTTTCTCTCTGAAAATTCTGCAGTGTTACAATTACTTAAGCTTACTGTAACTAAAGGTAAGGGGTATTTGTCTCTGTTTTCAGTTGGTTCATTTAATCTATTTGACAGAAGTTTGGATTTGAGCAGTTTCATTGCTTCCCTGTATAATCATTTAGTTCTTTTAGCTGAAAATAACTTATAAACAAAGGATCAGAAAAAAAGTGTTGTTCTATAAAACTTTTATAGAATGGATTTTTAATAAGTTAATTAAAAACATGTGACTGTAGGCCCTACCACAATATCCAGGCAGTTAAACATGAAACACTGTCTAGGAATATACTTACACTGTATTCTTTAATCAGAAACCCGTTAAGAATAGCCATTTAGATTTGGTTAGCACCACATAAAAATCAGTTTATTTTTATAGTTTATTTTAGTGAAGGGTGCAGCAGTATTACTGCTACACAAGAAAAACTATTTGCAATAAAATTGAGGTGCTTAAGGCAGATTTGTGGATAGTTTACAAAATGTTAATAATTTTGAAGAATTAGGTTTTACGGCTTTTAAAATTCCAGGCAGAATTCAGGAGGAAGAAAATGTGAAACAAATAGGAATAATCAGGTGATGGGATTGTTGGGATTTCAGGGGTGGGGGACAGATGAGGATAATTGTTTCTTCTGTTGTCTTGCTTTAGGTGGTGTGAAAGCTTGGGGTTTGAATACACTTAACTTGTAGGATAATGCCACCTGCTGTTTTTAGTGCAGCATTGCTACAATAATCGTGTTGATACTCAGATGATTTGAGCAGATGGACTAAAACAAGCTCATCACATGAAAGACTTCCCAATTGTATCATACAGTTTTATTAAGTATTATTCTGTGTATTTGTCTTTTTCTCTCCTTTGATAATAAACTAAAAGGATAATTGTTTGTAAAATGAGTTTAATTGCAATTCTTATCATAGAAGTAAAAGCTAGCCTATTTATAAAAAATGCCATCAACAATCACCAATACAATATTTAGTTTTGTATTTTTCAGTAGGTCCACAGTAAAAGGACTTGCTGTGCAATGAGTTAGTATTGATTTTTTTTTTTTTTTTTGCCTGTAGCCTCTTAGCTTTCTGACTCCATTATTTTTGATTTTACTATGAAATGCATATCCTTTCTACTGACATCTGACAAACAACATATGGAAGTCATTTTATCTACCAATAACGTGTTTGTCAAAAATATCATACAGTAATGGATTATGCTTCCTTCCCGTCCATTTTCACCAAGTTAATGTCACTAATGTAATTCTAAAAACATTCAGTGCTTTTGTTTCTCTTAGTAACTTGTCATTACTATGGGTTTGTATCTAATTCATGTAATATACCATAAAAGGCTAAATACTGTGGTAGATGCGTCATACAAGAATTGAGCAACTGAACTTTTAAATCTGCATTCATCTCCATTCTCTCTGAAATCTATTGAATCAATCTTTTTTTCTTGATTTTTCTACTGCACTGCCACGGTGGTACCCGAGTATATTGTGCCTTCCTTCTGTACAAGTGCATCTTTGTTCAGGGCCCTTCCCAGCTATCAGTATCCACTTTTGGACTAATGCTGAAGAACTCAAAGCTCCTGTAAAAAGATAGGAGTTGTAGGCACCGTGAGCCTCTGCATTCTACTTTGAGCAGATTAGCATCTTCTAAAAACTTTAATCCCCATTCTGAGCGTAGTAAAATAAGCCCTATAGACTTTCTGGGACGTGAGTGTGTTATGGGTTTATGTAGTGTTTGTTTAGCAAGGCAAATTTTTATTTCATTTGGTTTCCAATCATCATATTTATTAAAATTATGAACTAAGAGAATGAGCATAGTTTATTTTTTCTAAGATGTTAGTGCCTATACAATATTTTTCAGTTATTAAAAGAAACAGTGAAAATCTCATTCTCGGCTTGAATTAGATTTAGGTTATTAGGATGGCAGATATGAGTACATTACTTGAGGCTGTTACAGAATTGCTTTTCAGATGCAATGTTTCCTGCACTTATCTGAGTAAAATGATCAATATATAGCTTTTATGCATATCTGGCATGTCCAGGTGTATTGGCCTCTCTCCCTTCCCTTCTCTTGCCATTTACCTTATCTGTTCAAATGGAACTGTGAGCAAAAATAATTTCATAACAAGAAAATTGTAGAACCAGTATGACACTTGCAGGCACTCATGATCCATCTTTCCCTACCTTCTGTCTGTCTTGTCTATTATAGAAAGGTCTTCACTGCAAGGGCTGTCGACTTCTCTGTGTATGTACAGCGCCTAGCAAACTGGAGTCCCCTTCTTGACTGGTCACAGGATATTACCATAATAAACATAATAGATAATATTCAGAAACAAATGTGATGGAGAGAAAAAGTCAGTTAACATATAAACAGTATATAACCTTAGCCACATGGGTAGGGCCCAGATTTTACTGCCACTGCAGCTGTACCTGGGACCAGCTAGGGAAGATCAGGAGTGCTGTAAACTGAGTGTGAGGTAGAAGCAGAAATGAGAGTGGCACCCGCACAAACACTTCCTTTAGATGTTAATGTGAGGAAAGAAACAAATTAGTCATTGTTTAGAAAAATGTTTTTGTAATGCTTGGCTGATGAAAATGAAGTTATGCAATTAATACTTCTTGTCCTTGCAAAAAAATATACCTGGGTATTGGATGGCTACTCTGTATTTTTTTTGTTCATCTTAACTTTCATTCAGTCATCATTTGAATATTGTCTGAGGCTAGTTTCCATTGAATCGCATAAGAGAATGGGGGGGGGGGGTTATTTTTCCCCTGAAGCAAATTAAAAGGCAAGAATACATTTGCTGTATATATCTGGATTTAGAATTTTGTATGTAGAGCAGAATGTATATCTTCACTGGCCATGAAAAGGATCAAAGGGAATTTGTAGTGTACACATCACCTCAGGAATATTATTTGGAGGAGTTCATTGAGTACAAAACTTACCTATATCAGAGTCAAAGATCATAATCAAAACATTTCAGTTCACATGCAGGCTGTTGGAAGGACTAGCACAGAAGCAGGACCTTTATGACAACACCTTCTTCCAAGCATCAAAAATTATCCTTTCAGTCTCAGGGTCACTGTTTCTCAAGCAAATATCTGGTCTTTATCTGACTGCATCAAGCAGAGCTACCTTGGTTATCTCTTGTCCTGCACACTATACCTGGCCATCTCTGTCCATAACTTGGCAGATCAGTGTGTTCTGAACTAGTAGTGGAGAGCATCAAACTTCTCGTTCCACTTTTGAATTTTCCTTGTAACAAAGGAATTGTGTCATAATCCTGCTTTTAAGGCGCACTCAGATTACTGCAGATTCTTCTGGAGTAAGAGAAGACTCTGTCCTAGGATCTGACTACTGCTCTATTTTGGAGTGAAATAACTTGTCCTAAACTGCCCCCAGCCACCAAAGCTGTTTTCCCTGTCTGTATTACTTTGCAGTGGCAGCATGTAAGAAGCACAGGACAGACAAGTATTCAACAAATGGATTCCCAAAAGAATAGGAATAGGAAACTCAAATGGACCTTTCTAGGAATCAGCCCCATTAATTGTATTTTCTTCTGTGCCTGGCTGTCATTACAGGCAGTAGAGACAAGAACGGGATACGAAAGGACTGGTGGCAGATTCCCTGTTATATCTGTGGAAGAGTACAGGAAACCCTTGCTATCTGCAGGTTCGGCATTTGTGGTTTCAAATATTTGTGAATGCTGAACCCACATTTTAAATGCACTTTATGCACTTACAGGAGCTCCTCGGGAGTTCTGTGCTTGGTGTTGCCAGGCTCCCACCACCACCACCGCTGCCGTGCTCCGGCCATCACTGCCGGAGCCCTGTCCCATCCCCGCCTGCTGCCGGGGGCACTGTGTTCATGAGCACAGTGCCTTATTCATGGATTTCGCCATTTGCGGGGATATGAGAACGTGTCCCCCGCAAATGGCAAGGGTTGCCTGTACTGTGCAGGAAGGCTGAGTTATATTGAAGCTGGAGCTCTGGCCCTGAAACTGGTAGGGATGGGCTGGACTGCTGTGTGGGGATGAGCTGAGGGGTTTTGAGCGTAAACAGAGGGCAGGTTTGGGCTAAAGAATGGACCTAGGTGCAGGTAGCAACATAGACCTATCCTTACAGCTAAAGACTGGTGGGTGTTGTTGCGTCTCTATAATGAAGTGAATTAAATGTATGAATGAAATACTGCATGCATTTTGAGAAACTTTCAGCAAATATCTGAACAATACAAAAACTTTCAAAATAGTATAAACGTTTTCCAGTGTGTATCTTGAGGAGGGAGGCTATATTCTTATCTATTTTTAATAGCTGGTATCCAGTCAAGTATATCTAACTTGGGTCATGGCTTGTATTAGACTTTTTCTGGTATGTCCATATATGTAAATTATTTTTTTTTTACTGTGTTCAAACAAAGTATTAAAAGTCTTAAATATAACATAAAGAAGATAATATTGGACTGTTGCTCAGTTTTAATTTTCAATCCCCTCTTTAATGAGAAGTTTTAAGACATCTCCGTTTTAGTAAAGTAGAGCATGAATTTGACCTAGAATATGTAAAACCCTGCATTAGTATTTCCCTTCTGTTTCTTACCAGATACATCTTAATGTCATTGTGTCTAAAGGTCAGTAGAAAAAATATTCGCCTGATGATAGCTGAGCATATAGGTTTTGTGTATTTCTTGTTATAGGGCTCCAGTAGTACCTGATGCATCACAATAAAATGTATTCTCTTCAAAATAAAATGTGAAGCTATGCTTTTCGCAGGTGCCTAACAGAAGATACGATTTTGTAACATTTTTGTACAAAGGGCAGTCATTTGAGAGCCTCAGAATGAATTGAAGTCTTCCAATATTGCAGGGAAATTTTACTTTCACAATTAAACAAGCAGCTGAAATTATTTGTCAACACAGCCACACGATATAAACATCTGATTATCATAATAGGACACAGAACATTTGAGAGTTTTATATAGAGGGGAGTTATATAATTAATCTGCTTTCAGTATTTTGGCTCTATCGATCATAGTCATTAATGTTGGTGATACATGACTTTAAATAATTCCACAGGAGGTGGAGGAGATGGTTGACAGCCAGAAGACTACTAACATCAAAGTCAAATTTAAGCTAGAATTAATATTAGTATTTTAACACTTCAGAGGTATTCACCCTGACAATTTAAGATCCCTTGTTTTTTTCCAGTAAATCTACATGCTGTAGATCTGCAGTTATCCTGTACGGACTTCTATAAGACATTTTTATAGCGACATCATAAATGACATCACACATTAAGCAATAATAGCCTAATTACTCCTATTGTTCATAATAAAGCATGGATGTTTCTATATAACAGAATATTTTAGCATGCTTCAGAAGGCTTTTCTGGTATATATTTCATAAGTAGTAAAATATATTCAGTGAGTATTGTGTAGGCACAGCATTGATCATAAGCTTACACTAACATATACTGACATTATACCCTCTTTTGTAGACCAAGCCACCCTAGTAGAACAAGTAAAACGAGTAAAAGAAATTGAAGCTATTGAAAGCGACTCCTTTGTTCCACAGACATTTAGATCAAGTAAAGAAGTCAAAAAGGTAAGTTTGCAATATCCCATCATTGTGTATAACCCCATGGGTGCCTAATAGAAGCTGCTGCATTAACAGCTTCGATTCACACTTCATATTAGCAATCTTAACTCCCACTATTGAAGATGAGACAAAAATGAACCTACCTAGTTGACGCAATGTCAAAATCAACATCACTGCCAGGAGTTGAGTGTTTGGAGTTAGGTAGAATATATTGTCAAAAGGACAGCAAAGTCAAAACCAGGTTTTGTAGTTGGGGTTTTTAGAACCTTTTTTAAAATCATTATTTCAAAACCCAAAGATTTAAAAGTCAAAGGAGAAGCATGGGTCAGAGGAATCTCCAGGCAAAGGTAGCGAGTTCTTCAAGAGCCAATAATGTTTAACTTGAGTGGCAACAACTAAATATTAGAACCATATCTATTCACTGAAATAAGTGTCCTGATGTCAGAAGGCTCCACGCGCCTGGGAGCCAGGGCCTGAAAGTGACTTTAGGAGCTTAACTGAATACATCCAGTTCTGAAAGTTGTGGCCTTACTCCTTGCCATTGAGTCTTTCTTCAGAAGCCAGACTCTCTTGCCTTTGTCAGCAAAGGTCATAAGCAAATGATGGTTTGATTGTGACAATGAAATGTTTATAATCCTCACTGTTCTGCAATTATTTTATTGTGTATTTCTTTACTTTAAAAGATTGCACAGCTTTTGAACAAATGTGATCTAATACAAAACTGCAGCTTTACTCTTTCACCTGCATATTTGCAAGCGTCTCCAAGCCTGTTCTGTATTACTTGCCCAGGCAATTCCCATTAACTGTTCTCAAAAATATACAGGTAATGACCAGGGATCCTGGTTTTCTGTTTCCCACGGAAAACAGAAAACCACGGATTTCCCATTTTTATCAGAGAAAACACGGATTTTCCCTTTTAGAAGAGAAACCCACGGATTTCCCTCTTTTGCAAAGAGCTCTGCAGGCTGGCAGAGTTCTAGCCTACAAGAGCTGTTTGCAAAAGGAGGGGGGGGAACCCTCAGCCCTGCCAGGAGGGGAAGGCAGGGGGAAAGGGCAGGGCCCAACACACTCACTTACCAGAGCCTGCTTCAGGCTCACTCTTCTTGCTGGAGGTAAGCAGGGCTTGGGGGCTGCGGGGCAGGGCTGGGGGGGGAAGCTGGCTAGGGCCTGAGGAAGCAGAGAGGTTTACAGCCAGCCAGGCACTCCGGCCGGAAGGGGGTTTGCAGCCTCCCCACTTCCGGCTGGAGTGGAAACCCCTGCCACTCCTGGCCGGCTGTAAACCTCCCTGCTCCCTCAGCCCCCAGCCAGCTTGGGCACTACACGGCCAGGCATTCTGGCCGGGAGTAGGGGTTTGCAGGCAGCCGAGCACTCTGGTCAGGAGCAGGCAGGCTGCAAACCCTGGGTCGCAAACACTCTGCTCCCCACCCTACCCTCTCCCAGGCTCTCCAGAGTGTAGCGTGTGTGACTGCTGCGACAGGGCACAGCGGGGCCACACACAAAAGCTGCCTGCCACTGCAAGCTCCATGCTGCCCTGGCCAGACTACCTCTGCATGCACAGGGGCAGAGCACATCTGCCCTGCCCCCCGCCACACACACACACAGACAGATGGGGGCGGGGGGCATGAGTCCCCCCTGATCCCCAGGAGTGCATGCTGCCACTGGGAGTTGGCCCTGCCTGAGCCTGCAGCAGGCAGCAGCAGGGGGGAGCCAGCTTGTGCTCCTGCTGGAGCAGCTGCTGCCTTCCATTGGGTGCAGGGGGCTGTGGACCTGGTCCCTGACCCCGTAGTTCTGGCAGCTGGGGGCCCCCTCCAGCAGGGCTGGGGGGACAGCAGCTGTAGGCAGGGGGCAAGGGGCATAAGCAGGGATGGGGGGCTGTGGGGGTGGGGAGTGAGGGACACCAGCATGGCTGTGGGAGGCATTTAATTTAATCACAGATTTTGCAATTTTTTATCAGAGAATTTGTGATTTTTTTTTTTTTATCATGGAAAGCCAGGATCCCTCGTAATGACCGTGATTGTTGTGTGGATCAGTTACTAAATGGATATATTTTGAACAAGTGAAGAGAACTAAGTGCTAAGTTATGATATTGTAATTCTTCAAAGTGTCAGGGATAGTGTTCTAAAAGATTGATGATTTTTTTTTTCCTTTTAGTCAACAGAACCTGTTGAATTAAAATATGAACCTGCAACTGTAGGAATGGGAACTGCTGATACGTCTAATACTGAAAAAGAAATAGCAACTAGCAGCATTCCTACTGCCATCAAGTACCAAGATGACAACTCTTTAGCACATCCAAATGTAAGAAAGTTGATATTTATTGCACCCTTGGAATAAGACTAACAGTTAATTGGGTGGAGGCAAGGTCACATGACCAAAGATCATTTACTAACAAGTTTGCCATTCCTATGGAAAAGGCTCACATAACCCATAAACTACAAAAGAAAAGTGCTAAGATATGGGCCTACTAGAGTTCTGAATAAAATAGACATTTCAAAGTGAATGTGATTGTCATTTTGCATTTTTTTTTAATTTTTCATTTAAAAAACCTTTTAGCCAAGATGTACAATATTGTTGCCGTTACTGTTGTTGGTTGAACTGAATGATACTGCACAGTAAAACAAAAAATGCTTCAAAATTTGCTATGATTTCTGCCATTCTTAAAGAGAAAGAAACTTGGTAAGAAATGAAAACTTGTATGGGAGCGTTAAGATTGGAGAGAGAATCATGGCCCAGTTAGTCGAGAAGTTTTCTCCGTTGTATGATATTTTCTTTGTCCTGATGATTCTTCCATTATTTGACCCCTTTTCTAGGGATAATAGGTTTCCCTTGTAGATCATATCTCCAGCTAATATATAAAATACATAAACTTTTTTCTGTTCATCTAATGAAAGATTTAAATATAATTGTCCCAAAATTCCTAAATTTTCAGAGTGGCATAGAATTAGCACAATGAAACACCAGAGTAAGCTAAAACAGTGAAACCAAAGTTCCTCTTTAAGCCTTCAGGGGAAATAACTGCAGGTTTGTGTAGTTTGACAGTAGACCAACTAGTCTAATCCAAAACACCTCACTTATCATAGCCTAAAATTAGTCCTGTTCCACCCTGCTGAAGTCCCTGAAAAAATACTTACACTTTTGTGACATGTTTAAAGTAAGTTGAAATTTTAAAGAGATGTACTTATATTGATTCAAATATTTTGTGATTGCTTTTAAATTGAAGTCAAGGTGTTGACACAGATTTGCACAAGATTATTTTGAATGTTTTTTTTATCTTGAATTAGATAGTGGTGCAACTTGCCTACCTTGACCTCACCTCTGGGTCTGGGAATTCCATCTGAACTAATGCACATCCCATATAAGCCTCATCCCATATCAAAATGAAAGTTGACTAATGCATTTTAGGCGCCGTGGTCAAGTAGAATCCCTTGCTTGTGTGCTTTAGGTCTGCTAATGGGTACTTCCAAATTTTTGCCGTTCTTTCAATATGCAGCTGTGGTTTTCTAGTTGTATCCACAGCACAACGTGTTTATATTTAATCCAAAGAACTGTAATAGTGCAATATTGGTTTTGAATTTTTTGTCATGCAAAAGTAAAGAAATCCAAGTTAAAACTTTGACAGCAATGATTCAGATAGACACATTGCACACATGTCGTGTTTTGTTTGACTGTACTAAATACACCTACTATAGACAGTGCCCATACGGCATGACAGAGATGTGTTGCTGTGGAAACTTTAACTTTCAATTTCTTGACTTTTTTTCATTGATTGTGATCTTAATGCTATGTTAATATAGTTTTGCATTTAATTTTCTTTTTCGGAGGTGGGCAGGTTGTTTCTTTTGACATCAGTGAAATATGCAGTATCTGTATCACTATACTGAGCAGTATTCGCAAACCCAAATCAACAACAGAAGGTTATAAGTAGCTGTGTCTTTCTCTCTCCCCTCTCCCCTCTTACAGCTATTTATTGAGAAAGCGGAAGCAGAGGAAAAGTGGTTCCAGAGGTTGATTGCTCTTCGACAAGAAAGGTTGATGGGCAGCCCAGTGGCTTGAACAACTTACAGTAAATGTTATACAGAATTCTCCACGAATGCTAATAAACTCCTACCATACACCTGTAGTTTTACTTTTTAAGAGATGTTAAATTCTGAATATGAGTTGTAAGAAGAAAAAAATGAAATGTTTCATCTGAATTAGAAAGAAATCTGTTACTCTCACATATTACCTTCTGTTTATTCATTGATGAGATACTTGCGTTCATTATTTAGAACAATTTATATATAGGTAACACTTTAAAGGTGAATGAAAAAGTGAGACTGTCAAAGACCAGACTTACTGTATTGGACCAAAGGAGAATAAATTATACCTCCCTAGGCCATCAAAGCTTCTTGTACCCCAAGAGGAATTCAGACCAAAATTGGAAAATTATGTTGCCACTCTTGCCTTGCCTCCTGCTTTTTGCCATACATAGGCAGCTTTTAAATCTGGATCTCTACAAGCATCCTGCCAGCAGAGGCTGCTAAAGGGATGGGCTGAATTAGTGCATCCTACTATCTACATTTGCCTTATCCTGGCTCCTTGATAGTATATTCCACCTCTGCTGGAATAGGAGTACAGGATGTGATTTTTCAGTGGAAAGAAAAGTTTAGATCCTCTTCTGCATCTTGCTATCAGGCTCCTCCAATCCAGTAAGTGTGTGAGATAAATAAGTGTGTGAGATAAATAAATAAAGTGTGTGAGTTTATCTTTTTTTAAACCAAATTTGTACAGATTTTCAACAGCTTTGAAGAAATACATTTCCTAAATAATTTTAAACAAACTCAAGATATTAGCATTCTGAAGAGGTCAGCTTTGTCTTTGACCTATTAAGGGAAAATGATTTATATATTGCTGTGTGCACTGGTACAGAAGTATATTGAACAAGACTAATGGCCTGCTCAGTTCTCAAAGTTAGACGGAGGGAGCATTTTGGAATGCAAGGTTTCCAGTTAGCTATGTGGGCCTCTAAAACAAAGAAGGGTTGTCACATCTGGGTAGCATTTGGCTCATGAACAAATGATAAAGTTATAGTTTTGATAGAGTGAGGGGAAAGTAACTCAAAAGATGACTATTTTTTCTTGTTCTCTCTGGTGAACCCAATGAGTATATTTCAAAACCAAATCTAAAATTCCATTCATTCTTCAAACCACATTGACAGCTACAAAATGAAATACAAAAAAAAGTGTTATTTTAAGGTACCTGCATGTCTGTAGTAATTTTTTTTTTCAGAAAGATAACAATAAGCATTGTCTTAGGGACCTTGGAAATGACCTGTACTGAACTACATCTTTGCATGGACAAATGCAGACACTTTTCTTCATTGCCTCTCTTTTTGGTATAGACTTGTGCAAAAGAGGTAATGAAAATTTTGGGTAGATTAATGGACACACAGGAGTTTTCTTTTAAGGGGGCAAAAAAGATTAAAATATGTCAGAAGGCAGTTTCTTTTTTAAAACAAAGTCTCACTAAGACATTTTAAAATTGCTTTTTACTTTTAACTATGCCAAATCCCCTACACCCAGAATAAAAAAATTGACATGACTTTCAGAATCATAGTTGAAATGAATATTTTAAAAAATGATCTATTACTTGCGTTGTTTTATTTCTCATTTACTGTTATCTTTTAATTTATTTCTTCATCTCTTCTATATGATATTCAACATCCATGCCACTTGCAAGCCATATACCTGCATTTCCAACATTTCACAGTCCTATAATTTGTAATAATTTTTATTCATAAGGAAGCTTATTCATTTTACAGTTGTATTTTACAATCTTACAAGGTATTTTAATTTTTTTCAAAATGATTCATTGTTGAAAAAATATTATTCCTAACTCTGTAGGCAAGGCCCATTGCTTGGTGTTCATCAGTCAATAGCAGAAAATCACCAGAAAGCCCTTTCTGGGAGATAACAATGAGCAGAGTATCTCAATGAGATGGGAATGGCTTTCAGTTCACCTGCAAGAGAAGACAAAGGCCCCAGAGCTCCATACTGAGTTGTGCCAGAGGTCATTAGGAATACTGAGCATGTTATTCAAAACTTTGATTTTTATGGTGCCATTTGCAAATTGAATTGAATAGCCAACAATTAACAGAAGCAGTGTACAAAATTATTTAAATTAAGATATCTAGACCCTGTGGAACATAAAATAATGTAAATGGAATGCCACCTTCCATCGGGAGTGGTGCCCTCTTCCCTATGAATTAAGCTAATTATGTTGCATCAAGCACAGTTTGTCACACTTGTAAGGGATCAAAGACAACAAACAGCGTGTGTGCGCTGCCATTTTTAAAAAGTACCATCCTAGACAGAGTGACGCACACCAGCGGATGCTGTTTTTTTAAGGTACTTACATTAGCGGTACCAGCCAGATCCACATTGCATAAGTTTGATGTAATTTTGGAAGCTTCCAGAATCTCACTTGACACAGGAGCCATCAATCTCTCAATTCTTGAGTGAAGGTGAGTTTTTATCTTGGGTGTCCAGTTGTACTTGGGAATCCAAATTGTGAGTGTTTTAATGCTAATTATTTTTTGTAAAGTTTCTTTGCCAGTAACTTCCAAGGCTGTCAGAGGCAAATCTAGTCTAAGGTTGCTGGATCAGCATTTAGGAGTCTTTACCATTACCATTATGAGATTGTGTTGATACTGGAGAACATCATAGCCATAGTTCACTATTTGTGCAGCCTCACTTGTAGCAAAACTAGGAGCTGTAGGGATGGCAGGACTCAGGCATTTTTAATACCTAGAGTAAACACCCAGGTCCTGTTTATTACCACTTGCATGACTGGCATCATCAGTAGACAATTGCAAAGTTGTTAGTGGTGAATCTGGGCAGTAGTAAAAATCACTCTGTAGGCTGAATCTGCTCATCCACAGACAAGTAAGGGTTGTGTCAGGCTAGAGCCTAGAGATGTTTGGGTGATAATTGTTGAATTTTGTGGACATGACTTAACATTAGGCCAGCTCTGATTGAAGTTGTTCAGCTTCCTCATAACCTGTTAGTTTAGCTTTTACTGTCGAGTATTCTGTGAATGATTAAATAAATTATTCAGGTTTCCTGTGAATGTAAGACAGACACTTCAGCCAACAGGAATAAAATATATGAGGGCGGACAATAATAGTAGAAATAAATCCTGTGCCATTACTAGTCATGCAGGAATAAGGAGGATTTTGAAAATCTTACTGATTAAAGCCATTTCACAAGATTGGACCTAATTTAAATACAAGGCATACCCAAAATAATAAGAATAAACAAAAGTGTCATTAATGAACCATTTTTGATTGAGAGAGAAGGAATACAGGACAGAGCAGGACACAAGTCTGCACAATGCTTAATGGGTATAAGAATCATCAGTGAATACGAATTAAGGGCTGTGACTGGGACAAAAAGTAAATTTTTGCTAACTGGCTCTCATTGAACATTGATTTATTTTCCTGATGCCACCCAGACACCAGGTCTTCACCTAAACCTGCTCCCAGAACATCACTTTCTTAGAAGCCTTGAAGGTGTCTTTCATCTTGACACTTGTGAATACCTCTCCAAAGCTTGTTTCCTTTTTGATGTGTTTTCCAATATTCTCTCAGTTCCATGATGCTTGGGGGGGGAAAGAGTTTACATTTGAGAGAGTGAGAATTGTGGTGTAGTGTACAGTAGGACTGTGCGAAGCTTAAGTCCCTGATTCAATTCAAGGGAGATTCGGCCCAATTCAGTGGCTGAATCGCCAAATCTGAATTGAGTCAGGAGACCCTTTAATCTCTCCAAATTGAATTGGAAACCTCCAAATGTATTCGGAGAGATTCGGATATAAACACAGCTTTAAATGTTTTTTCTGCATACCACAAGGTACCAGGTGGCTCGTGAATGCTGTGATGGTGGGGCAGATGGAGCATCCCACAGGAGTGTAGAGAGCTCCCCAGCATGCTCGGCAGCAGACCTGGAAGTGGAGCACAAGCACTTCTGGTCCACTTCTGGGTCTGCCAGGAAGCATGCTAGGGAGTCCCCCTGCACTGCCACCTCCCCCCCCCCAGCTCTGCAACTGGTGCCTCCTGGGTCTGAGCAGGCACCCAGGGTCCCCCAGGCCAATTGCTGAGCCAGGGGGTGCAGCCCCCCCACCCACCCACCCCACATGCTTGGCAGAAGACCCGGAAGTGGACCGGAAGTACCCCTGTGGGATGCTCCATCTGCCCCATCATTGCAGCGTTCACGAGCTGCACCTGGTACCTCGAAGTATGTAGAAAAAACATTCAAAGCTGTGTCTATGGTTGAATTGCTGATTCTCTGAATCAGCATTGAATTTTCAGATTTGGATTTGGCAGAATCAGATTGGGGACAGTGATCCAAATCAACTAATTGAATTACTGTCCCCGATTCGGCTGAATCCAATATGGCCAGTTTCACACACCCGTACTGTATAGTCTCAAGACTCTTATCTTACATCCAGTTAGTGATATTATGTCACTCAGGATTTATGGCACTAGTCCATGTAGGCTGGTTTGTACCCTCTGTCTTGTTTTTGGCTTTTGGATATAATAAAAATGTGATGTGAACTCCACACATGTAGTTTAATGTTTCATTTGTGGTGGAGGGTGCATTGACCCTCAGTAAATGAACTGTGGGTTTGTGAAAGGGACCTGGGTGACATCCCTGGTGAGAGAAGTGTTCTGTTTACCTATACTGGCCATGGCATGGTAAGCAGTACATGTCCTCTTATGTTACCGAACTATTGTGCCTTAAAACTGGAAAAACTTGTGCAAAAGGGAATTCAGTAATTTTATCCTTCCAGTCTTTCAGCTCTTTTCTGCTACTGCCAACAAAGTTATAATGCAGAAATCTATCTTAAAAACTACATTGATAAACTCACTTCTCCAAACAGCACCAGAGAGGATTTTCTTTCATTTAAAATCAAATTGGTGTGACTTGTTTGGATAATTTATAGGGGAAAAGCTCATTATCCTATTACCAGGTTCCTGAGTTATTGACCATTTCTATAGTTCACTTTTAATTTACTTGATAATGAATTAATTATCCTTCTTTGTTTGGATACAATTGTTGTATCAACAATCAGTATTTTACACTGGCATCTTTAAAACTACTGTCATGGGGGAGTAGTTCAAATTCACCCTATTGATCCTAATTTCAAAGGCCCTGAATAGAGTAGAACTGGGCAGTTTTGACCATTTCTTCATCAGCAAGCCAAAAGCATAGCTAAGTAGGGTTGGCATGTTGATCAATTGACTGCTCAAATATTGTCAATTGACTGTATATTTTTTTTAACCAGTCAAAGATGATAGCAATTTTACCAAAAAAAACCCCCCAACTACATTTTTGTAGTTTTCTTGACAGAAACATGATTTTTTTCAAAATGTTTTGACACATTAATGGAAAATTCATGCTTTTTCTATGTATTATTTGGACCTATTGGCATTTTAAAATAATATTTGTCTTATAGTTGGCTGATCAATTAACTGACCTTTGACTAGTCAAATACCAAACCCTATAACTAAGATTCCTGGGAAAGCTGCAGGAGGCAGAAGCAAAGTGTTTGCAATAAGAGGTGCTACATGTGAAGATCTTGAGAACTCTGAGCCACGCTTTACTGTTTTCATGACAGTATCAAAGCAAACTTTTCAAGGTGTTGCACTAAGAATAGTATCATTAATGGTTATTTTATAGTAACTCCTGTGAGCCCCAATTTGCTCAGCCTTCCCTGCTGTGCAAGCACAGAAGAGAGAAAATCGTTGCCAAGCTGACAGGCTTGAGAATAGAGCCTTGGAAGAGGAAAGAGAAGCAAGCATGTGCACATGAAAACATTATCCAAGTAATTAATCAACTTAATGTTACACAGTAGAGTCCTGCTTAGTTAAACTATTTGTGATTCTCAACTTTATTCTAGTGCAGCCAAATCATATTAAGATCTTGTTAAAATTAAATTTACCATATATCATTATCTTGCTTTTAGAAAGGCAGTTAGAGGCCCAGATGGCCCAGAGGATAAACCGTAGTGACAGTGGCAGTCTAAACACAGATGATCATATGATTATGTATGAAGACTGAACTTGCATTTTTATCCCCTAAAAGTGATCCCCCCTGATCTGCGTTGAGGTCTGATGTCAGGGCAGTTTGTTTACATGTAATCAGTTGTCTATGGCTAGAAACAGGCATCACCTTTTGTGCCACCATAAAAATGTTTATGGAGGCACAAAGGCCAAGCAAATAGACATCCTTCCCCTTGTTGTACCACAAATGCCCAAAATTTGTAGCCGCATCGTAAGCATGGTCTAAATTTGTGCCACTATTTTACAGTGTGTCTGTCTGTTGGCTTTATGGCAGGACAGTGTGGGCAGCCTGGAGTTGCCTGCATTCTTCACTCACATCAGGCAGGCTTGCCCATTCCCAGGGTCAGGATCAGGCCCTGGAAGTCCCAGGAGTGCCTGCCCAGGCTCCCATTTGCAGACATGCTCCCTGGAAATCCTCCAGCAAGGGAGTTCCTGGGGCACATATGTTGCCATACCGCAGCTCCTCTGCAAATGGGAGGAACCCAGGTTTCCTGCTTGCAGACGCACACATCCCTGGAATCTCCCAGCACCCTGGAAGGGGGTGCACTTCTGCAGATGCGGAAATCCCAGGTTTCTCTGCTTGCAGAGATGTCTGGGGAATCTGACCTGGGGTTTACCCCTGCAAGCTTGAAACCTGGAGTTCCTCTGTTTTCGGAGATGTGCTCCGCATGTTGTCCTGTAAGGTTGAGCCCCAGCTGCTCCCAGAAGTGGCCAGAACCTGACTATGAGATAATAGGCAATATCTCAGTCAGTGAAGTGGATCAACTGTACAGGGGCACAGAGGATCCACTTTATTTGGCAGCATCTGTCTATAGCCTATAGGCTCCAGTGTTGTTCTCAATCCTTCAGGTCAAAGGAAAGGGCCCAGGCAAGAGCAAGCACATCCTACAGATCAATGCATGGCTGTGTAGATGGTGTTGTCAGCAGGGATTTGGCTTCTTCAAGCACAGGATGTTGTTCCAAGAACTGCTAGGAAGAGATGGGATCCACCTGACAAAGAGAAGGAAGAGCATCTGCGGAGACAGGCTAGCTAACCTAGCTTAAACTAGGTTTACCAAGGGATGGAGACCAAAACCACAAGGTAAGGGGGAAAGCAGGTGACCTGGAGGAAGTGCAAGCAGGAGGGGGGACAACAGGGGAGACCTTCTCATTCTTCCTGAGAAAGGGCAATCAGCCTGTTACCTCAGGTGTTTGTACACTGATCCACGGAGCTTGGGAAACAAGCAAGAAGAATTAGAAGTCCTCACAGTAATGGAACTATGACGTGATTGGGATAACAGAGATGTGGTGGGAGCACTGTCTTGGATGGGTAAAAAAACTTCAGGAAGGACAGGCAGGGGAGAAGAGGAGGAGGAGGAGTTGCGCTTTATGTAAAAGCGGTATATGACTGCTTAGAGCTCCAGTATGAGCTTCCTGTTGAAAGTCTCTGTGTTAGGGTCAGAGGGGAGAGCAAGAACAGTGATGTATTGGGTCTGCTATCAACTACTAGACCAGGATGGATGGGGTGGATGAGGCTTTCTTCCGACAGCTAGCAGAAGTTTCTCAATCACAGGCTCTGGTTCTCATGGGGAATTTCAATCACCCTGACATCTGCTGGGAGGGAAATGCACAGGCAATCCAGGAAGTTTTTGGAAAGTGTTGTGGACAACTTCCTGGAGCAAGTGTTGGAGAGACCAACTAGGGGCCGTGTTCTTGACCTGCTGCTAATAAACAAGAGTGTGTGGAAAACATAGAAGCAGGTGTCAATTTGGGCAGCAGCAACCACAAGATGATTGAGTTCAGGATCATAAGGAAAGGAAGGAAGGGGAGCAGCAGAGTAAGGACCTGGACTTCACAAAAGCAGGCTTCGCTCAGGGAACTGATGGGCAGAATCCCTTGGGAGGCCGGTCTGAGGGGGAAAGCTAGTTGTATTTTAAAGAAGCCTTACTGAGGGCAGGAGAGGACACATTGTGCAGATCAATGCATGGCAGTGTAAATGGTGTTGCCATGAGGGCAGGAGCAGGAACAAACTATTCCAATGCACAGGAAGACTAGCAAGTATTGCAGAAGATCAGCTTAGCAGGGAACTCTTCAGTGTGCTAAAATGCTAAAAGGAAGCTTACAAGAAGTAGAAACTTGGACAAACTACTAGGGAGAAGTATGGCAGACAAGGTTCCTTGGGTGAATTTGATATCTTTTATTAGACCAACCCAAATGGTTGGAGAATAGTTATTAAGCAAGCTTTCGGGTTCAAAAACCCTTCGTCAGGCTAAGGACGCTGCAGCAGTCGGTGTGTGCTCTTCCTGGATGGAATGAAAAGTAAAGAAGCCAGGGGCTGGGCTGGGGAGTCAGTTGCCAGGCAGATTATAATGTATCAAAAATCCAACGTCTATGTTTAGTCCCTGATCTCTAGTATCCAGCAGGTTGATGAAATGGAGCTCATAGGCTCGTCTCTGGGAAGTGTTGTGTAAATTTCCCTTGAGGCTCAGGACTGAGAGATTGGAGAGAGAGTGGCCCTCCTGTGAGAAATGTGCCCCCACCAGTAATTGGGTATTTCTGTCTTTGATGGATTTCCGGTGTGCGTTCATTCTGGTGCGCAGTTGTTGTCTGGTCTCTCCTACATATCTTCCATCAGGGCATTTGGTGCATTGGATGAGGTATATTACACTTCTGGAGGTGCAGCTGTAAGATCCTGGGATGCTGATGGCTCTGTTGTGGGGTGTAGTAATAGTGGGGGTGGTGGAGATGTGTTGGCAGGTTTTGCATTTCTTGTCCTGGCATGGTCTGGATCCTTTTGGTGTGTTCTGGGCTTGAGGGAGTTTGCTTCTGGTGATGAGGTTGGTGAGGTTCAGTGCTTGTCTGAAGGCTAGGATGGGTGGCTCTGGGAAGATTTTTTTAAGAATAGGGTCTTTTTCTAATATGGGTTGCAATTTTTTGAGGATTTTCTGTATAGGTTCAAGGGATGGGTGATAGGTCATAACCAGCGGTGTGCGATTTGTGGGGGGGTTTCTTCTGTACTGCAGCAGTTCTTCACGTGGTATCCAGGTGGCTCTTTCAAACGTGCGATCTGCCTCTCTGGAGGAGTGTCCTTGCTGGGTGAAAGCCTTTTTCAGATTGGTGAGGTGGCGATCCCGGGTGTTCTCTTCAGTACAGATGCGGTGGTATCTGAGGGCTTGGCTGTATATCACAGCTTTTTTGGTGTGTTTCGGGTGATTGCTGGTTTTGTGCAGATATGTGTGTTGGTCTGTGGGTTTCTTGTATACTGTGGTCTGCATTTTACCCTTCTGGATACTGATCATTGTGTCTAAAAAGGGGATGTTGGTGCTGGAGTATTCTAAAGAAAGTCGGATGGAGGGATGGTGACTGCTGAATTTCTGGTGGAACTCAATTAGAGATTCCTGGTTCTCACTCCAAGTGATGAAGATGTCATCGATATATCGTAAGTACAGCAAGGGTTTGATGGTGCAGTTCTTGAGGAAGTCTTCTTCCAGGTGGCTCATAAAAAGGTTGGCATACTGTGGGGCCATTTTAGTGCCCATAGCTGTTCCCATCATCTGGAGGAAGTGTTGATTATTAAAAGTGAAATTGTTGTGTGTGAGGGTGAAGTGTATAAGCTCAGTGATATCTTTGGGTCTGTATTCTGGGTTGTAATCTTGTTCCTGTAGATATGTAAGGCAGGCATGGATGCCATCCTGGTGTGGGATGTTGGTGTATAGGCTGTTAACGTCCATGGTGGCTAGGAGTGTGTTGCTGGGAAGGTGGTCTATATTGCTTGGGTATGCAGGGATGAAATCAGGAAGGCCAAAGCACAACTGGAGTTGCAGCCAGCAAGGGATGTTAAGAAGTAATAAGGGTTTCTACAAGTATGTCAGCAGCAAGAGGGAGATCAGGGAAAGTGTTGGGTCCCTTACTGAATGAGGGAGGTAACCTCATGACAGATGATGTGGAAAAGGCTGAAGTACTCTATGCCTTTTTCACCTCAGTCTTCACAGGCAAGGTCAGCTCCAAGCAGCACAGTTTGGAGAGAAGGTGAGCAGCCAACAGTAGTGAAAGAACAGGTTAGGGACTATTTAGAAAAGCTGGATGGGTGCAAGTCCATGGGCTAGATGTGATGCACGCAAGGGTGCTCAGGGAGTTGACCATTGTGATTGCAGAGCTGCTGGCCAATATCTTTGAAAACTCATGGCGGTCAGGACAGGTCCCAGACAATTGGAAAAGAGCAAATATAGTATCCATCTTTAAGAAAGGGAGGAAGGAGGCTCCAGGAAACTACAGACCAGTCAGCCTCACCTGAGTTCCTGGAAAAATTATGGAGCAGGTCCTCAAGGAATCCATTTCTAAGCACTTGGAGGAGAAGAAGGTGATTAGCGGGAATCCTGGTTTTCTCTGATAGAAAATAAAATCCCCAATTTTCAGATTAAAAAGAGTAACACAACATCTTCATTTTTCTGTGATTAAAATGAAACACCACTAATAAATTTATGTGGTGGTTGTAGGCTGCTATGGGCAGAGTCTGGGCAGATCACAGCAGGGTATGTTTGTTCAGGCTAGTTGAGCTGACAGTTTTACTTTTGCTGCTGGGTTTGGCCAAGGACCCCCTGTTCAAAGCCCTTATCTCAGCTGTAGCCAGGCTAGTTGATACTACCTGGAGGCCACCCAGGCTTGCTAGCGATGCAAAACAAAAGAAGTTAAATAAGCTAGCACTTAGCTGTCTTCCAGTGGTTCTTCCAGGCTTCACCTTCTGGCTGCTTCTTATCTTTCAGAGGCTTTGCGGAGCCTGCAGGCTTGTGCAACAAAGCAAATGATCAAGCAAATAAACAGAAAAGAGCCCTGCTCTGGGCTGTCCCAGTGGCTGCTTAACCCCTGGTAACTCCAGGCAGCCTGCTCCTTGGCCAGGTGCAGCCCCTTGAGGCTGCTTTCAGTGTCTTTTACCTTTTCCACTCTAGGCTCACATAGCTAACCCCCTCTCACTCCCCACGCCTGTGTCAACTCCCTTGCTACGGGACTCGCTGTCCCAGGATCTGGTTCCCCAGCCTCCGGTGAGTTCTCCCAGGTCTGAGGTGGGTGTGCAGAGGTGCTTCTGGGTTGTGGGGCTGTTCAAACTCCCCCAACCCCCTAGTAAAAGGGCATGGCCCTGTTACAGTGGTGTTCCATTTTAATCACAGAAAAATGTGGATTTTGAGTTCCTTTTTTAATCTGAAAATTGGAGATTTGTTTTTATCGGAGAAAAGCAGGATCCGTGGTGATTAGGAACAGTCAGCATGAATTCACCAAGGGCAAGTCATGCCTGACCAACCTGATTGCCTTCTATGATTAGAGACCCACTCAAATTGCGGTTTTGCAATGTTTGTGGAAACTATGAAAAACAGCAGTTTTTGTGAGTTCGTGTGGAATTGCTGAGAAAAAAAGCATGCTAAAAATAAAATGCTGGCTCCCCAAGCCCAGTCTCACAGCCTGCCAGAAGCAAACTCTGGCTTGCATCTACCGATGTATCTCAAGCAAGACCCAAGAAGTTATCCTCCCATTTTACTCGGCCTTGGTGAGACCACAGCTAGAGTCTGCATCTAATTCTGGGCTCCATGCTTTAGAAAGGATGTGGAGAAGCTTGAGAGAGTCCAGAGTAGAGCCATGCACATGATCAGAAGTCAAGAAAACAGGCCTCGTGAAGAGAGGCTGAGAGGCATGGGACTCCTCAGCCTGGAGAAGTGAAGGATCAGGAGTGACTTGGTGGCAGCCTACAAGTATATAAGGGGTGTGCATCAGGAACTGGGAGAGCATCTGTTCACCAGGGCACCCCAGGGGAAGACAGGGTCTAACAGTCACAAACTGCTAGAAGACTGTTTTAGGCTGGACAGAAGGGAAAACTTTACCGTCTGAGTCTCCAGAGCCTGGAATAGACTCCCGCCAGAAGTGGTGCAAACACCTACTCTGGATGCCTTTAAGAAATGCTTGGATACTTATCTTGCTGGGGTGATCTGACCCTAGCTGACTTCCTGCCCCTTGGGCAGGTGGCTGCACCTCGCAAGGTCCCTGCCAGCCCTAATCTCTATGAAATCTAGGGGCGGCGGAGGTGGAGAAGCCATTGGCATGAAAGGGAATAGCCAAGATGGTAGCTGCTCCCTTCTCTGCTGATTGGCTGAAAAGGATGCCTTTCATGTGGCTCTGCCTCTGCCAATCAGCAGTGGGGGTTGTGTAGAAAGGAAAATACAGGCTCATTGCAGCTACTTGACATGAGTAGCCAGAACTCCCAGAATCCTCTGGATGAACCCCATATTGGCTCAAATAGCTGATGTGCAGTTTTGCACTTAGATCTGGAGACTTAAAAGAGCTAACAAACAGCAGATAGGGGAAAAAGTCATGTCAAGAAGTTCCAGTCAAAGGATAACAACAAGAAACCAATCTTGGGGAGTTAAAAGCAACAGGTTTGTGGTGTCTAAGCTGGAGACTGTAAATATTTCTCAGAAAGAGAGAACTGCTTAGAAAAATAAAATAGAATAGCAACAGGGCCTAGCAACCACCTAGCAATGATGAGGTCCCACCAAGTTATAAAAAAACCAGCAAATGGGAATTAAGTTGTCTCTCTGCTGGACTGCATACCAAGAAACATCAGCTGATCAACGGAGACAAAAGAACCTGGGAGCCTCACCTCGGCATGGCCAGCTGAGTAAGAACTCTCCTTAAACTCACCCAAGATTGTTGCAGCGCCGTGAGTTTCACTTTAATGCATGTGTAGCATCGCTGCTTAGCTGTGTGTGTGTGTGTGTGTGTGTGTGTGTGTGTGTGTGTGGCCAATAAAGCTGTGCTTCATCTTTAATCAGACAGGTGTGCTGTGGTGCAACCTGTATAACCTCCCTGGCCCACTCCCACCTCTGAGGGGTAGTAAGTACTACTTCCCCAGGGCAGGGCTGCTTGAAAGGCAGCCCTCTTGGCCAATCATTGGTGAAGGGTGGGACTACTGGAGACCCTCCGCCAATCAGGGGTGCGGGGGGGGGGGGGTGTGACAGCCAGAACCAGAGGGATTAATAAGCAATAAAGTATGCTTCTTGGAGGCATTTGGTGTTTTGCCTAAATAGGTAATATTAGTTAATATAAGCTTGTAAGTTTGCAAATGTAACTTGTCTGTCATAAGTTTAACCAAACTGATAAATTAACTGTTCATGGAACTGACTGGGCCCCAGAGGCAAGGCTGTAGCTGTGAGATTAGCTGGCCTAACAGTTTTTTGCTCAGGGTTCAGCCTTAGCGATAAAACCTAGATCTAACTGCTAGGCACACCCAAACACATTCCAGGAAGAGGTATCCCAAGAAAGCATATTCAACTGAAGCCTAAAAGGGGTTGGGATTTAGGCGGAGCAGTGTCAATTTCAGACCTAAATGTGCTGCATCATAATTTGCTTATTGGATAAACCTGAGTCTGGGTAGTAACCTTTTGTGATGATTTTGACACCTTTCAATCCCATAGGGTAATAGCTATAGGGCAAGATTGTGAGTGGCCCTGAAGCCAACAGATTAGCATAAAACTAGGTATAAAAAACACATGCATCAGGTAACCAGCAGGAAGGAGGGAACAGAACGGTCATTTCTGTCCCACGCCTGGACCCGGACTCCCAGTGTGAGTGAGGATCGGATCCTGAGCAAGGGCCCTTCCCCGGTAAGCCCTCTGACAGCGCTGATCTTCAGAGACGCCTGACTTTGCTGGAACCACTTGGCACGCACCTGGCATTGAGGGACTATCGATAAGTTGCCAACCCATGTCTGTCTATTTGTTGTTTTGAACACCCCAGTGTGGCTAATGCCCTTACAGTGCCCAGTTGGCCTGTGACAGATTGATCTATCTATCTGTTATTATTATCTGTTGTTATTATTTTACTATTAGCTCTTTTGTATTGCCTTATCTGCTTATCGCATTTATCTTTCTGTTAACTGTTGTGTGTGCGTAAGCTATAATAAATTTGCCTTTATTCCACTCCCAACTTTGCCTCCTCAATCCAAAATTGATACACTCACAGTGCCCAGCTGGCCTGTCACAAGGGGGCAACCGCAAAAATGGCAGCTAGCGCTGTGAGCAGCCTGCAATTTTTCCTTCAGTTCAGCATACTTTAGGGAGATCCCTATCTATAATAAGATGATTGACTCAGCTTTGCAGATGCAGGGAGAGCAGTAGACATGATATACCTTGACTTTAGCAGGGCTTTTGATAAATGGTCTCCCAAAACCTTGCAGCAAGCTAAGGAAGCCTGGGTTGGATGAATGGACTGGGGCCAGTTTTGTTCAATATCTTCATTAATGACCTGGAAGATGGCATTGAGTGCACCCTCAGCAAGTCTGCAGATGACAGCAAGCTAGGGGAGTAGCAGATGCACTGGAAGGTAGGATTCAGAGATACCAAGGCAAATTAGAGGATTGGACCAAAAGAAATCTATTTTGAACCCCTCACTACAGAAAGGATGTGGACAAATTGGAGAGTCTAGCAGAGGGCAATTAAAATGGTGAGGGGGCTGGGGGACATGACTTATAAGGAAAGGCTGAGGGAACTGATCTTATTTATTCTGGAGAAGAGAAGACTGAGAGGGGATTTAATAGCAGCCTTTAACTACCTGAAGTGTGGTTCCAAGGACGATGGAGCTAGACTGTACTTGGTGGCAGATGATAGAACAAGGAGCAATCTCAAGTTGCAGCAAGGGAAGTTTAGATTAGGTATTAGGAAAAACTTTTCTCACTAGGAGGGTAGTAAAGCACTGGAACAGATTACCTAAAGAGGGGATGGACTCTCCATCCTTGGAAGTTTTTAAGACCTGGCTAGACAACGCCTTGTCTGGGATGATAGTTAGGGATGGTCCTGCTTTGAGCAGGGGGTTGGACGACATGACCTCCTGAAGTCCCTTCCAACCCTAATTTTCTATGATTCTAGGACTAGAAGAGGCTTCCTGGGCCCTGTAAATCCAATCCACATTATAGGCAACAGATGTATTATACTGGCCAACAGTGCAGACATCTAACTCATAGCTGAATGGCAAGGTCCCGTGGAGTCTTCAAGAAATTCTCCACTTACCTCCCCTCTCTGGTCAGACCAGCAACTCCCTAGATTTTTTACACTATAGTCTGCCAGGATAATACAAAGTAGGCATAACCAAGAGCTAGTTGCTAGCATATTACCAGAGGGCAGAGTAGTGGAAATTCACATTGCTTTGGAACTGGTACCTACACCAGTGTTCCACCGGTGCAGGAGACGACGTCTTTAGTTTCATGTTAAGCAGGAAGTTAATCTAACTTTCCATGAATCAAAGTATATCAATATTTAAATAAGCCCACCATCTGATGGAATGGGGTTGCTTTTACAGCTAGTTGAATAACATTCATTGGATAATTTCATCAGTGAATATTACAGCATTTTTCAAGTAATTTGCAAGTTCTTTCCATTACTCATATAAGCCACAGAGCAAGGTTGAAGACGTTAATTTTACTGCATTTTTAATACAATAATAGAAAAATTATCCACTTCTGGCATTATTTGACATGTCACTTTTATATTACTTTTATGGAGCTTATAATAAACTGCTTCCACAAAAACATTCTGTATCTGAATTTAAGATAAGTTTTTTACCAACCTTGTCAAAAGGCCGCACTATTCTACTGAAAATATATTTGAGGTCCTTGAAAACTCCATGTATGTCTGAGATCAGCACTTCTACTAGCAGTTAAATGTTAAAGCATGGGAAGTAAGGACATGCCATTTTCAGTTTCACCAGTAACTTTAAATCTAAATAGTAACAGCTGAGTCCTTACAAATCTGACTATGAATTGGGCACTGTGCTGACTGAATCCTCTCAAATTACTTTCAACCTTGACTGACATTGCTCTCTAGTAAATGGAAGTATGAAAGAGTGGAACTGATCTGAAGAACCAGCTAATCTATTGCAACTAGCAGTTTTGCAGAGACCATTCAAAAAAGTATTTTATAATATGATATGATGATTCTTAATGTTTGACTAGCAGGATTTCAACTTCCCCTAAAAGCTTAGAAACAGAAGGTCACATCAAATGGAATTAAAAAAGCAATTGTCCTTAGGAAATATTAAAGCCTCAGATGTTAACCTACTATGGAGACTCGTGTTCTGTTATGTTGTAAGTCTTACTATTTGTCAGTTATTAATTATTATTCTCTGGACTTGCAGAATCAAACTCTGTGAATTCAAGTTATGACAATTTGGGCATCCTTTGTGTGCATATGTTTATATGCCCACCATTACTGTAGCTTTAATATTTTTTGCTAATCTCTGAAGATCTTTGGCCATTTTCAAGTCCAGCGATCTACCTTAGACTCAAATATCTTCCTAGACTGCTTACTACACAGAGTACATTTCTAAGGTTCACTCCTGGGAGTCGGGCACTTGGTCAGGAGCTTGTTAGGCAGCTGAACTCCAAACAACCTCTATTGCAGTCGCATCTAAGAGTTCACGCAAAACATTGCACTAAAGTCCAAAGCCCTGAACTGCCACAAAAACTGTGTTTCTTTTGCTGTCAGGTAAATGAACTCTACTAGCCAGTCAGCCAATTGCTGGTTTTTTTGGAGTTTTTTTTTCAGTTTTGTTTTTTTCCAGATCTTAGGGCGAGGTGAAATCCTCACCTGTGCTGCACTGCTGCCAAAGGAGGAGGCTGGCCAAATTCTCAGCTGAACTTCAGTAGTCTTGGCTATTTAACCTGGAGAGTATTTGGTCCCCACATCCCCAGTGCAAACAACACCATAAGATCTGTATATAGTGCCAAGAGATATGACCAGCTAACATGTCTGCCTATGAAGTACAGTCTGCTATTTTGGTGCACAAGGTCATGAGAGTGTGCAGCCTTCTCTGTCAGCTAAGACATGCTGCTGTTAGCACCAAAACACTATTGAGAGGAGCATCATAGTGCCCCAATCTTCAAAAATACAAATACCAGTCCTGAAGGTCAATAAACCAGTAGCAGAGGTTGCTCAGATGGCATTTCTCTTCTCCCACTGTCAGTGAGGACAGGATTTTGCCATCTGTATTTAAGAAACAATGTATCAACTCTTCAAGCTCGGCAACATCTATGTTTATTCTTAGGTCAGTGAAGGGAATGGCAAAATGATCCGGCCACAGTTCAGGGAAGTGAGTCATGAACTGAGTTCCCCTCTGCTTCTGAACATCTTGAAACCTGCTACCAGAGCTGCTTATAAATCAGCAGCTACCTAGATGTCTGCAGTACAGCTCCTTTAAACTAATTTTTCTTTTGGACTAAATCATGAGTTTATGGAAGTGAATGGCAAACAATTTCTCTGGCACCAGGACTTGGCTGCCAAGAAATAGAAATCTTAAAAAGTAAAAGTTTACGTATTTCCATCTCTCTACCAAACTACATACTGCACTGCAGTACTGTAAAAAAAAAAAAAATAAAAATAACAAGGGGCAGTCAATCACATTTCAGGGTGGCAAATTAAAAATTGATTTAGGGAGGTTTTGTACACAATATTAGACCATGGACCATTGTCAAAGGATGCCATTGATGCCAACCATTTATTTAATATTCAAAAGCATTAGCTATTTGTATGAATAAAGCAATACCCAGAATGATAATAGTTAATGCTGACAAAAATTTTGGAAAGGAAACAAGCCTCATACTTAAAGTCTTAAACCAATCTCTATTCGTGATTAGGACAAGATGTTCCTGGGAATAGATTATCCCGATTCTGCTTACCGAGGAGTTTCTAGTACTCTCCTTTGAAAAAAATTGGCCCCTGTTGGAACAGGGTACTGGACTGTCTAGACCAGGGTCTGAGCCAGTCTGGCAATCCCTGTGTTCACCATGCATTTGTTTTTTAAAAACCTCCGCTGTAATAAGTAAACGCAGTCAAACATTGACCTTTTAATCTTTTAATTGGGTGTGTGTCTTGAAGAAAAACAATGGTGAAACAAAATTAATGTTCACTTTACGTTGCTGCAGTCTTATGGATTTGGAAGTCTTCAAAGATACATGTCACAGGCTGGTGACCTCTGATGCAGTCTAAAGGGTATTTGTTGCCCTGCTTGCAGTATATAAGCATTATTTATTTGCTTGTAAATTATTGATAATCTTCTAATTCATGTGTGATGGGAGGAAGTGGGTCTGCATGTAAGTTATAAGTGGAAGATTTCAAGAACTTGTAGAAATCAATGATGAATCTATCTTTAGTCAGTCTCAATGTATATTCTGTTTATGCAACAATGATTGATAATGCATAAGCTAATGGAGATTTCTAAGTGTTTTTTGTTTATCCATGATGCATGTAAAATATTACATCATTTTACTTGTTTTCTTTTAAAGGGAAAATCAGCACCATTTAATAATATTGAACAGACATATAGAGAGAGTTCCCAAATTGTCTCTTGAACTATATATAGAGAGCAGTTCTCTGCTGTAGATTCTGGGATTGGAGAAGTGTCTGGTATGATACTGGGAGGGAATAGAAGATTTTGGCTAAAGTAAGGGCTTTGTTTCTTCTAACAAAGTGTCAGCTCAGTGGAGTTGCCCCAACTTACTCTCAAAACCTGTGGGTTTGTATCTACGTACCTCACGTCATTTCAGTGCAATAACTCCTCTCTTTAACCAGTGTGAAATCAGAGATCATAAGGTCATAACCAGGGCAGGAGCCATTAAGTGTCAATCAGAAGGCTGAAGAGAGAAGAGGTTTGTCTTATGATGCAGATTAAACTTCATTAGGAAAGTCATAAGATTTCTCTTTGCTGAGGAGTTATCCTTTTTTCTCAGTCAGTGCCCTTTCGTTACAGGGCTGCACCCAGACTTGGGGACTGCTACATTGCTTCATATACTCTGAAAATTGTTCCAGCCTGAACTTGAATAGGGTAGAAATGTTTTAAACAGTGGTCCAATTCAGTAAGAGCATTCTTACTCAAAACAGCCATTGGAATCAACAGGCAATCTGAACAGAGTACAGACAGAAGGCTAGCCGAGCTGGAACTTTAGTATTTGGCTCGGTGATGAACCATTTAAATAAAGATAGCAGGAGGGCTGAGTGAAACATTAGTTACATAACATCAAAGTGAAGCTTTGCTAGCTTGGAGATACAGTACAAACTGGACTCAGTTGACCTTTCAGCAAACCCCCAGCTCAGTTTCAAATGAACTGAAAGTCAATTGAGCAAGTAATTTTAATGGCTCTACTTTGAGCTTTTAGGGTTCCTTAACCTTAGAACGCTGAGGCCCCCTCTACACGGGCAGGTAAATGTTCAGTAGGATCTAATGTGTGATCCACACAATTGCATCTTGCTTATTCCATCTATTCCTACTATGCCACATATGCATGGCAGGAGATGTGATTGTGGAATTGCACACTAGACCCCATCACGCCTTACTGCTGGTGTATGGGGAGCAAGCTTCTGCAGCTAGGAGCCCCCTCAGTTGAGGGGGCTCCCAGAAGGGATGGTGCCCCATGCACCCCTGGGGCTGGGGTATCACGGCTTCTGCAATCTCCCATCCTTGGGGGCACAGGCACCAACTTTGTTTTTTGCTGGTGGGTGCTTGGTTTTCTTTTTGCATTCCTATGCCGAGCTCTGCATATGCCCAAAAGAGGCATCATGGTACTTCAACCTGGCTCACTCGACATGCTGAGCACCCGCTAATTTTTTTCAGTGGGTACTTGAGCCCTGGAGCACCCACGGAGTGAGCCTATGCTCGGGGTGGGGGGAAATCCATGGGCCTGGGGGATCATGCACCCCCAACCCTGGGATTTCATGGCAGCCATGATTCCCCAAGACCCCCAGGAACAGCTGTGGGTCCTGGCACCCAGTGTCCACAGCTGTGGGATTCTGCGTCTACGTTGTGATGGGACATGGAGTCAGCAGCTGCTGGGGCTGAGAGTCCCCTCAGTTGCAGGCTGCCAGCCCCAGCTTGGTGTGCTGCACCTCGGCTCCTGGCAGCTCCATCAGCTGACGGGGCTCCCAGTCACAGAGGAGACCCTGCTACAGGTGCAAATTTGAAGCCCAGTAGCAACCAGCAACCATTTTTTAAGTCTAACCTTATAGGTGGTTAAAGCTTTTTATGGCATGATAGCCACTTTGCACGTGTAGCTGGTCTTAAGGCAACTGCACAGTTAACCCCCTGTAATGTGTAGAGGGGGCCTCAGTGAAACAGAGTGCAATGGCCATACAGACTGAAAGAGAAGAAAAGATTAATTTTAACCCCTGTCAACAACAAATACCAGACTTCACAGAATTCTGTGTATCAATTTATCTCAACACTTCTGACAAGAGCAGTGAGGTTAAAAAAAAAGTTTAAATAAAGTGATTTATCATGAAGTGCTTATGTGGCTGTGTTTAATTGTGTGCCTAGAGACTGACAAACCAAGACACAATCAGAAAGAAGGCAATTGAGTAAAGCCTTCTATAATTCTGGCTTCAGAAAATAGACATTTGTGCTTACTAGCTCACAAAACTGCAACTGTTCTATTTATCTTGCTTATTCCATCTAGCACCAGAAGGTGGCCTCCAATAATTCTGTCTCCTGCGTTCATATTATAACCATTGAAAATATATTATGATATACTTGTGACCTGAGCTGTTGATATTTAAGAGCTACAGTCCTCATTCTTAGAACAAGGAAATTGTGTTAATTAGTTAGAATAATTCTATACTTAGGAAAACCAGCTGGCAACATCCCATTTATTGTGTGTGTTCTGGCTTCCACTCTCACAGTTCTGTTGTAGGCTGGAGCTTTGTTTATAGAAACATGTATGTGTATCCAAGAGCAGTACTGCAGTTTTCACTTCCAAATCTAAAGCATCCCTGCTGGTTAAACATAATCCCCATATAAAAATGGCAACCGATGGCTGTGCATCTATACAGTAAGCCATTTATATTTAGCCTTCAATGATTGCACAATGTAGTGTTTGGACAGTTTTAGATTTTTTTTTTACCTTTGCACTTCTAACTTGGATATTTTTTAACTTCAGTGTTGAGTGATCTGCTTTCTGTATGAAAAATTATGGCAAAATGATATAGCTGTGGTCGAGCGCTTCACAAGCATGCAGTGTTATTGATAATAAATGTGTTAGGTAGGAAACTAAACAAACAGTTATGGAACTGAGCAAGAACAGAGCATTATAAATACCAACAAGATGTCAATATGGCAAAGTGACCTTTCGTTCTAGATGAATATGGTCAACAAAGCTGTGAAGTCTGAATAAGATTTAAATAGTCATATCACCAAAATGAATAAGAATTTAGAAGGTAAATTAATTCCTAGGGGAAATCAGTGTAGCTCTCATTAGTTCAGGAACAAGATACCTTAAAACTTTTAATTAAAAATAATATTTACTCCAAATGAATGAGAGTTGGCAGGTTTCTGCAGAAACCATAATCTCATTTATGCACAGTTTTCTTATATTAAGGCAGACATCATTAATCTCATTGGAAATGCCCTCCAGACTGACAGTGCTATAGCACTGAGGTGATTTCTTAGAGAAGCCTTTTTATCTACACAAAAGAACTCTAACTCGAGCAGACACAAACCATAAAAAGGTCTGA
The DNA here is from genome assembly GCF_030867095.1 of Alligator mississippiensis. Taxonomy (NCBI): domain Eukaryota; kingdom Metazoa; phylum Chordata; order Crocodylia; family Alligatoridae; genus Alligator; species Alligator mississippiensis. Next base: position 67,191,259 of record NC_081830.1, read on the forward strand.
GCAATTAGAGACATCACTCTGTGCAAATAGGGGACCGACTTTATCATGTTGGTGAGCCTCTCATAATGAGCTCATTTCTAATAGGGCCTCTCTTCCCCCTAACAACCAAAAAATTAACAATGCCTGGATCTCATTTTCTGTATTTCCATGCAGCAATCCATTTCTGGGACTTCTACACCTTGGGAAGAAATTCAATTTTGGAGTTTGAGTAAAAGTCTCCATGAAATTAGATAAGCAACATTTAGACTAAATAATCGATAGTGAACAGCAGGTACAAGGTTCCACATTACCATTTCATAATTATAGGGAAGGGATAATTGCTTTGTTCTTGCATAATGAATTTCACGTTAAGGGTAGACTGTGTTCTAGCCTAATTTATATCGTGTGTCTTTGGTCATAAACTATAAATGAATAGTATATAAATTATTTATTCAACTCACAAGGAGTAGAGGAGTATGACCTAATTTAACCAGGCAAAACAAACATTTCCAGAGATAACAAGCCTAGAGAATAAGAGGTTGCAGGTTTGCTGTACTGCTGCTAAAAATGGGAGGTATGTCTAAGTAAAACCCACCTGCTGTGTTGCAGAAACTACCAAAGGTATGCTAACAGGTTACTATCAGTGATGTCACCAGAACAGTAACAATAACAAAAGCAGGTGCTGAAACAGACTCTGAACTACTATGTAATAATCAAAGAATAATTATATGTTATAAGTAGTGATGTTAAGTTATTGCAGATTTGGTTATATAGTTTTCCTATATGAATGGATTTAGTTTGAAAGGAGGCTATTGGAACACCAAGCACAAAAGCCACAGTGATCCCAAGTAACAACACTTTGTCACAAACTGAACAAAAACGGGGAAAGCTGTTACCTTCAAGGATCTATAACCTGTTTCCAATAAAGAGGCAAGCTCTGGTTTGCAAGTGGTGGGACCAGAGGGATATGAAGGTTTAAAAGTGATTTTTTTCCTTGAAAAGGAGTTATCAAAAAGACCACACAGCCTTTAAAGGAGACTCCTTGAAGCAAGGACCGAGCTAGTTTGTACATTATGGGAAGAGACTTTCATTCAGGTCCTAGAGACCTTGGGGGTCTGTAGGAAGATTATACCTAGTGCCATGCCCATGTGGAAGATGGTTAGGCACCTAGTAACTTCAGCATACATGATGTTAAAATTTGTTTTCTCTGATACGCTTTTGTCTTAATATATAATACTTTCCTTTCCTTTTAAGAAGGCTGTTGATTCGCTACTTCTCACTGTCATTACTGGTTGCAGAGTTGAGGAAGAGTTGCAGAGACTAGAAGTCAGACTTGCTGAATGAATCATGTTACACTGGAGATGGCTGCTGAGAGGCCCAGTCTGAGAGTAGAACTGAGTGATTCTATCCCAAGTCCTAGACTGACTTGGATAGGATTAAAAAGTGGGTGGATACAAACCTGATGACATTCAATACCAACAAATGCAAGGTACTCCACCTTGGGGGGAAAAAACCCTGTAGCATGCTTATAGGCTTGGCAGTGCTACACTTGCTAGCGCCATGGCCAAAAGAGACTTGACTGACCACAAGATGAACATGAACCACTAATGCAATGTCGCAGCTGGTAAAGCAAACCAAACTCTGGCTTGCATCTATAGATGCTTCTCAAGTCAGTCTCAGGATGTCATCCTCCCACTACCCTTGTTGAGGCTGCAGCTGGAGTACTGCATCCAATTCTGGGCTCCACAATTCAAGAAGGATGTGGAGAAGCTTGAGAGCGTCCAGAGGAGAGCCACGTGCATGATCAGAGGACAAGAGAATAGGTCTTATGAAGGAGGCTGCAAACAATGGGACTCCTCAGCCTGGGGGACCTGGTGGCTGCCTATAAGTACATCAAGGGTGTGCATCAGGGACTGGGGGAACACCTGTTCACCAGAGTGTCCCAAGGGATGACAAGGTCCAACAGTCACAAACTCCTCCAAGACCGTTTTAGGGTGGATGTAAGGCAAAACTTCTTTACTGCCCGAGTCCCCAAGGCCTGGAATAGACTCCCTCCAGAGATGGTGCAAGCAGTTACTCTGAACTCTTAAGAAATGTTTGGATGCTTATCTTGCTAGGAGCCTTTGACCCTAGCTGACTTCCTGCCCTTGGGGCAGGGGGCTGGACTCGATGATCTTCCGAGGTCCCTTCCAGCCCTCTAATGTCTATGAAAGGTGAAAGCTGGAAGTCTGAGATCTAGAGGGATCAGGTGCAGTCACTAGAGAAGGCTTAAGTAGCACTTCACCATGTAGCTGCAAACCATGGATGTCAGCAAAAATGATGGAAGTCAGAAGGTAGCTTTATTTCTGCCATTAACTAATTCTGAAGCACTTGATTATTTTTATTAGTTGTCAGTTAACTCTGGCAGAGGGACTAACTATGAAACCATGTTATAGGTACTGCACTCCATTCATAAATGAAACATATACAAGATGCATTTGTATCAGCGTACAGAAGGAGGTGAAACAATAGAAGATTTTCTGACTGATTTAAAGTTCCCAGTCTTGCTATTTTTGAGAAGCTGAGGGGGTAAGAGACCAAGCCACTATCAAGGTATGGGACAAAAAAATTCTGAGACATAGAATTAACCCTTGAGATAGGAATTAGAATGTGCTGTACAAAGAAAATAATCCAGTCCAAACTGAAACTTATGAAGCATGAGCAATGCTCTGACATGAAAGACTTTATCCAAAATACTATAAAAAAAGAGACCTAGGGCAGAAAGATATGTGCAGCTTGAAGTCAAAGCCCACAGAAAACAGGCACAGAGCTGCACATCCTGTAGCAGGCAACCTATGGTAAAAGAAATGCCTGGCATATGGAATATGATACAGGAACTATAGTTCAACTACATCACTTTGCAAGACTTTGCAAGCAGCAGCAGAATACACAGACCGCAGAAGTGGGCAGCAGCACCATTCACAGATTCAATGGGCAATGTTGCAGCAGAAGATGACTACATTTTCAGCCTGCAAGTAAATGGAACAGGTGTAAAATGGACACTGATGTGGAAGCTGATGGTGTTGTGCCCGAAACAATGATATTCACACCAAAGAAAAGCCCTCTGCAGGAGATGGTAAATGAGTAAAATCAGGGTTTATGTTGGTGGTTTTATCCCTACCAAGGGAGTATGTGAGCTAAATATATGAGTAAATACGGAATTAGAAAAGATACAATTTGTAATAGCATGTTATTGGGTTTAAAAAGTCAAGCTATTAGTCTCACCAAATGAATATACCTATTGGAGGAGGAAGGGACCAAAACAACTGAGGAAAAGTGTAAGGTGGCTCCTTTCCAGAACATGAGGAAGATCTCGACCAAATGGAGCCATAGAAAGGTGCAACTTCCCCGCAGTTCATGCACTTAGGGAAGTTCTCCTCACCCTAAGGTATAGGATAAACAGGGCTGGGTTAAGCACGTTGCTCTGGAAATCATAGAACTAATAAAACTGACAGTAATTAATGCTTTGGGAACGTTAATTGACCATTGTAGAAAAAATAAATGGAAACCTTCATTTATGCAGCGACCCAAACAAAATAAATGCATTCTTTAACTGCATTCCTACTTCAAAGTAGAGAGTCAAGGGGAGATAGCTGATATCAAATGTTTTTGCCTTGATACATCATTTGGGATCTGGCAGGTGCCATTTATATAAATCTGCACAGTCAACCTTCTCTTTGGGAGGTGCTGTAGTATTTCCTTATGCTGCCATTTGGGCTGTGTTTAGAGTCTGAGGTATTCACAGGAAAAATACATGAAAATGTTGGTAGCATAAAGGATATGAAGGTCTATAGAAGTGATGTTTGGTCTGGGGAAAACTGGAGAACTTGACCAAGGACTATAGGCATTACTGGAAAAAGCCAGAGCTGCTGGGCTAAAAAAGCTAAACAAACAAACAAACAAAAATGAAAATCCCGTGTGGCAGAAAACATATAGCTGAGGAAAAGGTGCACAGACCGATTACAATAAGGTCATGGCCATTACTAACATACTTACTTCAAAAGACAAGGAAGGGAAACGGTTCCCTTGGAATGGTGAATTGTGTAGGGAAATCTGTGTCTACTCTAATACTCTTGAGTGCATTATTCTGCAAAAGTGCCCCATGGATGTGGGACAAATCCTTAATAAAGAATTTGAGAATCTGAAGAAGTTTATTAAAGAGGCCCGAGACCTGAGGTACTATGGCGGTAACAAAGTTGTTCACCAACGCTTCCAAGTTTTCTGGGGCAGTCTTCTTACAAGTATATGGTCAAAACAGGAAACCTGTGCCTTATGTGGTGCTGACATCACATAATATCCCTCATTTGGTGGTTAATTCAGAGGCCAGAAGGCCAGGGTTCCTGGCCCAGCCACAGATTTCCTGTGTGGCAAGGAGCAAGTCGCAAGGAGGTTGAGATCTAAGTTTCAATTTTGTTGAGATCCATGGACTGAAGTTCAAGATCGAAGGGCAGAATTCGGTATTATTGCTGGGGTATTTTTCAAAACTTTTTCCTCATTCAAAATCAAAAGCAGATTTTGCCTCTGAGCAATAAAAAATCCTTAGCTAACACCACAATTGGCAAAGTTTCTATATAAAAAAAGCCTCATAGTATTATAGTTACAGTGCCGTGACTACAGTCCTGATCTGTTTTTATTTGCTGATCTTTCATCTGAAATGTACAAACAGTTCACCTGGATAATCAATGTGTTACCCCTTTTCTGTCATGCCTCCCTGCCTACCAGTCAGTCACTATAAACATTTTCCCCATAACAACTGTTTAAAATCAGAGTGTATCCTAAGGCTGCAATATCACTGCTTGCTTGGATCTAAAGAAAAGCATACATCAGTAGACAGCAAAATCAATGCTCACCTGATTACAGATATTTTTCAAAAATATTGCAGGCTCAGTTCATTCATCTTTTATGTCGGTTTTTCACTTAGGGCCAAATGCTTGCTCAGTAGCCTCTGCTGTGTGATGGCTCTAAGCCAGAGTTGTACCATGCAGCCAGGCTTGTCACAAGAGCAGGTAACAGACCCTAAGAGGTGACAGACCTTTGGAAAGGTAGACCATGTAATTCCTACACTACTTTCCAACGCTGCTTCTTTCCAGGGATATATTTGGCAACCGTGTCTTCTTTGGCACAAACAGCTACAGGGATATCGAAGGAGGACATCAAGAGAAAGAGTCTCTGCAGTATCCTAATAGAAGGTACAAGATCTTCTCAGTTGATTGACATCCCAAGTTAACAATCCAGAGGCTCACAGCTCTGAGTTCTCAGACAGGACCAAATGGATTTTTTTCTAGCCACAAATGATTTTTTAAAATAAAAGCACGTGATATCCATGGATATTCCCAGTAAGAGTGGTGACAGTGCAACCGAGTCAAAGATAATTTGAACTTATCTTTGGTTCAAAAATGCTTGTAAGAGAGATGGGAAGGCAATAAACATTGAGCCAAATGATTGGAAGAAGACTGCTGAGGATTGAAGTGCTTGGAAACAATCTGTTAAACATGGAATGAAGGCTCTTGGGGGAAGAAGAGCCCACTGGGCACAAAAGAAAAACCTGAGGGAGATCCCTGCACCACATTCAGGACTGTTTGATGCAAACTTCACTTGATAGATGCAGGAGGGACCGTCACTCAAGACCTGGGCTCTAGAGCCACACCTGCAGATGTTCAGCCAGCTGAGGCTGTAGCAGGCAACTGAGTTATGCTAAGGCTTTTTAGCAAGAGTCCAGGCCTTCCCAGAACTAAGCAACAAAATTGAACAGAGTGCCCTGTGGCACTAGGAGATGTGCGTGCTGTGATTGGTGTGCTAGGAGAGCAAGGCACAATGTTTTCCATGTAAGGAATGCTTGGCACAGTGCCAGGGCATTGGACAATTTGGGATGAGAAAGGTTACAAAAGTAATGGACAAACTAAGGAACATGTGTGTGTAACATGCTGGGACCCTGGGAGGACAGACGTGGCTTCTGCGTCCCTGCTTGAGCAGTGGGGAAGCCAGAAACTAAGATCCCACACCCCCAGCGGAGGATCTGAGGCCTGGTACCTGTAACGGTCGCAGCTGTAACGTCTAAGGAGCCACTTGACAGGTTGTATTGTGGGGAGGAAACCTGTAATATTGCCTAGGGATTACTATTAAAGTTCACTTGATACCACGTTGGATGAGTTGCTGTGTCAACCCTTGGGGGGGTGGGGAGAGGGGTCTGGCAAAAAGAAATCCTACGGGGAACAGGTGCCTCACTCTGCACAAATCTATTGTCCTGTGAAACGGACAGAAACGCACTGCGGTGCAACCAGGGCAGATCCCTGGGAGCGCATTTGCACTCCACTTTCCTCCTTTGTCTACTCAAAGTTTAAAACCAACCGCCTGGCCTGGCAGCCGTGTGTCTACGGGGCGGTGCTGAGGGAGTCGCCTGACTTCGTGGCTCCTTAGACTCTACCTCTGAACTCCCCCAGCCCCCGCCCCTCCATCCTTTGCATGGTGCACCCCTCACCTAGCCTTTGTCCTGCAGCGGCAGCTGCTCCTGGTCATGAAACTGCTATTTCACACATCTGCAGGTTGTTTTTAACTCATTCCAATGAAATTACACTTTTTGCTTCCGTCTTAAACTGCCTACTATAACCCTAAGCCCTGAACCTCTTCCTAAACTTTTTAGTGTATTTTTAACTGGAGAAAAAGCAGTGTTTGTGTCACAGGTGAAACTATCCCTCGCTGAGAGCACTCCCCCTCCCCCTCCCCTTTTTCCTAGCCCTAGGTCTGATCAGACCGTCTCGCTCCCCCGGGGCCAGGCCTGAGGCAGGTGTCTGCACCCCGCCCGCCCCAAGGCTCCTGGGCTCATGGCTGCCCCTCCAGCTACCACTCAACCCACAGGGGCAAAGGCAACGTGGAAGGCAGGTGCGCGCGCAGCACCTGTCATGTCGAGAGGGCTCCTACGCATGCGCACCCCCCATCGGGGGCCAGGCAGCGCCCCGTCCACCCCACCAGAGGTGGAACGTTCTGGAGACGCCCCAGGAGCCCTGTGTTGCACTCTGTTGCCATGGCAGCGACGCCACCGCCCCTCCACGCCCCGTTTGTCTCCGTAGCCCAATCAGCAGCCAGCCAGGGCCAGCGGCGGCCAATGGCAGCCTAGCGGCGCGTGACGTGTGCGTGCGGGGCGGAGGGCGAGGCACCAGGAGCGCGGCGCGGGCCGGGGTCGCGGCTGCAGGCGGCGGAGCTGGAGCCGGAGGCAGCCATGTTCGCGGGGCTGGGGCGCTGCTTCGAGGAGGACCCGTTCTTCCGGTGAGGGCGCGGGCGGGTCGGGCGTGGGGAAGACTCCTCGACCCCCTGGCCGGGGCCGCGCGGGGCCCTCCCCCGGTCCAGGTGTTGCCCCTGCTTTCATCTCGCGGCGTTGGCGGGTGCCGGCGCGCAGGTAGCTCTGCCGAGCCCCGCGCAAGCACGGTCCGTTGAACCTGCCGCTCGAGCGGAGTCGCTGGGGCAGCGAGGGTCCTTGCCAAACGTAGTTCATCATCCTGCAGCTTGGACCGCAGGAAAGTTTTGTAGAGAGCACGTGCCTGTTTTAAAACCTGCAAAAAAAAAAAATCTCTTTCTGCAAGTTTTTGGGCTCACACGCCCTTCATCAGGCTCATTGGTAATTTTCCCAATTTTTCAGGTACTTTTGGGGCATGTGAGCCCAAAAGCTTGCAGAAAAAAAGATCTTTTTTTTGCAATTCCTTAGTTCAGGTGGTGTAATAAAAGGTAGTCTCTGAACCAGGAGACCTAGAGCTTTGCATTTCTTTTTGTCTCGGACCCACACGGTTACCAAATACACCACTAAAATCTGCAGTTCTTTCATGCCTGTGTATGCTGTTGTCATCTGCCTTAGTACATAAAAAAAGCACTTTAGCCTGAGATCATTATCTTGAAAGTTTATGTATTTACTGGCATAGCGCAGGGCTTGATGTTTAGTTTTTGTCTACAACCGTGTCTAATCTAATAGCACATGTTGATTGTTGCTTTAAAATCGTGTGGCATTCAAAGTCTCTTGGAAGATTATAAGGATGTTCAGTAACGCTACTTGTTTCAACTTGACCTACAATGAAACTTTCCTGCTGGTGCTGTTAGGACTGGTTTGCCAGCTCCTAGAACTACTTCAAGGCAATTTCAGGCTGACATATCAAGAAGAACTTGTTATAAGTTCTTATACAATCCGAGGATTTTAGCTTCTTCGTTGTTCCTGGGTACTAAGTCATCTTTTTCTTAGTAGCTTTTCATGCTGTCTGAAATATCCAAATTCCTCCTGCAGATGTGTATGCTACAGGGAATATGAGGCATCTCCTGTTAAAATTGTGCAAGCCTGTCTCTCCTGATTTAGAGAAATAAAAATTAAATTGACTGATTTCCCCCCCCCCCCCCCCCAATAATGAATTAATAACATTCAACAGGATATCAGCAAGCATTTAGTTTTGTGTTGTGGATAGTTTACCACTTGGTCAAGCTCTACAGCATGCCTCCCCCTGCCCTGTTATATTTTCTCACCTTCTGTGTAGTGGTGGCTCTGAGTGTAGTGTACCTGCATATTCAGACTGTTACATTATTTCCTGTTCTCACAGGTACCTCTGTATTTGTATTTTATTTTATTAGCAGAAGTAGGGCTTGCTAAATATGTAAGTGCTCTGGCTCCCTTGTTGATAAAGCCAGAATGCTATAGTTTGATCTTTTCGCTTTTTTTTTTTTTGGTTGTGTTGGGACCACTTTTTCCAGTCTACCCAGGTTATTCTGGATCCTAACCCTGCCCTCCAGAGTGTCTCCAACTCCACCTTAACTAGGTGTCATCTAAGCATGCATTCAGTCCTATCATCCAAATAATGAATAAAGATATTAGTCACTAAAGGACCTAGGACAGACCCCTGAGGAACCCCACTTGATACCTTCTCCCAAATAGGCACAGAGCTATTGATGTTAAGTCACTGAGCCCAACTAGTTATGTATCCACCTTACCAGACTAGCTGAAGGTACTGTATGATAGATATTCAGCTAATATAACAGGAATGAGGTATATCCTGGCCTGTATTGGGGCAATGTGACTTTTCTGCTGGAAGCCTTGGGAGATTATTCCATAAGGGAAACTTTAATATTTATGTAGAGACTGTTCACTGTTCTGACTATGGGTGTGCATTTTACTTTCTTTCAATGTGGAGTCGGTCTGGAAACTCATGCAGAATAAAAAGTGGAGCTGGTTGGGAAACAGCGTTCCCATCCTGGGAAATTTTGGGAGTTCATTTTTGTCCTACTTCAAGAGGGAAAATGTTTGAATTTTCAGGGAAAAAATGTGAGCAGGTAATTGGATGATGGAAGACTTTGAAACTGAATTCATTTGAAACAAAACATGTCACTGTGTTCAGAACTCAAACATTTTGGTTTTAGCTTTTTCCAGTTTAACGTCTACTATAATTATTTAAATTTCAGAACAAAAATATTTTTGAATTAAAAAAATATTTAAAAGAGTTTAAAAAAATGTTTTAGCAAGTTTGCATTTTCTTTTAAACCAAAACATTTGGTGAAACACTCTTCTCTACAAGCAATTTAAATTTCAAGAATATTGGCATTTTCCCAACAAAATGCATTTTTTTTTTAAAGTTCCTAGACAGCTTTTGTGAAAATTACCGTATCAGTAAATCTTTACATGTATCTATAGGTGGAAATAATGAACAATGTGCTTCCGCTAGTTGGGCCAAAATCATTTACGTTGTATCACAGACAAATGAGGTGCTTTAGTTAATGTAAAAAGATGTCCCTGCTCTGTGGAGGTAATGCTAACAGGTAAGGAAGGAAGGAAGAAAGTGTACTAAATTAAATTGTACAGTTAACTAGCAAGCACAGACAAGCTATTGTTGCATATGTACATTTTAGGACAGATATTATGCAATATTTCACATATGCAGTATTTTACAAGAACCACAACACTTCACCTAACGAGCAAGCCCACAACTGCTTTCATGTAGGACAGCACTCTCATTTAAAAGTTGTTTTAAATTTTCAACATTAAGGAAATGAAAAATCAAAATTGGTTGATAGAAAGTTGTTTAGTTTGCATGTTATAAGATGGTGGTTCCATAATATTCTAAAATGTCAACATTCCCTTCTCTTTTTTTCCTTTTTAATGTGTCCAGGATCATATTCCTAGCGGTTGGAAGATGAGTAAAGTTTGCAGGAACTTTAATCAAAAATAGTGGGAGGAGTGAGTGAGAGGGAGACAGAAGTTGCTGACACAGTCCTTGAAGAACTGCTTTACATACAGTTAAGGAAATAAGCTTACTACATCAGCTAAGGACTAGATTAACTTCCAAAATAGTATAATAATAAGCTTCTGCTGCCTCACAAGGAGAGATTTTGATTGCTGAACTCTAAATAGTGTCTGGGTTAAGAGAAGTATTAAAAATGTCTCCATCTCCAGGCAGCTGTCCCTAGGAAGCACTAGTAGAGCTGAGCCAAAATACTTCCAGAGGCCCAGTTGAGTTTCCTCCTGAATAGCTCAAACAGGTGCAGAAGTAGGATCACTTCTGCTGAGTACAGTTTTCCTATGTTTGTTTCCAATGAGTAGATTGTGTCATACTATTCCAGATGTTGTTATCCTCAGTGTGACTTTGTGCAACTTCAGACATCTTGTACAAAATTAATCTAATATAATTTTATAATAATAATTGCAATAACAAATAACTTGCAGTCTCCTCCTGGAGTGGTAAAATAAGGTTATTCAATTGAACATTAATACCCCAGAATAAAAAATAAATAGTAGTAGAAGTATTTTTGCTACCTTTATCCTTATACCAAAACTGGTTTCAGCTGGAAACAAGGAGTTGAACTGGCAAGCTTTAGTCTCAGTTCTGCAAGCACTTAGAGTGCCTGTACATGTGTGGGTAGGCTGTTCTGACGTGCTGTAATTACAGCGCGTCAAAGCAGACTCGATTAATTGGAGTCTCTATTAATCCAGTCTCCTGGAGCATGCCAATTAGCATGGTTGCAGGGGTGCTTTAAGTAAATAGTGGCAGGGGTGCTTTTAACTAAAGCTTGTTCAATGAGCTTTTAGTTAGTGCCCCTGCTGTCATTTTGAAGCATAGGGATGCTGATACACGAGACACTGTGGGTGCTTTAATTTGAGTGGCTCTTGGAGCTGTTCTAATTAAAGCACCCTCTACCCCCAGAGCATGTGTAAAAATGCCCTTTGGCATTAAGTAACCTAGATCTCAGTGAAGCTACTCACATGCTTAAGTATTTGCAACATTGGCTTTTTAAACTTATTTTTGTCCTGCAGTAGTAATTTATTAATTATATTTGAATATCAGTGTTGGGTATTGAAGCTCAGTATCTCATTATCAGTCCCCTTAAATTTAACCTTCATTTGACATTTACCTACCCACCATGGAAAATGGTAAAACAATAACTTTTGCTTTGCTTTCAGTTTTTCTAATGCATCTAATATGTGAACAGACAGAAGCTTTGTGTCTGCGAAATCATTCTTCTGTAGCAGTGAAGTTTTATAAATGCTTTTCTCTAGAAAGTCTGTTTTGTAGTGCAAGCCATCTTGAAACTCATGAACTTCAGGAGTCAACTCTTCCATTAAACCTACCCCTCTCTCGCTCTCGCCCTCTCGATCGCTCTCTCTCCTTCTAGCCAGAAAACACTTTTTCACAAATCGGATATGAGCAGCAAAATGAGTTACTTCTTAGGACAAGTATAGTCTAGATCTGGGCTGGGCAATTATTGGGCTGGAGGGCCACTGAGGGCATTTTGGTGAGCTGTTTCAGGCCAGGGGGAAGAGCGGCAATTGATCCTATCCAGCCTGGCATGGCAGGGAGGGTGGTGCAGGCTGGAGGGGGAAGAGGGACAACTGATCCTATCCAGACTGGGCTTGTACTTCCTGTGCCCACCAAATGGAGCAGGTGACCAGGGTCTCCATGGAGACCAGCCCAGAATCCCCATGAGCTGGGTGCACTTGGCCAGGTGGATGGGATGGGGTGAGGGTGGGTGGGAGTGGGACAGGAAGGCAGTGGTGGGACCACAAGGCAGTGACAGTGTAAAGCTGGGTTCTGGCCCAGAGCTACAGTTTGCTGCCCCAGGCCCTGACCCTGTGCTTCTGGCCCTGGCTGCCCATCTTGCAGGGATGCCACTCCCCACATGCCTACAGCTACATCTAATCCTTCCAGCACCCCTGGCGGTGGGTGTGGGGCAGATGGGCCAGGGTGCCTGGGCAACAGGGCTGGATTCAACAGTGGTGGCAATGCTGGTAGCAGCAGCTGGAAGGAGTTGCTGCTGTCAGGGCTGGTGGTAAACTGAGTTCAGCTGCTGTACTGCCCTAGCCCCACTGCATACCTGGGGGTGACAGGCCTGGCCACATACACTATGGCCTGGGCTGCCCCTGCACCTGGGCCAGACAGAACCAAGGGACCCATCACAGGTAGTAAAATTTCTTGCGGGGCTGGATCCAACCCACGGGCTGTATTTGCCCACACCTGGCCTAGATCCACCTAAGGTCATTAAACTAATACAAGCTTCATTTCTTGCCTTTTGATAATGCCACTGAATGGACTGCATCACTACATATCTTGCATCCTTTGCCAAGACCTAAAAAATGTCTGGGGACAAATTTAAAAAGAAAAACCCTAGAACAAAAAGTTGAGTGAATGAGGCAGTCTTATATTTGATGTTGTTATGGTTTGAGTTCTGATATTCAGGATTGTCAAAATAGAGTGCCTGGTGCATTGTGCTGCTTGTCTCGAACAGGCTTAAGGCTTCCAAATAAGATGAAAACTGAAAGCTTGCAAGTTTTGCATGCTGTATATAAAAAGGCTTGAAGCCAGTAGTAACTATCTAGCCATAGGCTAAAAAAGGGTCCTATGCGTATTCTGTGGAGTGGATGCTTACACAGTCAGGTGGGTGGCCAACTGGCTTAGGGACCGCACCCAGAGAGTGGTGGTGGATGTGTCATTCTCAGCCTGGAAGGAGGTGGGCAGTGGAGTCCAACAGGGATCGGTCCCTGGACTGGTGTCATTTAATATCTTCACCAGCGATTTGGACTAGGGTGTGGAGAGCACTCTCTCCAAGTTTGCAGAAGATACCCAGTTATGGGGCATAGTTAACACACCGGAGGGCAGGGAGCAGATACAGGCTGATCTGGACAAGTTGGACCAATGGGCAGAACGAAATAGGATGCAGTTCAGCAAAGATAAATGTAAGGTACTCCACCCAGGGGGGAGGAATCCCCAGCACACCTACAGGTTGGAGGATGACCTCCTTAGTAGCTCAGCGGCTGAGAGGGATCTTGGAGTCATAGTTGACTTCAAGAGGAACATGAGCCGGTAGTGTAACAAAGCCATCAACAAGGCCAATCGCACCTTGTGCGTTAGCAGATGCATGACCAACAGATTGAGGGAGGTGATGCTCCCCCTCTATGTGGTGTTGGTCAGGCCACAGTTGGAGTACTGTGTCCAGTTTTGGGCGCCGCACTTCAGCAGAGAAAAGGAGAATCTGGAGAGAGTTCAGAGGAGGGCCACTCGCGTGATTAGTGGCCTCCGTGAAAGACACTACGAGGGGAGGTTGAGGGATCTGGATCTCTTCAGCCTTCACAAGAGACATCTGAGGGGAGACCTTGTAGCCACCTATAAGTTTATCAAGGGAGGACAACAGGCAATTGGAGATGTGCTGTTTACCAGAGCACCCCTAGGAGTAACTAGGAATAATGGGTGCATACTAGTGGAGAGTAGATTCAGGTGAGACATTAGGAAGACATTTTTTACAGTAAGGGTGGCCAGAATCTGGAGTGGGCTTCCAAGGAGGTGGTACTATGACCTAACTTGGAGGTCTTCAAGAAGAGGCTTGATAGACACCTGGCTGGGGTCATCTGACCTCAGTCCTCTTTCCTGCCAGGGGCAGGGGGTCAGACATGATGACCCTTTGTGGTCCCTTCCGACTGTACAATCTGAATCTACTAAAGTGAGAATTGGTAGATTTATGTATTTGCCTCGAACTCATCCTGTGCCTTTGAAGAAAGCACTCAACTTTTTTCTGTGTCTTGAACTGCAACATATGTAAGATGATCCTTGTCCACTTTCATAAAAACACTTTGAGTTCCTTTGCTGAATTCTGTTTTAAATGAGGTTCCTTGAACTATCTTGTACCCTTCAGACTCTGAGAATGCCGACAAGCATACTTTTCCAGATATTGCCAAAGTGAGGTTAAAAGAGGGAAAGGTGGAACACTTCACAAAAGTAACTAAACATTGTGACCTCAAGTGTCTTATGGCTATGACTTGCATCATTCAGATTTCAGTAAAAACCACTGACCTGTGTTTGTATTTGTAGTGCTTTTCCCACCAAACCATTCCCTAGGCATTGTGCACATTTTGTAATGCTTTTTCCCCTCTTTCTTAAAAAAAAAAAAAAAAAAAAAAAGATGCAATGTATGTTGAAACAATTGAAGAAATGACATTAATTTTGTATTTTGATAGATGAACTTGCTTGAAGTTTGTAAATGAAAAGGCAACTGGAAGCCTATGTGATATCTGATGGTGCTTTTCTGCTTTTGTGGTTTTAAGAAAGAGGGTTGGATAGGTAATCAATTTGTCTCATGTTTTTGTCATCCCCCAGCCCCCCTGCCCCCCAATCCTGTAAATAACTCCCAAGAAATTGTAGAGTTCCTTATCATATATGGACTGAAGCTAAGAGCTAGGAATCACATGAGTAGTGTAGATTAGGGATTGCTCTTGACAGTGGAAAAACTACTAGATAGAAATGGCCTGTCTGCACTGGCATGGGTGTAAAGTACATGCATAGCTTATTGAGGTTAATGTCAGGTTAAGAATCATATTGTTAATAATACAACGTTAAGAAATGTGTTCTTAAATGTTGGATTTTTTTCCCTTTTTTAAGACCAAGCTGTATTTAGCCTTGCCCCTTCTTTTTCCGAAATACCACAGAACCTAAAAGTACATAAGGGATGAGCGAAGCCAAAGCTGACAGCAGGCTGTAAGCCTGGAAGTTAGTTATCACTCAGTGGGAATAGCAACAGAGAGTAGTTAGGAAAGTAGTTCATTGGCATCAGTTCTCTCTACTAAAATTAATAATCAAAAGTGAAGGGGGGCAATTCAAGGACTCATTATTACAAAGCATAGGGTTGAGGTGGTTTAGTTAGAAGTAGAGGAAGTGAAGGCAGAAGCTGGGGGTGGGGAGTGGAAAGAGGTGTTCCCTTTTGATTAGGCCAGAACGTGATGAATAATGATTTTGTTCAGTTTTCCTCTTCAGTCCAGTCTACCTTTTTAACTTCAAAGCTAAGAACAGATGTTTGAGAGGTTAAATCAGGTTCAAAATGGCTGCTCAGTTTTAAACTTAGCTCATTCTGGTGCTGACATTACACTTTTAGACCTGGTCTCAGTGACTGGCAATCAGTCTAAACCTGTAACAAAATAGAAATTCTGTGCACACAAACGGGTTAAATAATTGCAAAACCTGGTTAAGATAAACCTGGATCTATGTAGTATCAGACTTAACTTTGAGCTAGGTCAAAACCAGTGTGTGGAATTTCTGTCCCCCCTGCCCTGTGTCATCCTGGAAAACCCAGCCCCAGGCCTGCTTTTTTCATTCCCTTCCCCCCCTTTCCCCTACTCTGGTCTATTTTTTTGCTTTTCCACCCAGCCAGCACTCAGCCCCCCATCCCTCAAGCTAGTCTAGGTACAGCTGCTTTCATCAGTGTTTGCTGCTGCTGGAGTCAAGTAAGTAACTCGTGTGGGGAGGGGGTGGGACAGATGGTGGTGTAATTTTGCTGGAGGGGACACCCCTCCACTGCATCTGTGAGTCGCCTCCTTCCCTCCACCCCTTGCAGGTAATGTCTCCCTTCACCCCACACAGGTCATGCCCACCCCACCTGTGGGTTGTCTGTCCCCTGATCCTCTCCAGCCTGCTGGACTCGCAACTCCCCAGCTACCCCTCCCATCCTGACTTACCTGATATCGGGCACCCAGTTTGAATCTATTTAACCTCCCCCTAATGCCCCTGAATGTCTGTACTTAGCCCAAATGATCAGGAGGGGAGGAAGTTAGGAGGCTCAGTAAATATGCATTATTCTTCAGCAGTATGAAGCTAAAGTTTGAAGGTTTAGGGGAGAGAAACACAAGATAGAAGCTAGAGAAGCAAAAAGGAGAATGCTGCCACCTCCACCTCCCTCAACCCTTTTCCCTTCCCCATCCCCTGCCCCCACTCCAATCTAAGATGTGTAGGAGGGATGCAAGGAAATATTTGGAGAAAGAGGAAAAGAGTACCAGTGGGACAGTGTTTCAGAAGGATCCCGAAATGGATTTAGCGGATGGTATGAATCTCAAAAGAGGGCGGAGAGAAGACAAATGGAGCAATTGTTGCTGGTACTAAGTTGAGGGGTAATTGAAGAGCCATATGAAATGGCTTAAGATGGAAATTCTGCTTATAGCTAAGCAGGGCTGACCTGCCCTTATCCTCTCATGTTGTTTAGTATTTGATGTCAGAAGTTTCTTAAGTTTGTTTTTTGTTTTGTTTTTTTTTTTCAGGGAGCCTTTTGCTGCACATCATGAATACATGCGTCAAATGATGAGAAGCTTTTCTGATCCTTTTGGACGAGATCCATTTCTCAGTATTACAGATGGTGGCGAAAGAGGTCTAGATCAAAGAGGACGCTATGATTCTCAGGTTGCTCTGAGGGGGAATCAGAGAGTAAGTTCTTTGATAATTTCAGAGGCTAGTTGTTTGATGCAAACAATTACTAGTAATATAGGTTAACACTTGGATTTTTAGACCTTGAGAGGATCTGATGGATACACCACAAGACAAGAAACAGCATTTAGGTTTATGTTTCTGGCTCTACTGCTGGTCTGGATGGCCTTTGTCAAGTTACTTAGTTTCTCTGAGACTTTTCCGCTGCAGAATGTGGGTCATAATATTTGTCTTCCAAAAAGTGTTTTGACCTGTGATTTAAAAAGTATTATGTAATGTGTTTGTTACTTAATAGCTATGAGTTACCATGTTAGCACTGATAACTCAGTGAACACTTTGTTG
Organism: Alligator mississippiensis; assembly: GCF_030867095.1. Taxonomy (NCBI): domain Eukaryota; kingdom Metazoa; phylum Chordata; order Crocodylia; family Alligatoridae; genus Alligator; species Alligator mississippiensis. The sequence goes on from NC_081830.1 coordinate 67,208,316, forward strand.
TGTATTAGTTATGGGTTAGTGTCCAAAAGGACAGTTTTCCCTGAATGTCTTTGTTTATAAATTGCTTTATCTGCCAGCACTATTACTGGACAGTCTCTTGTCCCCAGATGGATACCTCCACTATGCCTTCAACTTGCCCATCTCTTGTGTAAGTATAGACATAAATGCAATACGATATTTATGCACTTAATTATTGAGAACAGTCTAAGGGTGCATACATGTGTTCTGTTTTAGTTTAAACACCTGACAATCCACCCCCAAATATTTATGATGGAGGAAATAAATAAAATTAGATGCATCCTAGCTATTTATGGTAGTTTGCCTTTGGCTGTTAGAAACTGCTGGTGTGCAGAGGCTGCACAAGTTGCCTCAATATGCAGCAGTAGAGGCTGCAATCTTTTCACTGAAGACGAAAGCATATAATGCTGTGGGTTCTTGATATTATTATTATTCTGGCATTCAGGTCTTGCGGCTGATGTGCAGGACTTTGCCTTCTCTCTCATTTTTTTTTTTTTTTTTTTCTATGTACAAGCCACTGCACTGGTCAGTTCCTAAATTACCACTTTTGTGGATATAAGCCAGATCTGCAATTCAACCACCTTAAGCTGTTAGGCTTGCTTATATAACAGCTTCACTGTGAGGCAGGGATTCATATCCCACATTCATTCTGATCCTTAAATATCTTTCTTCAGATATGTGGCTCTAACAATTAAGGAAGACCAAGTAAATTGATATGAAACTGAATATTCCTATAGGCTGCCAACAGCAAATGAAAAGAAAGTTGGCAACAGTCTGTCTTATGTAAAAGTGCTCTTTCGACTGTCTGATCAGTCAGTGACAATTATAGTTATGTTGCTGTTGCTAAATCTTATAAGTACTATGTATATAATTATATAACTTAAATCAATGTATATAATTTTAAACAGTATGACAGATATTTTGCATCTAAAGTATCTTTTGGCTTGACTGTTCTTAAAGTGGAACCATTGGCATTTGAGTCCAAGGATAATACACCACAGGGGTGGTGGACCTCTGCCAAGAACAGTCGTTGTAATTCAAATTTAGATATTTTGAGCTTAATAAACATAGCTGGAGCACAGACAGTTACCTGCAGGTCAAAAGGGTAACTACCAGATTCTTTCCTCCATGCTCATACGCTGAAAGCTGGCTTCAAATATAGATGTTGTTGGATCCACTTGAGGCCTGATTCTACTTCCATTGGAATTCATGAGAGCAGGAGCAGGTTCTTTGCCCCCCTCTTCAGCAAATGCCTAAATATGGATATGACCTTTTAAAAAAAAAAAAAAAGGCAGAGGATTTATTGCCCCTTGTTCTTCACTCTTGTGTTCTGTCTGTATTTCCAGTTGTGAGATGTAAGGAGGCTTGCGATTAGAAAATGTTAGGTTTTTGTCTGCTTTCTAAAAAATAATTGTTAATTTTTCATACCTATGGTCATCATGCTATCTCTTAAGAATTTCTTTTGTGTTCCCTGAAATACTGACCTGAGACTAGTCAGTGCTAGGTTCCTGCCTTTTGTGTGTGCATTTGTGAGTGTTGGCACGAGATGATACAATCAAACTTTAGGTTATAGCTTAGATTTATATAAGAAGACATGGGATTCTTTTTTTTTGTATTACTAAAAACTTAAATTTAGAAGTGAATTTAGTATTTGTAAGCATTACTCTAAATATCATTAAGTTTACTAGAATGTCAAATAGCTTCTTGTAAAATTTGTAATTGTTCTCTCCTAGTTTGATTGAGGAAAATAATCTTTTTCCTCTTTTCCACCTTCAATTTGATTGAGGTTTTCTCCTTCTTTTCTACTCTCCCCCAAATAGCTGCATATTTAAATTCTTTAACTTGGGAGAGCACGTTGAAGTCAGTAATTTTTCACTTTCAAGGATTGTCTGCTGTTTGTTTGGTTGTCTTATGTAAGTTCTCAGCTATGTGTCATTGGCTGTGGTTTTTCTGACAAAAAGCAGACTTCTATTTATAACAAACAACAATAAAAAACAGAAAATAAGGTGGATCTTGGTTTCCCGGAATGGCAGTAATGAAATATTCTAGTGAAAAACTGAATGTGTTTTCTTTCTACATTTCACAGTAATAAAGACCCCCTTCCCATGGGAATGTCTGTTTTTAAAAGTAATTTTATATTAAAATGATTAAGCTCTTATTTCTGTAAATTGGATGGTGCGTGTGTGAAATATTTACCTCAATATGAACAAATTCCTAAAGGAGTTCTGCTTAGTAAGAGAGTTGGTTGTAAAGTGGTTAAAGCTTAATAGATCTAAACTATTGGACATATACTTAATACTTTTACAACTTTGCAGAATTAAAGAACTTAAAGCTTTTGGCTGTGATTGCCAAAATATTTAATAGCATAAGTAATTTGTCCGTTCAAAGCAAATTTCCTTTACTGTGTGTGTGCATGCACCATATGCAAATTAACTCTTATCTTTGTTTCCGAAAAATGTCTGTTTTGTCTTCCAGCAACTCAGTTGCTCTGCTGTACTGAGATTCAGTACCAAGTGTTCAAAACTTCACAGGGCCTGTATTTGGTGTTTATAGCTGCATCTATTTATACATCTGTACAAAAATATAATTTGCACACAGTGGATTTATTAGTCTTCAGATTTCTGTATATGATGATAGATTTACTTAGAATTTCCTTGCAATGACCTTTGAGACTACTGATATTTTAGAGTTGATTTGGTTTATCCCTAGGGATCTATGAATATTTTGGAGAGTATGTATGTATTTTATTGTTAAGTCTACATTAATCTCTTGTGATACATAAAAAGGAGTGCTTGAGCAGATCAGCTGCATCGCTTACTTTAATGTTTGCGCACTAAAATTTATGCCAGCCTTTTGAAATTTGGTTGTGTACACTTATGTCAAGTAGAAACAGATTTGTTGGTTTTAATCAACCTTTCTGACTTCTACTGCATAAAGAGAATTGAGTGAATATAAGGAAGCAGGTGACATCTGAAGTACTACACCTTATGTTTTAATTAACTTTAGTAGCATGGTTGCTCTGGTATGTAGAAATGTCTCTCAAGATTTATATTTAAAGGCTTTTGTCACATTTGTGTAAACATGATTTATTAAAGTTTGGTGCAGCCTACTGTTTAAAAATAGTATGCTGCATCTACATCTGTTAAGAACTACTTCACATTATGTGGTCTTAGCACAGGATATACCACAGAGATTCTCTTAAATAACTTTATTTGCTCAAATGTTTTAATTTCAACTGGTATGGAAAAGACTCTTTTAAATACAACACCATAAGAAGAAATTAAATCAATCCTTTTCTTCCAGGCCATGAGTTGTTCCCTCGTGCCCTTTGGCAGCTTTGGTAATATGGTTAGTATCCTGGGAAAAAATGGTTTGTGCATCTTGCTAACATGTGCATCTTGTCTTGCTAACTAAAACAAAAATAAATTGGAGCTACCGTATGCTTGTGAACTGCTGTACTTGCTTGTTGGAAATGCAGAGTGATTATTATTTGGGAGTGTTTGCCTTCTAGCATTTTCATTAAAAGAAAATAAATCATGTAAACCTTCTATGGATATCCTATTGGATATTGCTGCTGAAATTGATTTTTAAAGAGCTTGTATTCTTCAAAAGGTTTCTAGTAGGGTTTTTTTTCTTCTTCTCTTTACCAAATCTATATATTCTTTGTTTTTATCTCCAAAAGATCAGGTCTTTCATTAGACTTGGTAGGGGGGCAATATCATTTTTAGAACCAGATGAGTTATCCAGAAACTGTTGGGGACTTTTTTATTTTTAACCTGTTGGAATGTTTTAGGAATTTATTTATTTTTTGAATTTTATAGAGGAGAAGCGTTCAGCACTCTACTGCTGTTAGTCATTTGTAGGGGTGTACCAATTCTATCAGTTGACTATTGGATTGGCACCGATACAGGAAGACATGACATTATTAGCTGTTGGCTTTTTTTGGTGGTTGTAGCTGATAATTATAGTTGCATGCCTGAAGCACCGGGCCAAATGTAGTCTGGGCCCCGTGTCTTGCTGGCCCAAGCACTCGGCAGGCTACAGGTCTCAGTGAGCAGCAGGAGGAGGAAGGGGCACTGGGGAGCAGTCATGGTGCTGTGCTGAGCAATGAAGGTACTGTTACTGGCTCCTGCTGTTGCTGCCACTGCCCTGACAACGCTGTGCATGCCATAGGGGCCTTAGTGCTGGGGCTGCCACAGAGATGTTAGGCTGCGCACAGATGGGGTAAAGCACTGCACGAGGGACACTGCTCCACTGGGCACCGGGTGCCCTTGCAAAAATGGCTTCTACCCAGCAGCTGTGGAAACTTGCCTGAATGAGGCCCTCCAGTGCTGAGGTAGCAGCATGCTCTGGGGCTCTGAATGCACCTAGTGGGTGTAGACCTGAGGGTCTGCCCCCTCTGCCCAGGACAGCAACCCCGGGCTGTGCAGGTAGAAGCCTATTTATGTTAGTAGGTAGTTTATTTATGTTAGTAGTTTTAAAATGCCTTGCACTATTACTAAATATCGATTATTGGATCAGCATTGGCCGATATGGTTGGTTAATCATCAGCTGTTGGTATCGGCCAAGAAAATCTTTATCGGTGCACCCCTACTCATTTGCCTTGTAGCCAATTAAGAAGCCGCAGAAAACAACCCCAACAAATGAAAATAGTCTCTAAAATAATGGTGCCTTTGGCCCAGTTCCCTTGCAGTCTTCTTGGTGGAAGCTATGTCCTGATGCAAGATACTCAGACCTCTAAATGTGACCAAACCCTTGCCCTTCACCTGAATGGTAGTAAATTCACCTGTTAGCTGTATCCTTTGTTGCTGTTAACCACAGTAGCCTAACCACTGAGGCAGTCTTTCTTCTGCTAGTGGATGACCTTCTGCACATAGGCAAGGGAGGTACATCCATACTTGTCCTGTTAGGTGTTTTTATGGTATTGGATTCTGTTGATCACCATGTATCTTTCCAACATCATGCATCCTTGGGTCTTGATGGAAACTCCCAAAATTGGTTCAGATTCTTCCTCTAAGTAAACCAAGAGGATCGCTATTAGCAGCTGTTTTTATGTCTTCTTTTTTTTTTTTTTTTTTTTTTTTTTTTTTTTTTTTTAGCCCTTTTCTGTGAGTCTAGAAAGGGTTAGTACTTTAATCTACTGTATTTTATTCAATTATGGAAGATCTAGTAGGATACTGGAGGGTAAAGGTAATGCCTATTTCTGTCTCCTTTAAATAAAAACAAAGGGATTATGGCATTGCCTGCAATAGCAAGGGGCTGAACTTGGTGAGCCAGGATACCCGTTCTAATCCTGATTTGAGCTTGAATATAGCACCACTTCCAGGATTCTCAGTTCAGCAACAACCTTCCTTTTTAGTACAAAGTGTTGTTATGTAAAGAGCAGAATAGACTCTCATTGGATAGTGTCAAGTACAGATCTTTCTGGATACGTTTTATCATCCAGAAGACTAGCCCTGGTGAGTTAAGTGAGTGCTGCCTTTGAACTGATAGAAACTTAAGTATTTAAGTTTGAAGATGAGAGTGGTATGAGAGCTGTAAAATTCAATACACCATCCTGTTTATTCCATTCTGACTTACCATTACTGACAGTCATAGAAGTTTTGTTATGCAAGTGACGATACATTCACCAGATGCATAAGTGTTTGAGATTGGGCTAAATATGGGGAAAAAAAAAAAGAGGGAAACTAAATTACTCAGCTGGCATGGTTGTGTTTAAAATATGTTTTAGGGAACAGTATAGCAAATTGTCCAGAATCCCATTCTGTTGTCATGCCAGATCAGGACAGATGCTGTTTTAGCTTAACCTGAGCTATAAACAGCAAGCTATTACTGGTTCCAGAATCTAAGTGATAGTTATGCCACTTACAAAACTTCACTTTTACCTACTGTTAGGGTACGTTCCTAAATACTTATGCTACCCCTTATGGGATGTCCGCTTCTGTTACCCCGCCTGTCGTATTATGTGGTCTTATGCCATGCTTGGAAGAGTAAAAGAAGTCAGTTCATTCCCCATTTTTAAATTCTGAGTCGCTTGCCATTGCTATTCATAGATTTCCTTTATCTTTGCACTGACCATGAAAATGTTTCTGTAGTTGCTACTTCTGAGACTGTCATTTATGAATTATGCAATTAACTTTTAAACTATGAGGAAATGCTTTAGTGGGCATGAGCCAGCTAAAGCCTCTGCTAGTGCTTTAAGTTAACCATTTGGGATAAAGGTGTCATTCACATACCTACCATTTTTCTATTCTTTTTTTTTTAGGCCCAATCTGTTATCCAAAGAGGATGTAGTGCATGTGGTATGTAAACAGTCTAGAGCAGGGGTGGCTAACCTGTGGCATGAGTGCTACAAGTGGCATGGGCAGCTTCTGTGCATATCATGCAGCAGATTGGGGAGCAGACAGGCTACAAAGTAGCCAGCGAGGCAGGGAGCAAAAAGCAGATAGGGCAGGGGAAGTGAATCAGAGTCACACTCAGGGAGTGCGTGAGACTAATTTTTGGCACTCCTGACAAAAAAAAGTTGCCTCCACTGTCTAGAGCAACTGAATGTCACTATAGAAACAACGTTCTCCAGAGCAAGCAAATGTGTTTCTTTATCTCTGCATTATTCATTGTGCTGCCAACAGAAAATCCCAATTTTCTTCCTGCTTAATGAAGCTTACAAGTTACAAATATGCAGGAAGCATTCTTAACTCATTTCTTATCTACTAATTAATTTTAATAACCTTATGAATTCTTGCAGTTATAAATTTGAAACTACATCTGGTGTGACTTAATGAATATAAGCAAGATGAGAGTTTTTGCTTATTAGTGCATTTAACTATAAAAATATATGCTACATCAAGGAAAACGCTATAACTTGTTGAGAGATTTGAGGTATCGAATATTTCTTTAAAAGCTTTTTTTTTTATCCTCCATCTGAAAATGCTTGGACTAAGGCTTCTGTCCACTAACAGTTGGGGTTTTTTGTTTTGTTTTTTTAATAGCATCCTTCTTGTCTTCTCTTCTCCTTACTACAGTAGTTGTAATTGTTCTGTACGCTCCTAAGGCACTAGGATTCTTTTCACGTGCCATTTTTCACAATATGCAATGGCTTTCCAATATATACGAATCAATATTTTGTTTACTTATACTGACAGTACATTTTACCTACTTTGTCTGTCTTCATACACATTCTCTTCACTGTTTTACTTGAAAATGATAGATGTAGGAAAGTAATCAGGGACCTGATTATAACACTTGCCGAGGTCAGTTGCCTTTCAGTTGATCAAAGGTGACTAGGATTGTGTCTTAACTAATAAAATAACTTATGTTTATTCTGAAAGTGAGATTGTTACTAGACCTGAAAGTACTTAGCTTTTTGTAAGTGCTGATATTCTGTGGTGTGCCAAAAGAACCTTGCTGATTGTATGGCTTCTTTTACAATGGGAGACTTGACTTCCAGTCAAGCTTCTACTGGTTTCCTTTTGCTATTGTCATCATCTTTTTCATTTTGGAAAGTAAATTAGTGTTTCATCATGTACATAATTGTATGACATTGCACTGCTAACTGTTTTTGATTATTCAGCATTGTAATTGCATAGCGTTAGGATTGCCAGGATTGAGTTCATGTACTACTAGGTTTAAACAGATTTAAAACAAAACCAAAAATGCTGTGAGTCATTGCTGTTATTACTCAATAACATGAAACTGTGAAAGACTATGAAACTGTGTGTTCAAATTGGGTTGTGTAAGCCTAGGTGACTTACTTATTTTCCCACTGGAAACTTTTAAGTGTGAACACCCAGCAATGAATAGAAGGCTTGAAAACTTGTCATTTTGCTATCTTTCAGCCTTCTGTAAGCTCCTGTAAAGCTCTGTAATTACAGTACTGTACTAGGTAAGCATGCTGTAATCCTTCTTTGGGGCTTTACCAGCTTCAAAGCAGTAGGAGGAGAATAGAGCATTTCCTGTAGTGAAGAAATGTCTTGGATTAAATCTGTGGGTTTTAGATTTTAATAATGCATTCTATTTTAATAAAAGTGCTCATTCTGCCTGTCGTGTCTCCCTCTTTCCTCCCTTCCTTGGTATGTGAAGCCCAAAATTTGGTCTAACAAGATATCAAGCAGCTGCAAACTAGGTCTCAGGAACACCACATTTGGAGTTCTTCCCTGGCTGACTGCTTCATGCTCTAGAAGGCATATCACATATTATATAAAGATTAACATATTGAAGATGTTCTAACTTTGTGCTCTAGAAATAGAGGTGTACAGTAGTTTTCAGCTTTATGGTTTTTTGATTGTCAGTATAATTGACATGCTAGTCAAGATAACATTCTAAGGAGAATTTTAAACAGTGCTTAATTGTCATCTTAAACTGGTGCTGGTTCAATAGCTTCTAGAAATCTATCCCCTTCCCCTTTATTTTTCAACACCAGCATCTTCACAGTCTGAGTGCCTCTATATTTTAAAAGAAAGTTATTTTCTGCTCATTTTTTGTTCATGAATTGTAGGTTGTGCAGAAAAGTGCATGTGGCTGTTGTAAAAGAGCAAAACCAAAAAAACCCCTCAGCCTTAGAAATAACAATTTTACCTTTTGCGGGGCGGGGGGGGGTTTGTGATTATTTTGCATTTTCTTCATCTGTAGCTAATAATTATCTTCCTCTCTTCCAACAGGATTCAAATTTAAGGGACCCTTTCTTTGCAATGGACAGAATTATGTCAAATATGAGAAACAGCATGCTCGACCTGCAAAAAAATTTTGTAAGTATACTGTAAAATTCAGCTTCTTTTAAAACTGTTTGCTGTTCAGTAGAAATATTCCTTTTTTTCCCCCAGAAATATTTTAGGGCAGGGGCATCAAACTCTTCTGGCCTGGTCAGGCATCTGCACCATGTGCAGCACCTACCCCATCCAGTCTAGAATCTCTCTGTCTCGTCTCCTGTTCTTTGTAGTGATAGTCTTGCAATTCTTTCTGTACAGGTACACCTTGCAAAGTCAGTGCAGTTTAGGTTTTTTCTCCTTTGATATTACCTTTTACTTACAATGTTGGGATGGAGAATGCATTAATCATAGAGTATGGATAACTTTTTTTAAAAGTTTTATCTTCATTATTAATGAGAATTCTACTGATTTTTAGGATGAACTGTCAATCAATCCAGATGCCCACACATTCAGATCTTCCTCGGTAATGACCTATTCCAAGATAGGTGATGAACCACCAAAAGTTTTCCAGGCTTCAGCTCAGACCCGCACAGCTCCAGGAGGTGTAAGTATGCTTGACACAGTTAAAGTTTTAGTAAGATGATTGGAATACAAACTAGCATAGACCAAATTCAGTTTTCTTTCATGTTCTAACTGGTGCCAGTGAATTGTATAACATAGCAGTATTGTAATGGAGTGAACATCTTAATGGAGTAAACATCTTATTCCTGGGGTAGTTACTCCTTGAAAATACTATTTTAAGTCATTGTATGAAGTGCTGTCTCCTGCTATGATTACGTGTATGCCTCTTTCCATGCATACTAGAAAAATTAGTCATTATAGCAGCAAGTCTTACATTCCTGGCTTTTTGAGCCAGTATATAATGGCCATGATCAGGTGCTGAATTTGAGTAGTGGAAAATTTTCACCACTAGAAATGTTCCTGAGATGGGGAGCAGTACAGGCATGTAGCCTACAACTGATCCCTCTCCCTTCGCAAAACTTGGATATCCGGTTCTGGAGAAACCGTGGAGAACAGTGGCTGCTCCAGTTCTCATTCCCAGGGGAAGTGGGAACAGCAAGGTAACCCCCACATTCCTCTGACTGGAAAGCATGGAGTGGCTGCTCCTTCCCTTCTCTTCTGGTCTATGCAAGGGGTGGAAGCAGCTGTGCCCTGCGTCTTCTTCAGATTACTGTGACCGCAGTCTGGGGAAGCCTTTCCTGCTGCTTGACTCCCCCTGGTCATTGGATGAGGCGAGCTGCAGACGCTCCCTATGCTCTCCCCAGACTGGGGTGGCTTCAGTCTTGGGACTGGGGGGGGTCACTTCCCTTCCACTTGGTTCTTGGCCCCCTGAGGACAGGCATTCGTTCTTCCTGGAGAAACTATCCTGGAAGTAACTTCCATCGGGTTGATGATCTGGTTTTTTGTTTTGTTTTTTTTTTCTTCCAGAACTGGCAACTTCTATTCTGAAAAAAGTGTGTGAATGTCTGTATGCATGGTTTCTATTGAGACAGCTGCAGTTCTCCTGGTAGAAACTTAACATCTGTACATGAACTAAGTCTTATTTCTTTTACCCTGTCTATTTTGCCATATTAGCCTAAATATCTGTAAACATAAGATAGTAAAGGTGTATCCAATTCGCACAAGACTGTCTAAAACCCTTGTATATACCGACAAGAATGCATAATAGCTACGTCTCATCTTTTGAACCGGAGCACTTTTAAATGCTTACCTAACACTTCAGATGAAGATGCCCTTTCATTGGTTTCCTTGCAGCTGTTGCAGCTAATTCTGCTAAGAAATTCAAATTTAAATTTGAGCCCTGAAGCAAGGTTCATGAAAGACTATCTGTAAGCAGTGTAAGGCTGTTGAATATATCCCACACCCAAAAATGTTGGAGCTCAAGCCAGCATTTGGTTATCAGAAAGGTTCTAATAATATACCTATGAGCACAGTGATAAGTGGTAGCCAACAGCTTCAGGTCCATCAACACGACAGTCTAATAATTATCTGCCCTTTAATGTAGAGAATACTAGTACATACTTACTCATTTTGTTGTCAAGGAGAATGTTCAAGGCTCTTTGTATAGGTTATATTTAGACTAGGCTGGGCCAGATTTTGAAAAAACTAACCATTATGCAATTTTTTTCTTAAAACTTTGAATGGTAATATTTCCTATCTGCCAACCAATGGCATGATCTGTTGTAGGAATAATTGTAACATAAATAAAATCGTCTCTTTGCACAGGTTAAAGAAACTAGAAAAGCCCTTAAAGATTCTGAAAGTGGACTGGAAAAAATGGCTATTGGTCATCATCTTCATGAGCGTGCTCACCTCGTCAAAAAATCCAAGAACAATAGAACTGGTGATGAAGAACTGAATCAGGAATTCATCAACCTGGATGAATGTAGGTTGTCTTGTGCACAGCTCTGACACTTTTTTTTTTTTTCTTTTCAAAAGGGATGACTCTTTTTTTATTCTCAGTCTTGAATCCTCAATTTAAATCTTTCTCAAGATACTTGTTTCATAGTGTATAGAGCATGCTTGGAAAATAGCTAGGTCTAATTTTTCTTTTTTTGTGTCTGGTGATACACCACAGGTGGCTGACCACTTACTCATGTGTGGCTCCACCACATTAATGATATGTAGAGTGGGAAATAAAGTATGCAAGTGAACATGCTTGGAAAATATCATATTTACTCAGATCCAAGATGAACACCCTCCACTTCAGTATAGGCTGGGGGACTTGAGGGAAGGGGGACCAAGGGTAGCAGCTGCAGATCCAACTGTGGCCTTGAGTCCAGGATTGGAGTTGGGGACATAGCTGCTACCCCCTGTGCCTCTGCTCTCTGCATCCCCGCAGCTCCTGCTCCTCCCTGAAGCCAGACCAGAGGCAGCACATCCTCTGTTCTCCATGCCCTGGGCTGGAGTGGGGTGCCAGCTGGAGCCAGAGCTGTGATAAATAAGTGGTAGCAGGGGTTAGAGGTACTGCAAGGAGATAAGAGGGAGGGGGGTTGGGACACCCAGAGGAGTAAGTGGGGGGGCAGGTGGGAAGGGGCAAGGGTCAGGCCATATGAATCCTCTACTACCTGCCTTCCTGCTGCTGTGGGGGGTCAAATTTAAGATGACTCTCCAATAATGAAGTTCTAGACATGGAAAATTATAACATTTTATAAATTTTCCCTGTCTAGAGTCTAATTATAGTCTTGAATTCAGTCATCTTGGATTCAAGTAAATATGGTAGCTTTTTCTAAAAAGAGCATAAACTGGGTACCAAAATTATCAGTCATTTTTGGAAATATTTTTTCTAGTTCTGTTTTTATAAAAACTTTTCATAACAGTGGTATGACATCAATGGTATACATTATATTTGAAGCTATATTTACAAACATATGTATGCTTATAAAATTATGTTTTATTATAATTGTTTTGACTAATACAGCAGTTTAGCTGAATACTCTTTCATATTTCATTCAGTTAATTTTTTTTCAATGTTTGCAGCTGAGGCCCAGACCTTTGATGAGGAATGGCAGAGGAAGATTACAAAGTTCAGGCCATCTGGACCTAGAGGCAATTTAGATGCCCCAAAGCATAGAAGTATCCATTACATAAACCAGGAGGATGAAGCAAGAAGGTAGAAATCATTTCTGAAATGACTATGCTGCTAGCCTTTGCTTTTTCTGGAAAGAAAGTCATGGGTTTTTTGTTTTTTTTTCATGAATAAGCAATTCCTGTTTGGAATCTTGAGAAAAAATAATATACTTTCTGCCTGCCTTTTCTGATTAATGTAGTTTTTAAATACAACTTAGGACAACATTTTGATAGCTATTTGGTGGCTTTCAAAAGTACTGACAGTCTTAATACACAGTTGTCCAACTCCTAAGTGGCTGAGGGGCTGCAGGCCTTCCAGACTGTACCGACAGGGGCTGCATGCCCCCAGGTTGCACCAGGGTGAGCCATGAGTAGTGCTGCATGCACTTGCCACCACTGTACTGAGTACCCACTCAAGACACCCCATGCCTGCCCTGGATTTGCCCTCAACTTCCTGAAACACACTTTGCTGCCCCATCCCAGATGGGGTGGGGACAGCAGGAAGTGGAAGCTGAAGGAGGGAGGAGGAGCCTGGAGGCTCTGGCTGCTATTACAGCCAGAGTGATGAGGGGAGCAGCAGCTGGGGGGCTGCAGCTTACCCACTTGTGGGCTGCATGTGTGGCCTCTGGGTCACCAGTTGGATGACCCCATCTTTAATCTATTTGGATATTATTTGGGTGCTAAATTTTTAGAACTTTTTGGGCAAAAATCTAATGACTAGAAAAATCTGTATGTTAAAAATAATGGGGTCACACAAACAGGGTTTACACATTAAGGTTAAGTCTTTTTATTCCTTACTAGGGCCTAAATCAATCTCTTTCTATTAAGAGAAAGCATGCAGGGCATGTCCTGATAAGTACACACCTGATGAGTACACACCTGCGGCACACATGCACCCATTCACTGTGCTGCTAATTTGCTGCGCAATGATTTTTTTTTTTTAATATTATAAGATCCTGGGGTCAAAAAAACCACCTCTGGCAAAAAAAAAGAGTGGCAAACACTGCAGCAGCATGTGCTGCCAGGAAGGGAACCTGGCTAGCCAGAGCCACACACTGGTTGTCAGCCAGGCCGCAAGGAGCTAGATTGCTGCTGCTTCTCTAGGAGGCACCCAAAACCCCAGGTAAGGCTGCTGGCCCCAGCTTCCCATACCTCACCTGGGTCACTTCACTCTGTGTGTGTGTGTGTGTGTGTGTGTGTGTGTGTGTGGCCAGGGACAAATAGCAGCATAACTATGTGCCACTGCTATCTGTCCTGTGGGAAACGCACCCCTGCAAGTGCATGCTCGCTGGGAAATGCCTGTAGAGTTCAGAAAACTGCTGTATTCTTCCCATGAAAATATCACCTTGGACAAGGTGGCAAAGATTCAGAAGATCAGTTCTCCAACCTCACTGAAGACGCACTTTTTCATTGGATTCTCTCCTATCTGTAGCCCTCTCTCCTGCTCCGTAGCTTTTCTCTTATAATACAATTCCAGCAGGAGCCACAGTCTTTTATCAGTCTTGTGAGTGTTTGTCATCAACTGTGGACAAGATGCAGCAAAAGTTATTGCCATGCCTAACTTCTGTAGGAGGTAAGTGATTGCAGCTGTGGAAAGTCCTCCAAACGTTGCAGAGCATCTTCTCTCTAGCACTTCTGCAGGGTCATAGAAGTAATGGTGCCATATAGCAGACGATGCATTACCTCTTCCATTAGTGTTCCAAGCTAAGTTGTGCCTGGGTATTCCTGCTGGAAGTCTGTTTAGAATAACAAGCAAAGAACTGGATTGTTCTTGTTCCTTAGGTAGCGTATCATATGCGTCAATTAAAGTTTTGCCTGTAAGCAGTTCTGCTGCTGCCTCTTATCAAATGCCTTTGTATGAAAAACTCAGTAAAAATCGTAGGTTGCTGAAATATCTCTTCCACTAAAACACAAAAATTGTAAAACAACTTAAATGCACGTTGTAAAGGTCTACCTTAAATAATTAGTTATCCCTACAGGTTGTAAATGGTGAACAAAATGATGCGTATCTCTTTTTTATCCTTCCCCAAATATACAATTATTTGGATTTTGGTTTTGTTGTTTTAGGGAGAAACCCCATCAAAAAACACCAATTGCAGGTTCCAGAAGACCTAAAGCTGCTTTGGAGAGCCTCAATGTGAAGGGATCTCACGTTCCCATCAGAACCAGCAAAAAATAAATGGCTTGCATACTCAATTGTATGGAGTGTCTTCAGAGAAGATAATAGTGCTGGATCACACACACACATGTATATATACTTATATATATAAGACCAATCTCTATTCTTGTTCTTTTTAAGCATTAGTGTGCCTTGCCACTCCATTCATTTGAACACTGAATGTTCTTGGAAGACTCTAGTTGCTTGGTGACTGCACATCTTTTTGAGTAGTAAAAGAAAATATTTAACCTTAAAAAGCACTTTAAAATAGGTTTATTACTCTCTTAGTCTATTTTAAAAGGTAGTACTTTGCCTTCCAAGCTTTTTTTTTTTCCTTCAAGTGCACTGATCCCAAAAGGCATTTATAGATGTGCTCTGGGGGTGGCAGGGTGTGGGGAGGTTGTTGGGAGCAGTACTTCAATTAGAGCAGCTCCAAGAGCCGCTCTAATTAAAGTGCACAAAGCGTTGAGTGTATCGGCATCCCCTGGCTGAAAAATGGTGGCAAGTTTAGCTTAACTAAAGCACCCTCACTGCCACTTTTCAGTGCAGGGATGCTGATGCATGACGCTGGAGTCTGCTGGAGCGTGGTAACTACCATGCTCCAGCGGACTGTATTAATAGAGTCTGCCCCGACGCACTGTAACTACAGTGCATCAGAGCAGCCTTCCTGCACGTGTATACGTGTCCAAAGTTTTTGGCAAGCTTGGTTATGAAACTTACCCATGCAATACAATTTATAGAGGATTTTTTTTCTTGTGGCTGAAGCAATACTAGTGTGGTTCTGGTGAAACACCAGTTTAATCACAAATGCTAGTCAATAATAGCCAACATGCTTATAGCTTTAAAATGGAATGAAAATTACGTAATGTTACACTATGTAAATTACCAGACTCATAAGGATTACCTTTAAAACAATGTGAAGAGATTTTTAAAAAGTCATGTAGTTCTTATTTAACAACGTTATTTTAAGTTTTGTGGGTTTTTCCAATGTTCTTATCCTTTACTGTCTAGCTTTTCCATACTTTCTATACGTACCTGACTTTGATTTCATTGTCCCTCTGTTATATCTGCTCTGTAGCTTTATCTGCTATGTATACTTCTTTTGGAGGCAGCCCACTTTTTTTTTTTTTTTTTTTTTCCCACCTTGATTCCCCCTTCTTTTGTGGGAATATACTGTGCATTTTGTTTTTATTTTCCCTTGCAAGATGATTTGGCTATAACTCTTGGAGTTCTTGACCAGTCTGATCTGTGAGAGTCGAGCTTAGAATCTTTGGTCAGTAGAAGGTATATTCATTACGTGCTAAATAAATAATTACACCATTCCCTTTCTAAATGATTTAGTTTGAAAAAAAACTCAGGTCTATCCTTATGTGCAGAAAAGCATTTTCTGATCCATCTTGTCTCACTGGCCTTTGTATTGGTTTGTACTCGGATCTCTTAAGGTAAAAGGATCTGAGATCTGGTAAATTTTTTTTAAATTTTTCATTTTCCTGAAAACTCTTTATTTCAGTGTTCTTTGTTTCTTTGCTGTTTACTTTCAAGTTTCTTGCACTTTGAAGTTGAAGAAGTCCAGCTGTGTGACTGGGAAAAGGAAACTTCTCCATCCACGTTATCTGTAAAACTTCTGTATGCAACTTTTTTCTTTGAGTCGCAGATCATATGTAAACATATGCCTGAACAATTAATTTAAAAATAAATAAATGACAGCATTTTAACTTCTCAAGGCTGAAACATTCAAGATTTAAAATACCAATCATACTTGTATCATCAATGTCTTTTACAAAGAAGAACCTACTTTGAAAAAAAACGTATTTTTTCTGAAGATCCTCAGACTACTTAATGTCAGGATTCTTGCACACAACATGTGAACATGTACTTTCTTAGAAAGCAACCAGAGTAGAGGTCTGAGACCTGATCCTGTGTTTGTTGAAGGTATTGTGTATGTTGCTGTTGGTGTAAATGAGAGAAAGTTTAGATTTATGAAGTGGTTTGTGAGGTTGGTTTTTTTTTCCCTTTTAGCCTTTGGCACCTACATTCCATCCATTACGGAATATAACAAAGCACCTTTTACTTCCAATTTCATTAGATTGAAATCTGCAAGAGCCATCTTCTGTGGCGGGCGCCGAGCTAGAATTAGGCACAGACGCGTAACGGTTGATTTTAAGATTGTTTACTTACACCGAGATGGTCGCGGTGCAGGCTGAGAACTTGCTTGAGTTGCGGTTACAACAGAAAACACGAACAATCACGTGGAGTTTGCTAGGCTCCACGCAGACAGAACTCCGGATGTCCAGGACAAGCACGCGTAAAACTTGTCGATACGTCTTATAGAAGGTTCTGTTCGAAGACGGGAAGAGGTGGGCGGTGGATCAGGCCGCCAAACTCCTCTCGGCAACACACAGGGTTTCTATTACCCTGCCGCACACACCCAGAGTCCCCACGAGATGGATGCAGAGTCCTCTTCGGCTTGGGCGGAAACTGTTCAAGCCTCTTATACGGCTAGCAGGCCAATCGCCAGCCGCCACATGGGAATAATTTAGCACTAGCCAATTGCGGGGCACAAATTTGCATACGACGAGCGGGAACTCCTTTGCACCATGCATTTCTGTGTTGCAAAGGAAATGCATCCTGCAAAGACAGCTGCAAATTGGCGGGAACACTCTGCACGCGGGTTCTCTGTGCAGCAGAACTCCACCGTGCAATGAAGCTGTAAACCCACGGGGATAATTCTTAGTGCCGAAGCACACACAAAAAATCAGACCTTTGGGTCATGACAATAAGCAGTACTGTGGGGGAGGGGAACGTGATTAGGGGAGGGGCAAATTGCAGGGGGCCAGATGCTGAGACACAAGCACTATGGAAGGTGGCAGGTGCTAGGGCGCACGGGCATGGGGGAGGAGGCATCAGACAGCAGGGGAATAAGTGGGTGGGGTCAGGTGTCTTCTGCCACTGCTGCTTTTCCCTGTTGCAGTGGTGAAGGTGAATTTAAGGCAACCCTCTGATATAGATTTGTACATGGAAAATTATAATAACTAATTTGTAAATTTTCTGTGTATAGAATCTAATTATTGGGGAGTAGTCTTAAACTTAAGTCTTAAGTCATCTTGGATTTGAGCAAATTTGATGGTTGGAAAGTAACAGTCTATGAACATGCATATGTCATTTGTTAAATCAAGCAGGAAGAGGCTATGGTTGTAAGGAGGAGGGGTTTACTCCTTCCTGCTACGCTTTACATTACATAATTTATTTAAAACAACA
Source organism: Alligator mississippiensis (assembly GCF_030867095.1). Classification (NCBI taxonomy): domain Eukaryota; kingdom Metazoa; phylum Chordata; order Crocodylia; family Alligatoridae; genus Alligator; species Alligator mississippiensis. The sequence goes on from NC_081830.1 coordinate 67,226,025, forward strand.
TTCTAGGAATAAATGTATCCGGCATTCAATCCAAAATTATATTAATAAAGAGTTGTTTTAATTAGTACTGCAAAATGACTTATGTACTTGCATATGGTTTGGCTTCAAAACATCTCATTCAGCAGCAGTGCCTGTGGGGAAGTGAAGGTGTCTTCTACCCAGAAGAAAAAATGGCATTTAAAAAAAATGCAAGAAATAAAATTCTTGAAAAGTCCTTTTGGGAACTCCTAAGTAATGACTGAAATAGGTTGTTCCAGGCAGAATACTATTAGTATAGCTAGCTAAGAAGTATAGCCCTAAAATCATTCAGATACAAGCTGGCCATTTATCCAGTTCTCCACTTGATTCTTTTGTAAATGTTCTTCCCACCATACTTTTTTTTTTTTAATTTCTCATCTGGTTGAACTCTCTGCGCATATATATGCAGGCTTCCTTTTCCTTTGCCTTCCTTACCAAGTTGTTTGGTTTACTTTTGGTCATTTTTTACGATGGTAAAGATGCATTCATGCCCAAATACTTGGATAACGCCGAATGCAAATTTAAGGCAAGTTAAAGAAACTTTGGAGTATCTTAAGTTTTGGGGGCATTACCCACCTGAATGTGAACCTATAGTATAGACATGAAAGGCTTTGTATTTTAGTACCAACAGTTCCCCATCTGCTACCACATTTAGTGAGCACATAGCTTAAGTTAAAGCCAGGGATTATATAGATGTGCATGTCCACTGAATTAATGCCTTCTCAGTTGCACTCTCACCCCACCTCAATGGGGGCACAGGACACGTTTCAAACATACTGTGTATTGTGTTACATGTATCATATTGCGGCTCCAACATGCTAGTGCCACAAAAGCTTTAAAGGAAAATGAAGATGTACATTTGTGTGTATTAAAAATATATTGGGGAATGTGTGAACCCTTACCCTTTTCCAGGGGCTAAGCCCATATTTTCCAGCTGTGAAAGCTTCCAAGGGCTTAATGGGCGGACATTGTGTCGAAGAAAAGTTCTTAAACCAGATTATGCTAGCAGATTTTTCAGTTCTTGGACTAGTTTATGGATTGGCTGAGTGTTTAAATCTGTTTGAGGATTTGGAGCTTGAGAAGAGAGCAGAGTTTGCTTATTGCTGTACCTAGATCCATCTGAGCTCTACTAGCATAGAAAGGGATAGCTCTGCCATGAACAGTCTCCTGCGTACTTTGAAAACTTAACTTTCTAGACTTGCCAGTGTACCTTGATTAAAAGATGTGCCTTTTGCTTTGAAAAATTGCTTGGATATAGCAGGCAAATAATATAAAATACTTCCAAACCTGGAGGTGAAGTGTTTCACTGCTCTTCTCTACCTCTGCTGTAGCCAAACTCAGCAGCTGAAGATCATAATTCCCCTGACCAAAGTGAGTCTTGCTAATTTAGGATTTATTTCTGCGTATATAATTTAAAGCCAAAATCTCTTGTGAGATGTTTGTAGTAATAAAGTGTTCCTGGGTAAAGTTTTGTAGGAGTAAGGTACCTTTTTGCATGCCCAATTTAAATTTCATACTCCTGCACATATGGTTGAAGGCTGTTCCTTCTGATTTGGAGATCTAGTTAAGGCAGGGGTTCTCAAACTGGGTCATGCCCCCCCTCCCCCCACCCCGGGGGCTTGCAAGCAACTTAAAAGGGGGGCACAAACTTCCCAGGGGGTATGCATGGGGAAGCGACTCCCTGTCTCCTGCCCTCGCTGCTGCTGCCACCATCCAGCTCTGGGTTGTGGTATTAAAGTTTGAGAACCCCTGACTTTAGGTATAAAGAGCAGTAATTTAATGTGCATGTTCTCAGCCATCTTTACCGCATCCTCCATCACTTTAGGTTATATACAGACTATTTGAAATATTCCATGTGAATCTTTTCTCCTCTATCATTAGGGAAAGCAGCTCTTCCACATGGCTAAAGCCTGGTTGGTGGCTTGAAGTTGCAAAAGTCTCATTAAGGAATTAATTATTTCCTCGGGGTGTCACAAGTATTGCAGGTGGTAGTGTTCATTATCCTCTTATTAGGTAGGGTTCTTAGACCCTGATTCTTGCAATACCCTCAGTCTGATCTGTCAACTGTACTGTCCAGCATCAAACCTTCAGGTGTGAACAGGTACAGAATGCTGTCCACCTACCCTGCATTTTAGAGCATGGGTAAATTTACAGTGGATTGGTAGAGGCAAATCCACTTCACTGCAAACCACTTACATGCTAAGAAACCTGTTATTAGAGGACCTGATTTTGCTTGCCCTTATAAAAGCGTTCCCGTTTGAAGTCAGTGCTTCATGCCGAGTAGGTGGATGATCACTTCAGATGTCATTCTAAGCACACTGTACCTGCTTGACTAGATGAAGGCTGTTAATAGAGCAACACCCCAACTATATACCAAGATCCAAGGTGTATTTTGCTCAGTGCAAACAGTGTGAGCCTGCCCTGGCGCCGCAGGCTCTGGAGGAAGGGTGGAAGAGGACAAAGGTCCAGCAAGGCGGGCGAGTGACTCGCGGGGCGGCTCGCACCGCACCTGGCTCCAGCGCTGCCTCCGCGGGGCAGCGCCAAGAGCGGGGCTTCTGGCTCTCGCCGTTTGTTTTCCACGAAGGTGGTTTTGCTTTCCGGGCCGGATGGCGATGCGGGGCAGCGGGCCCCTTCGGCACATGTTAAACTTCAAAGGCAATCAATCCTGCAACTCGACAGCTGTGCTGTAGCAGCTGAGGACGGCTCCCATCAAAGGCATTTCCCAGACGTGGACGTTGCCTGAAAGCTTCCGAGGTTGCATGTACCCCGGCACCAGCCCAGGCATTCAGGACAGAGCTAAAATTACCATCCGTTTCGGAAGGCCAGGCACGGAGGCAGGGTGCGGGGGGCAGAGGCGCCGCTGTCCGCAGCTGCCCTCCGCAAACCTAGCCCGGAGGCCAAGGAGACTGGCCGCGGAGCTTGTAGCCGGACCCCGCTGCCAGCTCCACGCGCGGGGGACGCCGGCTGGAGCGGCCCGTCCTCCTGCCCGAGGGCGGGCACCAGCACGCGGCCGGGCTCCCCTGCCGGGCTCTGCGCGGGCGCAGAGGCGCGGAGCGGCCGCCGGGGGCGCTGCTGTCCCTCCCGCGCCGCTCAGCCGGGGCACGGCGCCTCGGACCAGGCCCGGCGGCCTCCGCCCTGCAGGGGGCGCTCCGGTCCCGCCCACGCCGCGCTGTGACCCGGAAGTGCTCTCTCGCCGGCACGGACCGGAAGCGCTGGGGGGCGGTGGACAGTCGCTGCCGAGCCGCTCAGCGACCTTTGCACGTGCCGGGATGACGCGGGTGCTGCGGGCCGCGGTGGACCTGGGCCTGAGGCGGCGGCGGCAGCAGGTGCTGGGCGGCCCCAGGCCCCGGTGGGACCGCGTCCAGGCCGGGGGGTCATGTCCCTGCAGCGCCCGGGCCTGAGGGCGGCCGTGGGGAAAGCTGAGGGCAAGGACGTGGGAGCCGCCACAGCAGCGGTGTCACAGACCCGGTGCCCCTGGCTCGGGGCCCAGGACTCGCCCCGCTCCAGGACCCCAGTCACGCACCCGGGCCAGTCTGGGACTGCGCTGTGTGCAGTGCCCCCTGCCCCCTGCCAGCAGTCGGAGATGGGTACGGGGCGCAGGGCAGTGCTAGAGCAGCGGCGGGGGCGCCGCACGTAGCGCAGGTTCTGGACTGGTGGGCGCAGAGGAAACGCCACGTGTGCCGAGTCCAGCGTTGGGGGAGGGGAGTGGGGTCCCCAAGTCTGATTTGGTCCACGGACTAGCCTGCACCATGCGTTCAGCCTGCAGGACCACCTGAGTTTGATACCCTTGTTGCCAGGAAATATCCAAGTCCTTGTTTCCACCCACAGGGGTTGGTTTGAGTGCTCCAGGAGATGAGCTCTCTGCTCCGTGTCCTTTTTGCCCACTTGCATCCAGATGTTCCCAGTCTCTCTGGGGTCCCTTGTCCCTGTGTTGCTCCTACTAGGCTTTCTCATGCAGTCCTCTTAATTCAGCACTGCTTGCAGTAGGAGACCTGCAAAGTCATGTATTTGAATTGACAGCTGGTAAATGGCAGGAATGGTAAGAAACTGGTACTTTACAGGATGTCTGTGGATATGAGCAATCTCTTCCCTTATCCTAGCAAGCAGGAAGGTAAAGGGAACCAGTTTCTTGAAGAACTGGATGCGGAGCAGAGAGAGGTGTCAAAGGGGAGGTGGAAGCTAAAATGGGGTGGTGAGAGTGCAACTAGGATTAGAGGCCATCCACTACTCTTGTGGAGCAGAGGTCTCTGGGCTGCTCAGGAGCTCGGGTCGTAGATTCATAGAAAGGTCACTCAAGTTAACTGTCAGAAAGAAAAAGTGTGTTGACCTGAAGCTTGCTTGGAGCGGTGTGTTAGGGGAGCAAACGTTGTTCTGACCCTGACAAAAGAGGCAGAATTGCATTCTAGTTTTATCTTTCAGTTCTTGTGGACCAGCTGCAGACAATGTTCCTCAGGAATCATTCCCAACGAAAAGATCCGCAACATTGGAATCTCTGCACACATAGACTCGGGGAAAACAACACTAACGGAGCGCGTTCTTTTCTATACTGGCAGGATATCACAGATGCATGAGGTGGGTCTTTGAAATATTGGTGCTGAATGCTCATTTCCATAATTCAGTCTTTCTGTTCTTTGGCTTTGTAGAATAACAAAGGATGTTGCACTGAATAAGAAAGTAGAAGTATTCAGTAAGACTTTGAAATACAGGCAAATAGGAATAATTGAGGTGATTGCCTCATGCCTAACTTGCTTCAGGATGCCCCACCACTTTTAAAAAAAATCAAAACCCAGGCTACCCCACACACATACATACAACAAACCCACCATAACAAACAGAAAATTTCTTGTCACAGTCACTTTGACTGTGCAAAATTTTGGGGGGAAATGTCACATTTAACCAGATGTATTAAATTCCAGTTAAAATGCAATCTGTTTACAATGAATTTTTGAGCACACAGCCTTGTTCAGGAGCATCTTGCAAATGAAAGGGCAAAGTGAGTTCAGGTTCTAGAGTGAGCTCTTGTTGTTTAACTAGCTTGATTTTTCATGCGCTGCTTGAAAAATGCTGCTCTCCATATAAAGCACCACTCCTGTAGCTCTTGCGCAGGCAAAACTCTAGATAAAAATCAGCAAGAAATTTCCTGCAGTACATGATTTGCTTGTTGCATTTAGGTAAAAGGCAAAGATGGAATTGGGGCTGTCATGGATTCTATGGAGCTAGAGCGACAACGTGGTATCACAATTCAGTCTGCAGCGACATATACTATGTGGAAGGATGTTAATATCAACATCATTGATACACCAGGTAGTGTGAACTCCGGGTCTTTTGAAGTATTATGTCCAACCAAAATATCTCAAGTCTAATGAATGCCACCCACCCCCCTCCTGATAACATATTGCTCAAATGACAGCAGGGATGCAACCGCTTATCTGAACTGTTCAAACAAAAATGCTGACCTGAATAGAAAACGTGTGCATGTTTGAGTGGCTGAGGAAGACTAAGGCTGTAACTGCACAGGAAAAAATCCAGATTCAGTTCATTTTGAGGACCATTGTATGCCTCATAAACTGAGTCTTTATGGGTACACCTTTCGTTCTGCACTTTGTGTTCAGCTCAAAATGTATCCATTCAACTCTTTATTAATTCTTAAACTTCAAGAATTTTTAAACTAAGCTCCTTAGGCAGGACTATTGTCTTCTGTGTGTCTGTACATGAACGTTTATGGCACCTGACAAATGTAAAAATATAAAGCTTAAAAATCTTCATTCTTGGGAGCATCTTTCAAAAGCATATGACACTGTGATTCTGCCATACTTGGGTTACTGTGTAACACATGCTGTTTTACTAGAGTTTACATTTTCAAAGCCTGTGTGTAGTAAAAAAATTAAATAAATTGCAGACTTGGGGTGTGGACAGACATAACGCTTGGATTTCTGGTTAAGATCAAGTGTATTGAGAGGCTTAAACATGTAATAAAAATTGGGTGGACACATGACGTACAGTAGTATCATGTCATAACTCATCCCACTCTGTACCAACTCCCCCCTGGATGAAACGGAGATAACTGTGATGCACCACTGAGTATCAGTTCGGGTTAATTCAGGTTCTGTCTGTCATCCTTTCCACCCCTGTGCCAGGTGCTCTTCAGGACAGTCATCTTTCACAGAATGTGGTTTACAGATTATTAGTGTGACTGGACCAAGGATTTGTTTCAGTTGGAGCAGAAATGGCTTAAAACAGCATATTTCACCTGTAGAGCTGCTTCCTTGCAGCAGGCTTTGCCACAAATGTATCCAATGAACAGACCAAGGTTTGTTCTGGGGTAACTCCTTATCCCTGCAAGCCTCAGCTTCACTGCCCTTATGCTAGACCTCACAGATAGAGCAGAGGCATCTATCGGCCCTAGGTGGCCTCCACTATGGGTCATGGAAGAAATTTTTAGGCCCTGCCTTCTGTAGAATGGGCTAGCATGGAATATTGCTTGCCCAGCACATGCTTTACCACAGGCAGTCAGTAAGGAGACAAAACAATAAAAGCATTCATTATGTAGGAGAAAACAATTATACAAGTGAACCTGACCATATGTTTGAAAACAGATCCAAAAGACAAGTAAAGTTTCTTACCCTCTAATCTGACTGCCACCTGGCCCCCTGCAAGTCCTGTCAGTATCTCTAGGACTCAGCCTTCTTGCTGACCCTACTAGCCCTATTTGCTGAGGCCTTGGACCTTTTTCCAGCCTGGGAAAAATGTAAAAACCCTTACAGACAGCCCTTAATGCCTCCAAGCTATCTCCTACCATGCCCACCATCTGCAGTATTGTCCTAATTTCTCATCATGAGTCTCCAGAATCCTCCAAAAACTTGGAGGACATCTGGCATTCTGCTGGCTAATGGGCCACTTCTCACAGGTGTCTAGGGAGACAATGGCCCTTCCCACTGGTGGCCCCTTTGGTCTGTGATTGGGAGCGGCAATTGTCCTTGCCCTAATATCACAATAGCAAAAGAGATTTAGTAGTTCTGCCCACTCCGTTTCCTTAAGTATGCATCCCATAGTTCCCTTTGCTAAACCAGATCCAAAATCATAAAGATACATACAGCCAGCATAACATAACCCATGCCATGATAGAAGTGACATAAATGGATACAATGTAACGTTTGTTTTCCAATGAAACCACACATACTGTATCAGTGAAATAAACAACAGAAAATCTGCCTGATACCACACAAACCCTACAGTCTGTGGTGTGGGGTTTGTGGCAGGCTTCAAGACAGGGGTTCTGCACCTGAGGCTCCTTGCAAGAAGGGAGCCTTTGTTGCCTGTATGATCCAAGTAAGAGAATAACCTTTTAGCTCTCATCGGGGTTTGGTGTGAAATGTTCCTAGTTTGTGTAGTAAATATTTGTGAAGGCGTTGATAGTGTGGGATATCTTGCACTTGCTGGGAGTATCAGAAGATAGACCAAGGACTGAATGGCCATGGGCAAAGAATCACCATGCTTATTTTGATTCATCCAAAACACAGGAATATGTTGATAAATGTGACTCATGCCACTTTTATGGGACAGTCAGAAGATTGTTAGTACCTCAATAGTACTTCATAAATACGTGTGGAGCACTGCTAGATTGGAAATCACAAAATCAAGAACAGTGCCCTTGATTCTGCTATTTGTAATAGTTCAGATTGTTAAAATTTAAATTATCATGAAAATCTAGCTAGTTTTCATTCCTTATGTTGTTTGTGTATAGCTTGTACTTTTACTGCCTTTGACCATTAAATAATATACACATATATTAGTTTATATAGTAATCCTTTTAAGTAAATGTCGCTTTCTGGCTGCTTTGCAGTAGGTTAATATTGCAGAGTTTGACTTGCTGTCACTGTCAGGATTTCTCTCTGAAAATGAAAGCTCTTTCTAGTGAAATGCCCTCAAAAACAACTTTGCAAATGTTGTCATTGACCCTAAAGTTAAAGAAAATGTTTGTTTTCAAAACTAATTTTTTTCATCAATTTAGGTCTGATTTAGGTTCCTTCAGCATAGCTGAAGGCTAATTCACATGAATACAGAAGGGAAGCAAACCATGCTGCTGTTCAAACCATCACAGAAATAATTGTTTTTGTTATCCAGGGCATGTAGACTTCACAATTGAAGTGGAAAGAGCACTGCGAGTTCTTGATGGAGCTGTCCTGGTGCTCTGTGCTGTTGGAGGAGTTCAGTGCCAAACAATGACAGTCACCAGGCAAATGAAGCGTTATAATGTCCCATTTCTAACATTCATCAATAAGCTGGACAGAATGGGCTCAAGTCCCACCAGAGCTGTGCAACAACTGAGGTACCTACTATTTTTAGCCTGTTTGCAGTGCAGTTCCTAGACATTCGCATAATGTTTCTTGATATTTTGAGTAGGTGTTAATGATCCTGCTGAGCTTCTGCGATCTGATGGAGTCACAGCCCCGTGGTACAGTGCACGGTTTTAAGTTAAATCAGATGGGTAGCTGAAACAGCGCTTCTCTAATTACACCAGCAGAGGATACCAAAATAACTCTCATTGACAAAACAGATGGTAGTTCCCTTAGATTAGGAAACTTCCATTCCCTCCAAAGGAGCATGGTTTCATGTCTGCTGAATTGGGTTTATGGCTCATTTTTATTTATGATAATACAAGTATATATGGAGCTGCTTGAAAAGGTCTTGTTTTAAGCTTCCTCACTACAGGGATGATAGACATGCTGCAGTGCACTGCTCTGGTAGGACAGGGGAGGGTTCTATCACATAAAACCTGTATGTTATATAGGATCATAGGAAAGTAGGGCTGGAAGGAACCTCACAAGGTCATCTAGTGCAGCCTCCTGCTCAAGGCAGAATCATTCCTGACCAAACCATCCCAGCCAAGTGTGTGTGTAACCTGCTTTTGAAAGTTTCTGAGCGTGGAGAATCCATAACTTCTTTAGGTAGCCTGTCTTTATGCCTCACTACTCTCATAATCGGATGCTTCCTTCTCTCTATCTCTCATGTCCTGCGAATGTCCTCTTACAAACAAAGAAGAGTACAAAGAAGAGTAGACCATTTCCAAATGTACTAAAACATGTGAGAGAGAAGTAGCCCTCAGATTAAATTATTTAATCCAGCAAATACATAAAAATATACCTGGATGTTCTGTCAGCAGTTGGTTTTCAGTAGAGTTCTTTCAGATAGTCAAGGAAACTTTTAATGTTAGTAATGGCAGGGTGGATTAGTGACACTAATCAAGGATAGGTCGAGACAGGTGATTTTATAAAACTTCCTTGTTTTTTACTGAGAACTAATTGTATTTTTAAATTTTTCAGATCCAAGTTAAATTACAATGCAGCCCCTATTCAAATTCCCATTGGTCTTGAAGGAAACTTCAGAGGGATTATAGATCTTATTGAAGAAAAGGCCATGTACTTTGATGGTGATTTTGGGTAAGTCGCTGAAGTCTTTTCTTATAGAATAAAGTTACTCCCGGTATGAAGAATGCTTAAATGGAGTAGCAAATTGTTTTGGTAGTCAGGAAAGAATCCTGACAGTATGTTATAGTTAGAGCTGAGGCTGGGCTGTCTACAGAGGCCCTTATTTTGGTGCATAACTTAGGGTAGCTGCATCCCTTTGACAAACAACTTAATGTGGCCAACAAGGAAAACCAGCACTGTTGTGTCCTAGAGGTACAGAAGCCTGGTAGTGGGATTTGATTGCAGAGGTCTGGAATCCCTGATCTATTCAGTTTTGGGCAGGGGGAGCACGAGAAAGGATTAGACCGTATGTCTGACAGACATATAGAGCTAATTGTTTTACTGAAGTGTCAGTTGTGGTGCTTGTTGAACGAAATAAGACTAGCGAGTACAGCAGAAAACCAGCTTGGCTTGTCAGGGAACTCTTCAGTAAAACACAAAAAGGAAGCTTATAAGAAGTAGAAACTTGCACGAACAACTAGAGAGGAGTATAAGAGTATTGCTCAGGCATGCAGGGATGAAATCAGGAAAGCCAAAGCGCAGCTGAAGTTGCAGCTAGCAAGGGACATGAAGGATAGCATGAAGGATGTTCTACAAGTATGTCAGTAACAAAAAGAGGATCAGGGAAAGTGTGGGTCCTTTACTACATGGGGGAGGCAAACTAGTGACAGGATGCAGAAAAGGCTGAAGTACTCAATGCTTACTTCACCTCAGTCTTCCAAGGCAAGGTCAGCTCCCAGACTATTGCAACTGGCAGCACAGTCTGGGGAGGAGGTGAACAGCCAACAGTGGGAAAAGAAAGGGTTAGGGACTATTTAGAAAGGCTGAACATGTACAAGTCTGTGGGGGTGGACAGCACAGGTTGAGGGTGCCAAGGGAGTTGGTCAGTGTGATTGTAGAGCCTCTGGCTATCACCTTTGAAAACTCATGGTGATTGGGAGAGGTCCTGGACGACTGGAAAAGCAAATATAGTGCCCATCTTTAAGAAAGGGAAGAAGGAGGATCCAGGGAACTACAGACCAATCAGATTCACCTAGGTACTTGGAAAAATCATGGAGCAGATCCTCAGGTTATCCATTTCTAAGTACTAGGAGGAGGAGGTCATTAGGAACAGTCAGCATGGATTCACCAAGGGCAAGTTATGCCTGGCCAACCTGATTGCCTTCTATGTCTAGATGGCTGGCTCTGTGGATGTGGGGAGACTGGTGGATGTGGAGTGCCTTGACTTTAGCAAGGCTTTTGATACGGTCTCCCATAAAATTCTTGCAAGAAAGCTAAGGAAGTCTGGGTTGGACGAATGGACTTTAAGGTGGATAGAGAACGGTCTGGATCATTGAGCTCAGAGATTAGTAGTAAATGGCCCAATGTTTAGTTGGTAGCTGGTATCAAATGGAGTGCCCCAGGGATTGGTCCTAGGGCTGGTTTTGTTCAATATCTTCATTAGCGACCTGGAAGATGGGATGGAATGCACCCTCAGCAAGCTGGAGGGAGTAGTAGGTATGCAGGAGGGTAGGGCTAGAAGAGAGACCTAGACAAATTGGAGGATTGAACTAAAATAAATCTCATTGGGCAGGTCCCCATGTGCAGGGTCGTGTGGCTTGTGGCGCCACAAACCACTTTGTGGCACCACAGACTACATGTGGGAAACATGAAAACATGCACCAGGAAATCCTGGTAGCTAAAAAAGAAAACTCGGGTGGAGGTGGGGGGAAGGTAGCGTCAGTATGTGTCAGTGTGCACCAGAACAAATGGAGGGCCGACTGTCCAGAGCAATGTTCTGGCTGCTGGCCAGGCTTTGTGCTGCCAGATCTGCATCCCTGCTGCACCAGGACACCAGGTAATACTGCTGGGGCCAGCAGAGGTGTAGGCCTCAGCCTCCCCTACCCCTTCCTGGGACAATTTGCTGTGCACTGAAGCGCATGTGCAGGGGCATGCAATGGGGCATAAGGTATTAGCAGAGATTTGTGCTGCTAGTATTTGTGCCTCTACAAGTGCATGTCCCTGCATGTGGGGACCTGTCCATGAGGTTCAATAAGGAGAAGTGCAGAGTCCTGCATTTAAGGCAGAACAATCCCATGCACTGGTACAGGCCTGGGACTAACTGGCTAAGCAGCAGCTCTGCAGAAAAGGACTGGGGGTTACAGTGGACAATAAGTTGAATATGAACCAGCAGTGTGCCCTTGTTGTGAAGAAGGCTAATGGCATACTGGGCTACATCAGTAGGAGCATTGCCAGCAGATCAAGGGAAGTGATTATTCCCCTCTATTCAGCACTGGCAAGGCCGTATCTGGAGTACTGTGTCCCGTTTTGGGCCCCATTACAGAAAGGATGTGGACAAATTGGAGACAGTCCAGCAGAGGGCAGTAAAAATGATTGGAGGGCTGAGGCACATGTCTTCTGAGGAGAGGCTGAGGGAACTGGGCCTATTTAGTCTGGAGAAGAGGAGACTGAGATGGGACTTAATAGCAGACTTCAACTACCTGGAGTGGGGTGGGGTTCTAAGGAGGATGGAGCTAGACTGTTCTCTGTGGTGACAGATGACAGAACAAGGAGCAATGGTCTCAAGTTGCAGCAAGGGAAGTTTAGGTTAGATATTAGGAAAATCTTTCTCACTAGGAGGGTAGTAAAGTGCTGGAACAAGTTATCTAGTGAGGTTGTGGAGTCTCCATGCATGTAGATTTTTAAGACCCAGCTAGACAAGGGGCTGGAATGATCTAGTTGGGGATGTTCCTGTTTTGAGCGGGGGGTTGGACTACATTAGATAACCTCCTACGGTCCCTTCCAGCCCTAATTTTCTATGATTCTAAGTCCTGCCATGTTGCGGCAAAGCTCCCATTGACTTCAGTGCTGTGAGCAATACCTCCTATTATCTCTTGGGAGGTCAGGAAAGGTAAGGATGTTGCTTGTGAATGAAATATCAAACATCCATGACTTAATAGGGGATGAGACACCTAATTTTGCTATAATGCCGAATCTTCGTGAGATGATGCTGTAGGACTAGTTTTAGTGCAGTTGGTAACTTAACTGCTGAATACCGGATGCAGCATGTATATAGCCATGTTTGCATTCAGCATGAAAAGTATAGGATGTCTCTTGCTTTGTGGCCATATCTCATGATATGCCTATTTGGTTTAAGTGTGCCAGGGTAAATGTGAAGTGGGACTGAGGTGGAGGAATAGGTTGTTCTGCTGCACTGCCAAGCCCTGCTATCAGCTGATGCACTTCCTCACTGATGTGGCATTGGAGATCAAAGTTGATGGACCTCCATCACTTATTCACACTGATAGTTAATGTTTGGACTGGCTTAGAATTTTGTAGCAACCATGATGCTTAGCTGATTCAAATTTCATTTCCTATGGTTGTCCATCAAACTAACTACACTGTTTCTGTCCTGTATATTTGTAGGCAGAAGGTTCGATATGATGAAATCCCAGCTGAATTTAGAGCTGAGGCAGCAGACAGACGTCAGGAATTGATTGAATGTGTTGCTAACTCAGATGAGCAACTTGGAGAACTGTTTTTGGAAGAAAAGATCCCTACAGTAGCTGATTTAAAGGTAATGTCTGATGGTTCTTTTTCCTATTGAAATAGTTCTTACTGGCTAGAAGTGAGATGTTTCAGAGTCTTTTGCTGGTTTCTGGGCACTCGCTTCCCTAAAAAATGCTACCTGTATAGCACCCAGGTGTGCTGGGCCCCATGAATTGTAGGGTCAGTAACAGCTTTGCACAGTTACCTTGCTAGAGTACCATGATCATTTCACTGCCTTTTCCAGGCCTATGTTTAACCCTTGGTTTCTCACTCAGCCTCTGCAAGTGTGTCATTCGTGCTGGTGGGCTTTGTAAAATAGACTGGAAACTAGGCTGAGGCCAGCAAAGAATCACTGATTTATAATAATTATTTGGTCACTTTCAACCCTGAGAAGATTTGAATTGGTAACCCTGAGTTTTGTGTGTCCTAAGTTCATGCTCAGTTCAAACTGAGGGATAGTTTGTGCCATCTCTTTGTTGTGACAACTTCCCTTGACAGCAGCAAGAAAACTTTACCACTGAGTGGTTACAAATAGGCTGAAGATCAAAACTGCTGCAGACAACCAGCTGCTAGGTGTGACAAACAAAGCAGCAACAGGTTTTAAAGATCTGTTATGGGGAGCTGGAATCTGTAGACTCGTTTCTCACCAGCACAACTGTTGAAGTTGGAGCTATCTGTCTTTGGAGATGTCGGTGGAAAGGGATTCACAAGGATGTCTGTTTGAATATTTTGGTCACCATTTGCTTTTGTTTGTGTTTTGCTTCCAACTAGACTCTTGGAATGTGTTTTCAACATCCAAGAAAGATGCATCAATTTAAGCTTTGGTGGTTTAAGTAGGCACTTTCATTGAGCAGATTCAACAGCTTGATACACCCTGAAATTGTTGGAGCCAGTAGGTGGTTGCCATCGTGTTTTCTGTTCTGTTCTCCTTCCTGCACTGCACTCATCCTGTAGGGAAGCAGCAATGCCCAGTTTGCTGTATGTGCTCCATCTTTGAAAGAAGACTGGTCAGTGAAAGTTAAGACTGCAGTAAGGGTTTGTCCATAAGCTTTATTTGAATCTTCTCATGAGCTGACTTTTTTGGTCTTTTAATATTGTAACAAAATGTTAGGATGGCTACACAGAGCATTGATTCTGCAGACCAGCATGGACTGTAGCTTCAGGCATTCTTATACCTAAACTGGGAGGGAAAGCTTTTTTTTTTTTTAAAAGAGGTGGGAAGCAGCTGCGATTACCATTGACTTCAGTGGTAATTCTGGGTACCTGGCATCATTAATTTTCAGGCTCTTATTTTTATGAGGCTTGAATACAGGAATAGAACAATTCTGTTCATAAAGCACCTGCTCTGCTGGTTGCTCAAGGCAGCATTTAATAGTGGTTATAGGTGGAAGAGTGTCCTCCAGGGCAGAACAAAGAGTGCTGCTGGAGAAGTGCACTATGTATTCTGCTATTGTTTGTTGTGGGGAAAGAGTGATTCTAGGAGGAAGCTGTTATCTGTTGCTTCTGCTGAGAAGTCTGGGAAGAGGGTTGGTTGCAAAAGAAATTTGTCTATTCAGAATGGCCTTACTTTTTTTCCCTATCTCCGGAAAGCCAATTAATTACAGCTGTTTAAGCTGTAGCAGTGCAGAGGCAGCTTTATTTGAACTAATTTGTCCCTGAAGATGGATTTTCTTTCAGTGGCAGGCAGCCAAGTTCTTGTGGAAAATATTTTTTCATGGAACTCGTGTTAGATAGCACTCCTGAAGGTCACAGTTCTAGTGGATGGTGCTCATTAAGGATCAAGGGCTCAGACAGGGTTTGCTGCCCCTAAAACATATGGAATGAGAAGTTGTTTGTTTGATGTATCCCAGCTACTCAATGGCATGAAAGTAATATTTCTATTTCTCTTACAATGATTGCTGATGGAATTGATGGGAGACACACTTTGACAGTGTTTTATTTTCTGGTAGAGTAGGAACCCTAGGCATTAACGTAATTAGATTTTCAGTACCCTTGTGCATGCACACACCAACATGGACAAGATGACCCCAGAAGAGGATAGTGGTGTCTTGGGGGGGGTTTTGTGCATGAAGTTTGGTTTTATAATCAAATTTAAAACCTTCCAGCCAGTTTTCTTCTCTGCCTTCATAACCATTAAGTCTTTCCAGTGTTTTCCTTATGGACTAACTTGCTCTTTCAAAACTCATTCTTTGCCAATTTCAAAAGTCTTTCAATCAAGAGATTTTAAGTGTAACTTCAAAAAAGTTTCTGCACTAATTGACATTTCTGCACTAATTAAAAAAAAGCAAATAAAATGGTTGTCTAGTATAGGAGGCAATGCTGCTTTTCTGCAAGTAAAGTGAGTAATTAGGATATCTGTAAATATACTGATTGCATAGGAACTCCTTGATTATAGCTAATGCCCCATCCTGACTAGTGCAGATAAACTCAAGTCCTCTTCTACGAGAGTTTGGACCCTAAGCCTAAAGATTTTAGGCTAGTATTTTCATAAGTGACTAATGATTAATATGTGTCTGTATAAGCAGTCTGTGCTTTATGAAAATCAGATCTCTGTGTGAAGTCTTCAGCTGGGTACTGAAGATACTGGTAACTTTTTAGGAAATATAGGTCGTTAAAAAAGAATGAAAGCCCCAAATGGCTTTCTGTTATTCTTCTGGAAATTGTTTTGTTAGCTCCTTCACTTAGTGATTTTTTTTTAGATGGTAGCATGTAAGGGAATACTGAAAACCAAATCCCTGAAAGGATAGGAACCTCTGATAGGAACCCTGTGAGCTATTCATAGCTAATGACCATCACTGAGAATACAAATGAACTTTTTAAATAACTTCCTTATCCAAAGAAGGCAGCAGTTTCTTTCTTGTGTAGTTAAGTTGGTAACTGTAGAGAGCAGCATCCTCTAGTGGTTTGGATAGAAGAGTCAAGGTCAGGAATCTTAAGTTCCATAGCCGATAATCAGTGATTAATTGTTTGATTTTGGGCAAACAGTTTAAATCAGGTGTACCTCAAGATTTTTTTTTTCTGTCTTTTTATAATGGGGATCCTGTTTGTTTACCTTGTAGAGCAGTCAGGTCTTGACTCTTCAGGTAAAGCAGTTTGAGAACTCAGGATGAAAGGCACTGCATAAGCACAAGGCTAACCCCCCCCCCCCACCCCCCCCTACTTAGCCTGACATCCTTGGGGATGCCCTAGACAGTCAAAGAAACTCAGATGTGCCAAGGAATGGTGAACAGATTTTTCAGTAGAGCAGACTGAAATGCTTTTCATCAGAAAATAGTGATTCATTGAAACAGAAACTTTTGTGAGAAGGGGAAGTTTCAGCAAATATTCTGTTTTGGAAAAAAAAAAATGAAAAATGTTTCCAATATACAAAGCCCTCCTGATTTTAAGTTTTTAGAAGCTCCATTTTTTTTTGTTTCAAAATTTGGATTTAATTTATAGTTTAAAAAAAAAACAAACTTCAAACAAACAGGGTTTGGAATTCTCAAAACAATATTGTTATTCTTCATGCACTTTTTTCCATATTTTAATTTTTAACCCAATTCAGAAGGGGGAAAATGTTCTGAACCTCAGTTTTGCAAGGTGGGAAAACTCTTCCCCCTACTTCTCCCACTCTTCCCCCCAGCCTCTCTTCCTTAGCTCCTACCCTACACTACCCTACAGGATCGGGAACTCCCTGGCTGTGTGACTATTACTGCTGCGGATGGGCCACTGCTCTGCCCCTGTGATAGCTGTGGCTGTGCCCTCTGGGCTCTTACAGCATGAGGCATAGTGCAGTGGAGGCTCTTGCTCTTTAGACTCTTGAGGACCAGACACTTTCCTCCAGGCTGAAGAGGGTAGCACTTTAGTTGCCAAATTGTTGCTATTGCCTGGGTTTCTGTTGATAAATGTCTTTTGCAATATTGAAGCCAGCCTCTTTGGCCAGCTTGCCTACTACCTCTCAAACTAGGTAGTGCTTGAAATGCTGTCAGCAGGTGCCCTGCTCATTAGGTGAGAAACTTCCAGTGTCGAGTTTTTGCAGTTGGTGACAAGTGGGCTGCAAAGATATTTTGGTATTATCTCTGTGCTCTGCAAGGCTCTTGCAGAAATACCATTTGCCAAGAGTCTTTCTGAACATGTATAGTGGATTCTCAGATGGTTTAAAATTTTACCTGTTATTGACATTGTGTCCCTAATAGGTGAGCAGGGAAAAATAAGGGTAAAAAATTATCTTGTAATTGAAGAAGAATAGGGTAAGGGAGCAGGAGAGGTGGGATCTTCTGTGTTTGTTGCAGTGTGGCTTAGGTCATTTTGACCTTCCTACACATCAGTTTTCTATCTGAAAGATTGTGCAGTGCATTTACAATGGGTAACAGTGCATGAAGGGACAGCAATAGATGAACATTGTAGGTTCTTGGATTGTCATAAAGCTTTATTTTTAAATGGGCTTGGTATAGGAGCACCATCAGAAGAATAGGAAACTGCCCAAAGGACCATAAAAAGGATACTGATACTGCAGACAGTCAGATCCTTGACTGATAGAAGTCCAGCGTATATCAGCTGAATATTTGGGTCAGAGGAGGAATTTGTGGGGAAGAATCTATTGCAGGGGATTACTGCAAGGATAGGTGTTAAGCTAACTCTTGTTTCATATCTTCATTAATAATGAAACATAAAAATTGTTAAGTGACACTAAACTGAGAGCAGCTAGAAATACGTTGAGGCTATGTGGGATAATACTTAGGGATCTGAAAAAATTAATAATGTAGAACAAAAATAGGAAATAGAGAATCAACTTGAATTTAATATCTCAATGGACTGGAGGCACAGAAATCTAGATAGAAGTACTATTGACAGAAACTGCAAGGTGATAATGGACAGCAAATGGGACATGAGAAAAGACCAATTCATTTTTGGGCTGTATAAACAGAGGCATCAAATCTTTATAGTTTCATAGTTGGTAGGGTCAGAAGGGACCTGAGCAGATTATCAAGTCTGACCCCCTGCCATGGCAGGAAAGAGTACTGGGGTCAAACGACCCCGGCAAGGTGTTCATCCAGCCTCCTCTTAAAGACCCCCAGGTAGGAGCCAGCACCACTTCTCTTGGAAGTTGGTTCCGGATCCTGGCCACCCTGACAGTGAAGTAGCGCCTCCTGATGTCTAGTCTGAATCTACCCTCTGCCAGTTTGACCGTTATTTCTTGTCACTCCTGGTAGTGCTCGGGGGATCAGGGACTCCCAATGCCTGCTGGTCCCCCCTGGCTAGTTTGTAAATGGCCACTAGATCCCCCCTCAGCCTTCTCTTGTGGAGGCTGAACAGGTTTGAGTCTCTTAGCCTCTCCTCGTAGGGCCTGCCCTTCTGATCCCTGATCATGTGGGTAGCCTTTCTCTGGACCCTCTCCATGTTGTTCACATCCCTCCTGAAGTGCAGTCCTCCAGCCAACTAGTGACCATCTGACTGTGTAGGTATTGATGCCACAGTCTCCTATTTTTTCAATGAGAATGGGGTGAGAGACAGTGTCGAAGGCCTTCCTAAAGTCCAGAAAGACTACGTCTACTGTAATGTCTGCATCTAAGGCTTTTGTGACCTGGTCGTAAAAGGCCACCAGGTTGGTCTGACAGGACCTGCCTCTGATGAACCCATGTTGGTTGCCCCTAAGCATAATCTCTCCTGCTGGCCACTCGCAGACATGCGCCAGGATAATTCTCTCAAAAACCTTACCCAGGACCGAGGTAAGACTATCTGGCCTATAGTTTTCTGGGTCCTCCTTGCTCCCTTTTTTGAAAATGGGAACCACATTGGCCCTTTTCCAGTCCTCTGGCACAACGCCAGAACACCATGAGTGCTCGTAAAGCTGTGCCAGAGGTCCCGCAATGACCTCTGCCAATTCCCCCACCACCCTGGGGTAGAGATCGTCAGGACCTGCTGATTTAAACACATCCAGTCCCTCCAGAAGTTCCCTGACTAGATCCTCACTGACCCTGGGCCTGGGTGCGCCTCCCCTGGGACCTACGGGGGTCCTGGTATGGGGGGTGACCTGGTCCCTGCTCAGAAAAATGGAGTAGATTGTCTATTTGTATGCAGCTGTCCTTGCTGTATTATATCCAGTACTGAGCACCTTTATCCCAAAATGAAATTTAGAAGAACAGTGACAAACATAGTTAGACAGCTGGAGAACTTAACTTGTGAGAGAGATTAAACAAATTGAGTTGCAGTTTGGCTAATCAACAAAGAAAATGTTAAAACTACAAATAGGCAAAGGAATCAAGTATCAAATTTCAAATAGAGAAAAGCTTCATCTAGAGCCGTGTATTTGGTTTTTAGGAGAACTTGGGTGATGGTGGGAAAGTGGAAAGTGAATATAGAGGGAAAAATTTAAGGATAGATCTATTAGAAGTAGTCTCTCGGTGGAAGTTTTGATGCAAGCAGAAGTTGGCTCTTGAAAAGGGATTGATTAGAATGTTAGACTATATCTAAGCTCTCCCTGTTTCAGGCACTTTTGTTGGGGCTAGTGAACTGAAAATATTTGGGATTTCTTCTTTAAACAGCTGAGGCATCAACATAGATAATGGGTTTATTGTCCATTTGAAATCTAGCCAATGTTAAGTGAGAAAAAAGAAAACTGAGCAACTCTGCAATAGTGACACTTCATACACTGTAGCATGGACACTTCCATTTATCCCTTCAGTCTAATCCTTTCTTTTTTAAGCAATGATTATTTTTTTGTTCTTTATGGAACTCACACTTTGTCCTAATGGTCTAAACTTCTTGTTGAAGGCAGTGCCTTTCATGTACGTG
The DNA here is from genome assembly GCF_030867095.1 of Alligator mississippiensis. NCBI lineage: Eukaryota > Metazoa > Chordata > Crocodylia > Alligatoridae > Alligator > Alligator mississippiensis. Next base: position 67,245,812 of record NC_081830.1, read on the forward strand.
TAAAATATTGAAGTCACTATGGGAGCCGAAATAACACATCTATGTTTTTCTAGCTTGCAGTAAGAAGAGCAACACTGAAAAAGTCTTTTACCCCTGTACTTATGGGAAGTGCTCTGAAAAACAAAGGAGTGCAACCACTGCTGGATGCTGTCTTAGAGTACCTCCCAGATCCATCTGAAGTCAAGAATTATGCTATCCTCAACCAGGAGTAAGTACAGAAGGAGCAAGGGTAGGAGGACACTTATATATGGAGGTAAAAAATGTTTGCGTGATTAAGATTTTAAATAGATATAAAATGAAGGAGGAAATGTGGGTAGCAATATGCATTAATAGTATGTTTTACCAGTCACTTCAAAGAATTATGTGACTTGTGTCAGGGTGAGATGACACAGTGATTTGGTCATGTGGTTATTTGTCTGTGTGATAAAGTGGCGGCAGCACCTCGGGCTCTGTCTAGACTAGGAAGGGGGTCACATTTGAAAATATGTTTAAACACCTGATTAATTGCAACAAGTCTAAATTTAAACATGCTTTTGCAGTTTAAAAAAATTAAGTCCAGACATTCAGAGAGCCAGTTTATATCTCTCTTTATATAAGTAGTGATTTGAGTAATTCACAGTACATTTGGACATATAAAATCAGATACATCTTTACATAAAAACAAATCCAAGTAATGATGAAATGATTATCTTGAGGTTTTTCTTGCTATATTTGAGCTACTCTAATACTGTAGTGATAATTACAGTGTTAAAACATAAAGAGGTAGAGGTGGGACCACTAAATGTGTTTTACACTCTTTCCCTGAGTGCCAACATTTTTCAGTTGACTCCTTTCCTTCCTTTTTAACCTCCTTCCCCTCATGACCCTCCATTTATATAAGAAAGGTTGTATTACTTACTTTTCTTTACATTTTTTTCCTTTAAAAAAAGGGATTCTGAGGGCAAAACCAAGCTGTTGCTGAACTCAGTCAGAGACAACTCCCAGCCTTTTGTAGGCCTGGCTTTCAAGCTGGAGGTGGGTTGTTAATTTTTTTTCTCCATAATTAAGCAAGAACAGTTAAAATACAGGGCATTTCCTGAGCTATATAAATAACCAATGAGCTAAGTAGGGTTTATTGGCACTGGGCCATTGGTAATTAATCCCCAGGAAGTGTCCTTTGCAGGAATTGTTACTGGTTTTATGAATGAAACACATTAGACTTCTGTTTTTAAGTTTTTCAGTAAATTTGTAAAGGTTTGTGCATATGCTGAACTTGTTACTTCATCAGTGCTCGCATCATGTGGCTGAAGTAAAGGTCTCCACAGGACAGATGCCGAGTATATTAACCAGCTGACTTGCTTCAGTTGTTTCTAAATGTTTTGTGCTAATGCTGCTAATATCCAATTCCTGCTGGCTGGCTTAGAGAGCTGAATACAGCATGTGGTGTTAACCACAGTATTGCTATACCATGCCTATTTTCCTTAGGCATAGAAAACAGCAAATCCAACCAAGGGAACTACTGTGACCAAATTTTAAAGGGCTTCTTTCTTTCTGCATGGGATAGACCTTTCTTTCACGCAGCAGTTGCATATTACAGTACGTGGCACTGTGAGTCAAACAGCACCTGTGCTGGCTAGCAGAAGCACTTATCTCTAGCATTCAGTGTACACTGAATCCTAGGTGTTGGGTTTTAAATGAGCATGACCAAGATAAATGACCCAGCATAAAGAACTAACCTTGTAGGTGCAGACATTGATTCTTCTCACTTGTACTGCTGTACTTTTCCAGAGATAGTAGTTAGTAGGGCTGTGCGAAATGGCTCCATTCCATTTTGCCTTGAGTTTCGACAGTTCAAGGGAACAGCCTTCCATTTCAAATTTAATTTCGGTTTGAAACAGCTTTTCTGTTCCGTTCCCATCTAGCGCAGGGGATGGGAAGTCAGCCCAGCTGGACTGAGTTCGTTTCCCCAGCACTGTGGTCAAAACATTTTGACTAGCCTCATTTTGTTTCGAGGCTGTTTTGCAGCCCTTTGTTTCATTTCAATTTTGATGTTTCGACCTCGAAATGAGTCGAAACGAAATAGCCAGCGAAATTTTGCGCCACCCTAGTAGTTAGTAGATGAAAAGCAAGAAGAAAGATGAGACAGAGAAGTAGGTGGTGATGGCTGTGAAGAGGATATACTGACAATAGCCCAATTGGAATTCCACTCTACATTGAGCTCTCATAGGAATAAACAAAGCAGTTATTAACTTTGATCCATTAAGAGTCCAATCAAAATGAGTCATCCCATTTATGGACACTGATTTTCATGTCAAGACAATTTTATATCGTTCTGTTAAAAAGAATTGTGCAGCCTTCTCTGAAGCCTTAGAATCCTTTAATCACCAGGAGACTTTTACTGTTTGATCTAGTCAGTAGTGACAAAATCTGCCAGTAACTTTCCTTCAGAACTTTTGTTGATATCTTCTGCTGTATATGAATGCATCAAAACATGACTGAATTTAGAAGAGTTACAATATTTGTATTCCTTTGTATTTTTGGAAGCTTGATTTTTACTTTTTGTGTTGAAAAGTGTTATCTTTAGCCAGGTACAGATGTTCAGCTTCTACCGAGATAATTGCTTTTCTCTTAAATAAAAAATGGCTGCTCTGGAAGAAAAATAACCTGGGTGACTGAACTTCTATACATTACACAAGCTTAACTTTTCCTGGGGACCAGGATTCATGGAACCGGGGGAAAGGCCCCCTGCCTTCCTGAGAAGGCAGGGTCATCCTGGTCTTGAGACGGTGTTGCAGGCTAGTTGCTCTGCTCCTCCCATAAACCAAGAGGTGAGGGAAGCAGCAGCCACCTCTCCCTGCCTCTTCCCCAAACCAGACAGTCCCAGTTTCAGGAAGAGGCAGGGGGCTTTGCCAACTTCCACTGGCTTCTCTTTGCCCCTGCTTCTTGGCTGAGCAGCAGGATGGCAAGTTTAAAAGTTGGTGGCCAGAGCTGGGGCACCAGGAAAGCTTCTGTGTGCATGGCTCCCAGCCGCTCCAGTTTCTAAATTGCTGCCCCTACTGCTCAGCTGAGTAGCAAGGCACAAGAGCAAGCTGGAGGGGCAGGGAGCTGGATGTACAGAGATTTTCACCAGCCTGGCTCCCAGCCCCTTTGACTTCCCTTTGCTGCATGAGACGAGCTGCTCTGCGATGGCAGCAAGGCTTGGGAGCTTTATCACTGCAGCAAAATACCTTTGCTTCACCCTGCACTGCTCTGGCTCAGCCTGGGACAGTGCAGGGTGAGGCAAAGGACTCCCAGAGTGTTGCTGCAGTGGCTGAGTACTCCCTTCTGCTCCCTGCACTCCTCCGGCTAAGCCTGGAAGAGTGCAAGGAGTGGAGCTATTCTCCTGTGTGAGAGAACCAGGAGGGTTCCTGTCATGGGAGAATGTACACCCTTCCTGCTAATCAGATGATTGACAGGATGCGGGGGCATTCTTCCAGGGGCTGGAACCGTTCCTGGCTGCCTGTAGCAGCAGTTGCTTTTCAATAGTTGCCAACTGCTGCTTGATAGCCTGCCCCCTTCCCAGGCAGGGAAGTTCTCCAGCTGGGGCTTGTACAGTTCACTTCTCAGTTGTTTTTCTACTGTAAGAAATTTCTTCTGGTAGAAATGTATGTCTGTACACAGCCTTTGTTCCGTGTCTGGTATGAACTAAAGCAGTACATTTTGTCTTGGTGGTTTATTGCAGACCTACTGAGGAAAATGTTACTGAACAAAGTGAGTGAAAATTTGGTGGCATCCTTAGATGCAGACTAGTGATTGAGCCTTCTATTTGTATGTCTTATGTAGCAAAGCTGAGGGCTGGTGCATTATGGAGCTGTGGAGATAAAGAAACTTGTTAAGAGATACTAAATTCCAACTTAGAGTTGAGAGAAGGATTGAGACTATTTAGCAATTGGAAGTAGGAGTTCAAACTGCTGAACTCAAATTAAAAATCCTTTAACATGGGCCAGTATAAAGCATGCATAGAAAGGTGGAGCTTTTGACTTTCGTAACCTTAAAGTCTCTTTTTAACACGTTTTAACTTGTGTGCTATTTTCAGGCTGGCCGATTTGGGCAGCTGACATATGTTCGAGTTTATCAGGGGATGCTAAAGAAATCTGAATACATATATAACACCAGGACAGGAAAGAGGGTGCGCGTGCAAAGACTGGTTCGTATGCATGCAGACACACTGGAGGTGAGTGTGGAAATTGGAGCTAGGACAAACTTTGGATGGCGTTATCCCTTTTTGAGGCATGGTTTGAAAAGTGAGGTGCTACTTTCCTATCACATTAGTTGGAGATGGTAGAGATGATCTGTTCTCACTTGGCCCTGTTACTGTAGTGTGGGCTTCACAGGTATAACTGGATACTGAAGTATTCTTTTTGTATTATTTTTTTCCATTGAACCAGGAAGATTTTCCACACACATTTGGTGCCAAATCCTGCAACAGGGTTTGTTGGCTTTGGGATAAAGGAAGCCAGGTGTGTCTTTTTCCCTATAGATTCCTTGCTTGGATCTGCTTTATGAAGACTGTCTTCCTTCTTCTTACAATAAGTATCTTGAATGAGTTTTTAGAGTTATTAAAACTATAAAATGTCTCCCAAAATGCTACAAATATTGTCCCTGCTAGAAAAGATGTTCCTGTAGGAGCCAACTGGATTTTCTTCTGGAATTCTTGTCATTTTAACTCCATGGCTGGGTCAAGACTGCATGAAAGTTAGAAAGTGATACTGGCACTGTTTCTCTTTGGCAAGCTATTATTGCAGTTGAAACCCCCATACATGCTTCTACATTGAAATCTTAGTGAAAAAAAATCATATTTGCCTATGTACAACACATTTCAATCAAAGCTGGAGTCTTCTAAAGAGTTGAAAAGAGTTGGGCATTCAACTTCCTTAAGCTCAGGTTTGTATCATAGTTCTTTCTGTTTGAAACTGGATGTAGTTGTCTGTGCGCATTAAATACATTCTGTTGCTTCCTTTCAGTACCATGCAAAAAGCTAAACTTGCTGTTTTCCTTTAGGATGTAAATGAAGTTTATGCAGGAGACATATGTGCATTGTTTGGAATTGATTGTGCAAGTGGGGATACATTCTCTGATAAATCTTGTAATCACATTTCCATGGTAAGTATAACTTTTTCAAACACCTGATTCATTGCACACTGTAGGTTTATCAGGATTTTATTCTTAATCCTTTTTTTAGTTTAAAAGCTCAGTTTATTTAGGTAAGTGACATACAGTTAGAAATTACTTGAGGAAACGTGATATTGGTTTGGAATCATGGGACAGGCCTAAAACTTTTCTCAAGCCTACAAGGGCTGCCATTTCTAGCTGGGAAGTTCAGAGCCTCACACACAGGCTTGAACTTGCAGCTTGATGGTCCCTAGCTTGCCACACAAGCCCCTGGGCCACAGAATATGGGTCACTTTATACTATAACAATATAAAAAAAAGTTGGGGTGTGTGTAGATAGACAGATAGTATGTTACAGAGTAACACACTTAACACCAAATATTTTCAGCTGTAAGGGACATGATTACTATTTCTTTAAGCATAAAAGGTTAATACAGAGAGGGTATGTATGCCCACACTCCAAATAGCATTTGGGTAGAAAGACAACTTTGTATCTATACATATAACAGTGTTAGGAACATGAATGCAGACCCAAGCAACAGTACTAGAACTGTATATTCTGCAATTACCTTGTGTACTAGGGCAAGGTCCTAGTATAATCTCAAGATGAATTACATAATTTTGCAGTCTTACTGTACTCGATATAAGGCTGAACTAAGCCACACCATGAAAACTATGCTGTGGGAATCCACAGTTTCTGAACCCAAAACTTCAGTTCTACTGCAGGTTTGTTATTTGATAACTCTTTATAATCATTACAGGAATCAATTCATATCCCTGATTCTGTCATTTCTGTAGCCATGAAGCCTTCCAACAAGGTAGGATAAGTATAAACAAGCCTATAGAAAACTTTCTTGTCCAAGTTACCTTCCCTTGCCGTTTAGCAGTTTACTTGAGGGAAATGCTTTGTATTTGTCTAATCTGGAAAAATGAATATAGTGTTAAAGTGTGTTAACTTACATGTTTGCTTACGCGTATGTATAAAAGTGTTAGCTGGCCGTGACTAACTGTAGGGGTTTCTGTAAATTAAGAAGACTTTCCCTGTTGGCATAGCTTTAAGCAGCTAAATCATGATAAAAGTTCTCTATCTGAGTTAAAAAACAGCTGACTCCAGGCTTCTTTCTTGACCTCAGTTATGACATTTTCCTGGTAGGATAGATATTCTTTATTGTATTGTACAGACTGTTCACCTTATCTTTTGGGGAGTAAGTCCTGTTATAAATAGAACTGAGTAAATATGGTAGTCTAAGATAAGGGCTCTCCCTATTTAACTTTGGGGGGAAGACCCTTGTCTTAGAATTGCATGAGGGCAGTGGGGAATGGGAGGCAGGAAGCTGCTGTGTGTGGCTCAAACTCCAGCCCCAGGGTGGGTTAGGACCATAGCTGCTGTCTGTCCCCCACCCCCACTGCCTCTGCACCCCACAATTCTCCCTTCCTCCCATGCAGCCCCTATCTCCCCACACCCCCCCCGGTTGTGCCAGCAAGCTTTATCTATGCTGCAGCCTGGCTTACTGAGCATGGCCCCAGCCCAGCCTGTAGCAGTGGCGTGCAGCCCACATGGCTGCTACAGGGGCTGGTGTGGCTACTTCTGGGGCTGGCCTGGGCCTCGTGCCCAGTGCCCCACGCTATAACGAGGTCAGAGTCTGCCAGAATGGAGCAAGGGTAAGGATGGAGGGGGGGGTGGGAGCAGAGAGGCTTGTGGGGAGGGGGGAACATGGGGGATGGGCTGAGTGGGACCAGGTAGGGGACAGAGGTGGCAAAGGGCAAACAAGCAGAAAGCAAGGTGCTTGACCTTCCCACCTGCCCTTCCCCACTGTCTGCCCCCCTGCAGCAATGTGGGGGGTGGGGAATGAATTAAAGATGTCCCTCCAATAATTAGATTCTATACATGGAAAATTATAACAGATTTAAAATTTTCCATGTATAGAATCTAATTATTGGGGGGTCATCTTAGATTCAAGTAACACAGTAATCTGTTTGGGGAGGCAACTCTGAACTTCATTGCAAGGAAACGGTTCTACCTGTCTTGTTACTTGTTGCATGTTGAATATTAGACGACAAAACTGATATTTTTTACATGTGTTTGGATTATTTTAGAATGACTTGGATAAATTTGCAAAAGGACTGAACCGGTTTACAAGAGAAGATCCCACCTTCAGAGTCCACTTTGATGATGAGAACAAGGAAACCGTTGTTTCTGGAATGGGGGAACTACATTTGGAAATCTATGCTCAGGTGATTATTAAAGCTGAATCTGAGAGCTGGACTATGGGTTGGGGAAAGCTTCCTCCTAACTTTGCCCTTAGGATACTGGATGTGTTGCTACTTGCTATGCACTTTTAAAGACAGCTGACTTAATCATGTAAAAGGGTTAAATGATTCCAATATATGGGGCCCAGTTTGGCAGCTGGATGCCTGGGGGTCATATGGAGCTAAGAGGGATTTTCAGAGACACAGAATTCCACTCTTGCAGATCTAGTGCAGGCATGAGGCCACTATTTTTAAGTGTATAGAAATCTTTACACTATAAGTTGCTAAAAGTATCTGCGTAAATAATTTTGGCTGCTAATGATGGTTACTAAAGAACAATTGAATCTAGAGAGCTGTATGTTTTTTAATGTTTCTGGGATTCTTTTCTTTCTACTACTTTCTTTCTTCTTTCTTTTCAATCTGCTTAAATTTATGTCTTTAAAAAAAAACTTGTGGCAGGGAAGGGAAACCCCCAGTAGATCATAATAAATATTGTCCCTCTCTCCATACTGCCTCCTTTTTGGGTTTCCCACAGTACTAGGGGGAAAAATCAAGAAGTGTAAAGGAAAATGGATTGTAAAACTAACTGAAAGGAAGGTTTGTTAGGGAGTGAAGGGAGGGCAATAACTTAAGCCTATTCTGATTGATTGATTGTTAAATATAACACGACACATTTAACGTCTCAGTAATAAAGATATTGCCTATACAAAGAAATGATTCTAATTGTTTTTTACTGTTTCTGCAGCGAATGGAAAGAGAATATGCTTGTCCTTGTACAATGGGAAAACCAAAAGTTGCCTTTAGAGAGAGCATCGCAGCATCTGTACCGTAAGTATTAGCATAATATACCAAATTAGCCTTGCACTAAATTTATTGTTTTTGTTATAGATTTACACTGTAGAGAAATATAACACTTCTCTTGACTTGTTTGGTCAAGATAAAACAGAAAAAAAAGAAGGAAGTTTAACTGACTGAACATATTTTTACTTCGAATCCTATATACCTGTTTGCTTATATAACCCTTCTCTCACCAAAGCATCTCTTACTGAAGTACTGGATGACTAGTCCTCCTGTTTTGGCTGACGGCTGTTTTGTGTTACTTTAACACCGTGCTGCGGATGCCAGAGAACTTGCATTTGCCAAGGAATAATTTCCTGTGGATAAAAAGTACATGAGGTGTTGAAGAAATGGAAGGATTACTTCCTTAGGACAATATTGACCTAGAATATGTGCTTCTGTTTATGTGTATGTCTGCAGTGCAGTCACAGGTCTAACTGTAACTTATGCAGATATACTGAACTGACTTTAAGCTAAGTAGATTAGGTACTGAGAACACAGGTCAAGATGGGCTAGTTGCCCTGCATTTACCAAGGTCTGCAGAGAATTCTGGAGTCTGCTAAGCTCCTATTGACATAACTACACTGTTACTGGTTCGCAAATTAGCTGGTTTAAGGCCAGCTGGAAATATCTTAGCTGTTGTTAGACCTTGGATTGCACTGTAAACATGCCCTTAGAATCCCAAACAAGTGTATTGGTAGGGAAATAAGCCTGTGTGTTGTTCTAGAGTTAATTGAGGTTGCTTCCCACTAAAATGAATGGTACCATAGATACATAAAAGTTACTGAAAGTGCAGGAGGATATAGAGTGCCAACACTTGGAAGGGGAGAGGAATCCTTCCTCACTATTGATAAACGATTTCTGACAGCAGATTGTGGTATCTAGAGCTGCAGGTCTAAAACTCCCCTCTCTCTTTCCATCAAATGCATGTTTCCTGGTAATAAAATGTTTACAGGAGACCTAGTTGTCCAGTGAAGGATGGTTTATGATGGTGTCATTTGAGGAACTTGAGATGCTGCTGCCACTGGTACCAGAAAGGCAATTCACAAATTTATAAAAATACCCCTTTTGCTTTGCAATGAAACAAGTTTTACCTGGGACACAAAGTCATGAAGCAGGACTGTGTAGTCAAATTCAAGATAATCATCATTTCTTCTCTGGAAAGAACATAAAAGATAAGACAATGAGGACTAAGATTCAGAGGCTTTTTGATTTCACTTCCCTCTACCCCCTCCACCTCCCCATTAAGACCCATCATGCAGTTGCAGCTGGCCATAGTTTAAAAAAAAAATCTGTGAAATGTTGCAGACCAAACTGCTAGTAGCTGATATTAGTGGGTAAACAGATGAAACTTGGGTTTGCTCTGTGCTGCACTTCATGTGATTCCAGAAAGCATCTGAAAGGGAAAACACAGTTTGAAGCCACATGGGTTGCTCAGACAGCTCTATTTAAAAAGTTAAGCTTGATTAATGTAGTGTTTCTTTTCAGGGGAAATACTGAGGCTTTTATTTTCCAAACTACTTGTTTGTTATTGCTGACTCTCTTATTCTATTTACTTATGTCCCTATGGAGACTCTTTGCTTTGGCTCTAGATTTTAGGTTTTCTTTTACTCAAAATAATTTAGAATTTGTCCTATTTGGCATTTTTGACCAGTTTATCATTTAGGAAAACCTAGTTACACAGGAAATGGTAAGCAGCAGAAACTAGTCTGTATTTTAGAGCAAGCAAATACTGCTGTACAGATACCTCATTAGTGACACTACCACCAGTACAGTTGGATGAGTTGCCAACCATGGGCAGTGATTTTCATAAGTAGTGGGGTGGGGAAGGAACTATAGTTAGCCATTACTCTTTGCCAGGGAGCCAGTTTGTTCCAGTCCTGTTAGTACTAAATCTTCCTATTATACATCTCATGTTTGCTGTTGGTTCAAACATAATGCTTTCTGCTCCCTACCCTAATCTGCTGCTTTGCTTAACACTTCCTTCCCTGGGCTCCCTGCCTCAGCTGTAGCTTTGTTTTCCGCTCCTTGCTGTTTCAGCCACTGTGCTGCCTTTCCCTTTTGTGGTCTGCCATGAGCTACACACAGAGGCTGCCAGTGCCACCCCTGCTTTACATAATGTGTGCATGTTTCAAATACAGACCTAAGATGAAAGGGATAATTTACAGAGAGACTGAATTGCACATAAATATCCTGGGCATCCAGCACTATGAGATTCAATATGCAGGATACTAACAGACTGCATATTTAAGGAAGGTGGGGGGCAGTTTCTGACCCCCACAGCATTGCCAGATGGGTTTCTTGGGGGCCCTAGGAAGTGGGAAAAGGTGCTGGCTTCCCTGTACAGTTCTACACATTCAGCAAGGGTCTCCTTCTTCCCCCTTTTTTTTCTGTAGAAAGAAGAGCCAGTAGGGTCCCTTTTTCTCTTGCCTGCTTCTCTGCAGATATGCATTTGCTTCCGACAACTGTGGATAAGTGTGGGATTTTCAAATATATGTGAGTTAGAAGAACAAATCTTAATTTGTACAGTAAGTCAACAAGGAGAAGAAATTAACTAGATTATAAATAGGGAAAGATTTGCAAGAAACCATGAGAAGTCTCACCATCCTAATACCTTATGAAGGTAGAATGCAAAGACTAAAGTAAAGGGTAAAGTGAGAATGGAACATTGCTTTGCCCAACTCTCTGTCTTGGGTCAGTATAAAAGGAACACAATTAGTACAGGCCTGAAACTTGACACGGTTGAAATGTTATCTTTTCTCTAGGGTGACGATTCATCCTGCCCATTGCAGACAGTTCTAAAATTCAGTGTTCATGTGTTCATGCCTGACCTGCTTCCTCTCCTGCTCTAAGACAACCACTGATGGGAGCAAAAATTAATAAATCCTGTTCCCAGGTTGAAGCTGTAGTTTTTCACACTCAAAGCCTCATTTGAATTCACTGGGAGCATTAACTACTCTGGTATTTGCACTCTGAAAGATTGTTTTAAACAGCTGAGGACCCATCTTGACAGCCTAAATCCTAAATGGTGTCAGTTGTGAATATTCTCAATGTCAAGTGTTGTTGTTTTACGTTTCAGTATTGAGCCTTATTGTGTTGGACAACTGTTCCTTTAATTGGTGGTTTTGGCTTGCAGTAATTGCAAGAGAATAAAATTTCACCAAAAAATTCTGTTATCCTAAAAAAGGCAGTTAATTGAGGAAGTCCATAGAATTCCACTGGCATGAACGCCATGTATTCTTTTGCTGAGGAAACTTGTTATTGGCCATGTTAAGTAAAACCTTTCCCAGATCAGAAATCCACATGGCCTTTTGGTCACAAAAATTGGGTTATTTTTGTAAAGACTATTTTAGCTGTTACTGACCTTAGTCATGTATTGCTAAACATAGCATATACCAGTAAGAGTTTAAAGGGAAGGAAGGAAGGACATTTAATGTCTTATCTTTTTTCTACATGGATTTCTCCCTTCCCTTTTTTTAATGACCACTACATAAATTTTCTGAGGGCAGATAGGGGCGCAGATAACCATAAATGTTATCAACAATGACCATGCTAGTATGTATTTGGGAACATTAACCAGTAAGCATGCTGTTCTAAGCCAGCTGGATAACTGATTAGCATCCAAGGCAAGTATTCTTGCAATCTCTTTCAGTCTTACAGTCTTAAAAGAGAAAAATCCAGAGGGTATTTTCTCCACTATACAATTTTCCCAAAGCAAGAATATCCGTGTCCCTTTACAATATTTACAAAATGGAATTCATGAATAAAAGTAAATTAGGCAAAGCCAAAGTAAAAACTAACAATGTTTGGATTTGTTAAAGATTAAATTGAGACTTGGTTCCTTGCTTTAATATCCTTTAAATAAATTAACAAATAGTGAAAAACCAGCATGCTAGAAACATAGATTTACTTGTATTGGAGTTGAGATGCAGCCGACCGCTGTTCTGTCAGCTCACATAGTAGAGAGAGATCAGCAAGTGATAATTAGAGGCTTGAGGGTGGTGTAGGTTGAAAGATAAAGCAGAGTAGTAATAAGTAAAATAGTGTGCAGAAGAAAGAACATACAAAGTTAGGGAAGTAAAGTAATCAGATAAAACCCAAATCAAATAAAGTGATCAGATCAGAGATGAAACATCGCAGCATTTGACTAATCATGTGATATGCTATTGTCTCCAAGAATATGCAGGCACTGCATTAAAAAAAAATCAAGTAAAATTAAATTAATAAAGGGAAGGAATTATCTACATAAACAGTTCAGTAAGAAGAAATATCTTCTTTTACTAAACCAGAAAGAATTTATTAAAGTGCAAAAAAATAAGAAATCCATAGAAAGATTCAAAAAGCAAATGACCATTGATTAAATCCTAAGGCTTTGCTTTTCACAAGGGCTTTAGGAATCGTAGTTTTAGGTTGGTATGCACCTCAAAACCTTTTAAATTTTTGGGAGGCAGCAGTTCCCTTGGCATATTAGATAAGAAGCTGAGACTTGGGCAGGTTTGGCCTATAATTCATATGCCCTTTGCTAGCTACTTCTAATTGCATCCATTATGTGGGTGATTCCATTATGACCTAAAATCACGCAGTTACATATGAATGTGACATAGGACCACTGAATATTGCATTTCTGAAATGTGTAGAACTGATATGGTGATGAGTACTGAGACACATTTCACTGCCCTCCAAATTTTCTTTTAGTATTAATACATAATACTAAAGGGTACTGAAGGAACTGGCTGATGTCATAGCAGAACCACTGGCACGGCTGTTCGAGCACTTGTGGCGCACGGGTCAGGTCCCAGAGGACTGGAGAAGGGCCAGTGTGGTCCCTATTTTCAAGATGGGGAGGAAGGAGGATCCGAGTAATTATAGGCCAGTCAGTCTCACTTCCGTCCTTGGAAAAGTCTATGAAAAGATTATTAAAGATCATATTTGCATGAGTCCAGTGGGAAAAATAATGCAGCAGGGCAACCAGGATGGATTTGTAGCAGGCAGATCATGACTGACTAATCTAGTTTCATTTTATGACCAGGTCACAAAACGCTTAGACGCAGGAGTAGAGGTGGATGTAATTTTCTTAGATTTTAGGAAGGCCTTTGATACCATATCTCATCCCATTCTCGTAAATTAAGAGGCTATGACTTGAATGCTTACATGGTCCGGTGGGTGGCAAATTGGCTTGGGGTTCGAACTCAGAGAGTGGTAGTAGACGAGTTGGTATTGACCTAGAAGGATGTGGGTAGTGGGGTCCCGCAGGACTCAGTCCTTGGACCTGTACTGTTCAATGTCTTCATCAGTGACTTGGATATGGGCGTGAAGTGTACTCTGTCCAAGTTTGTGGATGATACTAAATTGTGGGGGGAAGTGCACACTCCAGAGGGTAGGGAATGACTGCAGGCAGACCTGGACAGGTTGGATAAGTGGGCAGAACACAATAGGATGCAGTACAAGAAGTACACCTATACTGGCTGAGGAATGACCCTCTCAGCAGCACAGAAGCGGAGAGGGATCTTGGAGTCATAGTGGACTCCAAGATGAACATGAGTCATCAGTGTGACGAAATCATCAGCAAAGCTAACCACACCTTATCGTGCATCAGCAGATGGGGGGTCGGACTCGATGATCCATTGAGGTCCCTTCTGACCCTAGCATCTATGAATCTATAACCATGGGCACTTACACACATGCAGGGAGGCTGCTCTGATGTGCTGTAAATCCAGAGTGTCAGAGCAGACTTAATTTATCAAGTCTGCTGGAGTGTAGAAATTAACACAGAAATGAACCATACTGTATCAGTTTTACTGTTTTGAACTAAAGCTTGTCAAATGAGCTTTAGTTCAAAGTACCCTGCCACCATTTTTTTAGGGCAGGACTAATTAGCACAGCTCGCTAATAAAAGCGCCCCGCCTCCTGGAGCATGTCTATGAAGCCCCAAATGCCTACTTTCAAAAGTAATTGTGGTTCCAAGGTGGGGAAAGAGAAAGGATGAGAAATGCATTAGTCAATATGTGCCACTTTCAGGCTGCAACTTCCCCCTAACTGGAATAGAAAATTGTCTATGAGCTTTTGCTGAGAATGAGGAAAGAGGACCCATTAAAATAAATAAGGGATTATCCTAGTCTCAGTAGGACTCACAGATTCTGTAGCACTATATACATCTGTGTACTGATTCTTCTACAATCCATAATATCTTGGAATATCCTTAAATAGCAGTTTAATTGCAAAGCACTGATTGGTGCACTGATTGCTACTTACCACCTGTCGAACATCTCGAATTTGGGCTAGGTTGTACCATGTGTTTTCAGTTGAGTTCTGCCATATAATGTAATCACAGGCAGAGAAAGCTAGATGTCTGATGGGCTCCATTTCTGGGGGCACAATGCCAAAACTGTCTAGGATCAAAACAAATATAGTAATCAAGATTTTAACTCATTTGATGTAAAACATATTTAATCTCATCCTAGCAGCTTCGCTTTATCTTTCAAGTGAGGATTACATTCAGTGAACTTATGTCTCACTTGGTATAATTCTATTGTCTTGCAAGACAGAAACATACCTACTACTACTACATAGGACACTGGTTTGGGAGAACTGGGTTCTAGTCCCAATTTGAGCACTTATCTACTGTGTGACCTTAAAGTCACTTCACTTCTGTGATCTTGCTTTCCACTCCTATATTTCATCTGGTTTGTGTACGTAGACAGTAAACTCTTCAATAGAGGGATCATTTTATAGGTGTACAGTAGAGGTGTGCAAAATGGGCCATATTAGATTCAGATTTGGATTCGGCCTGAATTGGGGACAGTGATTTGATTTGTTGATTCAGATCATTGTCCCCGATTTGATTTAGCTGAATCTGAAGATTCAGTGTTGATTCAGAGAATCAGCAATTCGGCCATAGACACAGCTTTAAATGTTTTTTCTACGTACCTCGAGGTACCAGGCACAGCTCATGAACGCTGTGATGCTGGGGCAGGGTATGTGACGCCCCCACTCCCAGCAATCGGCCATGGGGGGACCCCAGGTGCCCCCCAGACCCAGGAAGCACCAGTTGCTGAGCCGCGGACCTGGAAGTGGACCGAAAGTGCTTCTGGTTCACTTCCGGATCTGCTGCCAAGCACGCTGGGGAGCCCCCTGCGCTCCTGTGGGATGTTCCATCTGCCTCAGCATCTCAGCATTCACCAGCCGCCTAGTACCTTGAGGTATGTAGAAAAAATATTTCAAGCTGTATCTATATCTGACTTGCCAAATCTTTCCGAATCTCTTTGATCTCTTTCGCTGACAGGTGATTCAGAGGGTTTCAATTTGATTCAGAGAGATTAAAGGGTCTTCTGATTTGATTTGGAGATTTGGCCACCAACTCTCCGCCGAATCAGATCAGGGACTGAAGCTTCACACAGCCTTAGTGTAAAGTATAGAGTCTATTATAATGACATCCCATTTTCATTTTGGATTTGGGAGCTATTTTAATGCTCAGAGCTACAAACAAAGAAGAACAATCTTTTTTTTTTTTTAAGATTAGTTTAGTGCAGCTGGCATTGGCTAGAACTTGACTGTGGAGGGCAGACATTTCTTCCAAAACCCATTTCCTTTCATCTTTGTACCTGGAATATTTTGTGCAACTAGTGGCTCCTGCAGGCTCTTAATTCTGCTGTAAAACTTGTTATCTGCTTCATCTGGGTTCTTCCCAAGTTCTCCTTCCACTGTGAAATGCACTTCTGGAGCACTGTGTTGGCTGCCCAGGTGGTAGAGAACCTCAGCAGTGCAATTAACTGCATGACCCTGTTACAGAAGTAATTTCATAGATTTAATCCAGCTTTAGTTTAAAAAAAGACAGGAGTTAGTATTTAGAAAAACCATACTGTATCAGTTTTACAGTTTTCTGCATTAGACATTTTTCCCTGAATTGGTGAAAGTAAAGACAGAATGTTTTATTAGAATATTTTGTGCAGGGTCAGTCTTAATTTTAAAATATATTTACATTTTACTTTGGGTAGCTTACACAAAAAATGAAAGTCTAGTGGTGATTTAAAAGGGGAAAAAGTAATTTGAGAGAGTACGCAGTATTATTTATTCAGAGAAAAGAGTTAACATAACTTCTGTAATTTGGAGGTGTTACATCATGATGGGAAGCAAATGAAATAAGAAACATCTTTGATTTAGGTCAACTACCATTTCTCAACTTTCATATCTGCTAAGATTCAGCAGAAAGACTTTTTAGCTTTTAAGCTGAAAAAACATGGGTTACTTTCAGGTGATAACTGGTCCCCCAGCCTGACTTGGCAATAAGAAAAAAGCCAAAACTTATGTATTGTGCACCAATTTTACAAGCAGATCATTTTCAGACAATTAACTGGTAGTGCCTAGAGTTCCTAGCAAGACAAGGTCCCCATTCTGCTAGCCTTTATAGTGGTATGTAATGAAGAAATGGTTCCTTCAAAGAACTGGCAATCCAAGTAAGCAAATGAAGTACAACTCACTTCCTGGGCAGTGTCTTTCAATGTGAATTCAAGGTGATATTTATGTCCAGTCCCTGGAATGTCCTAAAGTGAGGCAATATAAAAAAAATATTTAAAACTCTTATGTCCATGCATTCTGTCAACTGTTCCAATTAGTCCTGTGAGCTATGACAAAGGAATACCACTCTGTACAGTACCCATACAACTCCGTATTATTCTCTTATACACTGACCAACTGATTCCTCAGTTGGTGTGGGCAAACTGAAATCCCATGTGTATTTTAGAAATGACAGTGTTGGGGGTGCAGTTATACCAGAGGTCCTTCCCTCTTGAACACATTTCAGACTTGCAGTGGAGGTGTGCTCAAGCAAGGCTGTTGTGCAGTATGGAAGGACTGAACCTCTACCTGATGTGACTGAACCAGATTTTAATGTGGGAAGCAAGATTTATTTAGTAATATCTTTGGTTGGACCAACTACATACTTGGTAGAAGAATAAGACAAGTTTCCTAAAACAAAATGCCCTTCCTCAGGTTGTATTATAATTGCATTGTAACCAGCACCAGCTCCAAACAATGGGCCTGATTTCATTCTGTTAACCATGCAAGTGTGATTCTGTCCCATCCTGTTTAAAGCCCTACTTTTGTGACATGCCATTGTCTTAGCCTTAATTCTTTGTCACAAAAAGCAGCAAGATGACGCATGGACTTTTTTTGTGTTAAACTGTTTTGCAGGCACTTAAGCAGGGTGGGAAAGGATCTTATTTCTACCTAAAAGATGGAACAGGATCTGGCTCAATATTTGCGCAGTATAGAAGATATTCAATAGAACAGTTGCTGCAAGAAGTTACTCATCCACTTCACAATCACTAGGTTATTTGTGTTCTAGCTCTGGGGTGGCTAACCTGTGGGCTGCCTTTGTGTGGCAGATCAGGAAGCAGATTTGCAGGGAGCAGTTTGAGAAGGGGATCAGTGTGGCACTTGGGGAGGGTGCTAATTTGTGGCATACTGCACTGCTTTAAATGCTGTTTTGATGTGATTATACAAGGACCTTATTGGAGGGCATTGCAAATACAGTGGCAGCTTTCTCTCCGTAGGACACTGCATGCAAAATAGGAACAAACCAATTAACATTTTCCAGGTTATATCACCACTTGTCCTCATCAACCCACCTTTGAGCAGTCTGTGCAGATGCACTTGAACTCATTTGTGCCAGCAAGATAACACAACAGCAAGTACAGTACAGAGAGAAACCAGAACATGTGGGCTTATTTGTAACACTCTTGTAATTTACATTGCACTCCATTTTCAAAATGCTCCATGAACCCCAGACAAGGTTCTTCAGGCGAATCTGATATCTTTTATTAGACCAACTTAAATAGTTGGAAAAAAAGCTGATCCTCAGTAGGATCTGGTGAAGAATTATCTCCAGTTTAGCACTGGGAGATTGTCATCAAGACACTTCTTTGCAATATAATGCAATAGTCACTAGATAAGAGTTACTTGGCTATCAGACACCTGCACCGTCCAGTGATCTTCTGCCTACTTATAAAATATATGAATGTATCTTAATAGCAGCATCAGTTATGACTAGGCAGGTTAATCTTTAACCTAAATTACTGAATGCCTTGCAGGTGATTTTCAGCCAGTAGTTGGAAATCTTACACAGAGTGGTCTTAAGCAGAGAATAAGGGTGGGGTTTGCAATTTAGGCTTGAAAATAAAAAGCCTGAGGTCTGTTGCTTAGGCACGAATTTGTAATAACCATCCAACAGAATCCTCTTTGACTTGAAAAAGGCCACAAATCCCTATCAGAAAGGAAGGAAGGAAATGTTGAACTGTGCCGTGGGCATTTGTGGTGTGTCTGCTCCGCGCCAGCTCCAGGGGCGCTGGTCTCGGTGCAAGTCCGGGGAGGAAAACCCTGAATGATGCCGAGAACAGCTCCCTTGGCCAGACTCCTACTAACCCCTACTATTGTTTTGCTGGGAGACAAATCTCAAGGACAGAATAACAAAAAAGCCCTGTCATTTTCGACTAGATGTTAAACGGGGGAGCGGCGGTTGGCGGCAGGGCGGGGGGTCTCAGCCTGCAGCAGCTGCACGAGCCCGGGGAAGGGAAACGCCGGCCCGCGGCCGCGGCGGGAGGAGGGGGCGGCTGGCAGGTCCGTGGCACCGCCCGCCGGGGTTGCACCTGGGTGTGGTCAGGCCCCCTGCCCCGTGCCGGCCCGCGGGCTCCCCTCCCCTCCCCTCACCTCACCTGGAGTTGGGCGCGCCTCACGTTGGACAAGGCGAGGACGCGGTTGGGGCCGCCGCGCCGGTAGTTGATGCAGGCCGAGGCCACGCCGGCCGCCCGCCGCGCGGGGTAATGGCTGGGCTGTAGCTCCATGCGACGCGACCAGCAGGCAGAGCCGGGCAGGAGGAAGCAGGAAGTGGCGGCGGGGCAGGGCGCGCTCCCTGCCGCCGCCGCACCCCGCCGGGCCCGGGCGCCCCCCCGGCCTTACCCTTCTGCTCCCCGGCGGTGTATTCACGGGGGCTGGGGCCGCCCTGGTGTGTTTGTGCGCGGCGGGGCCCGGCAGGCTCCCCAGAGACCCGCCGCCGCCGCCGCGTGCAGGGGGCAGGGTTACGCTGAGCCAGGGGATAACTGCGCTTTCCGCTTTCTCCCAGGTTTGAATACACCCACAAGAAGCAGTCGGGTGGGGCGGGGCAGTATGGGAAGGTGATTGGGGTCCTGGAGCCCCTGGAGCCGGAGAACTTCACCAAGCTGGAGTTCAAGGACAGAACCGTGGGGACCAACGTCCCGCAGCCGTTCGTACCCGCCGTCGAAAAGGTGACAAGTATTTTCAGATGGTTTGTGTTTGTGGCACAAGCGTCGCGCTGATGTGAGCTTCCCGAGCGGGCAGCGCTGCCAGGTCTGCAATGAGGGTTTTGAGCAACGGGAGCAGAAGCGAGGGCTGGATGTGGTTTTGCTCAATTCCTAAAATTCCCTGGTCTCCATGTAATTTAGAAGTTCTTGTTTATGTTTTTCTTTGGTAGGATACAGAGCTTCTTTTCCTCTTCATTGGCATGTAATGTTCATTGTCAACCAGAATAACAAAAAACAAAACAAAAAAACCCACATTGGTGTTCATTTGTTAAAGTAATAATTGCTGCTGGTTTTAATATTCCCTTTCACAAATGTTCCCTTTTAGCACCATGCTGGAGTCCAAGCAGCAGGTTTAGAAAACTGACTTTTCTAGGACCCTTATATGGAGGAAACTGCCATTAAAAAGATTTCCATGAATTACTACCCAAATAGTCTTTTCACATTGGCCTTCCTTGTGTCTCTGCTTGTTTATGAGCTTATGTATTTTAGTGCATAAAACTCTTACTGTTAGCTGGTTAATGGAAATATCTCCATTAGAGTACTTCTGGACCACTTTGTTAGCACATTTCACTGAATCGTGTTAATTGTGTCAACTCATACTGTTCTCTCAATACTTCCATTTTGCAATCTTTGCTTAGGGTTACAAGAAAGAAAGATTCTGGCCAGTCCAAAAACCCTACTTAGAAAAATTTTGTGTTGTTTTAAAAAATTAAAACGTTACGCTTCTGGTATCACGTATGTATTCTTTCTATGTAGAACACTGATTCACATAACCACAATCATGTGCAACCTAAAAATGCCTAAATAGGTATGTTTAACATGTCCTAGAACTAGGGTTTTCAACCTTTTTTTTTTTTTTTTTTTTTTTTAATGGCGTGTACCCCTTCTGGTGGGTACACCTTCTGGAGTATACCCCTTTCCAGATGGGGTGAGGGGAGGGCTAACTGCTGGCAGGGTGTGAAGCCCGCAGCGCAGGGAAGCAGCAGCGGTGCAGAGTGGTGAACAGCAGTGGTGGGGAGGGGGCGGCAGTACAGTGGTGAATGGCAGCAGCGGGGAGAGGGGAGCTCGCATGCAGTGGCCACCCCTGCCATTCACCACTCCGCACCACAGCCATGCACTGCTTCCCCACACTGCTGTGTGTACCTCCTGGGGCCATCCCAAGTACCCCCAGGGGTACGCATACCCCTGGTTGACAAACCCCTGTCCTAGAATCATAGAAAGTTAGGGTTGGAAGGAACCTCAGGAGGTCATCTAGTCCAGCGTTTCCCAACCTTTTGGTTCCAGCAACATACTTACCAGGCCTCTCCCATCCCGCAGCACACCGGCCAAATGCAGAGTGATGTGGGGGGGAGGAGGCACAGCTGAACACAGCGTGCGGATGCAAATCACTGGCTGGAGCCATTCCCCCTCTCCCTTGGTCTCTGTCTGTGACTCCAGCCAGCGGGGGGCATGGCTCCAGCCCCAAAATCCACAGCATGCTTGGACGTGCCTTGCGGCACACTGGTTGAGAAATGCTGATCTAGTCCAACCTCCTGCTCAAAGCAGGACCTGCCCCAACTAGATCATCCCAGCCAAAGCTTTGTCTAGTTGGATCTTGAAAACCTCCAAGGATGGAGCTTCGACACCATCCTTCTGGGTAACCTATTCCAGTGTTTTACTGCCCTCCTAGGGAGAAACTCTTCCTAATATCTAACCTAAACTTCACTTGCTGCAGCTTCAGTCTGTTCCTCCTTGTTCTGTCATCTGCCACTACTGAGAACAGTTTAGCTCCATCCTTTTTGGAACCCCTTCAAGTAGTTAAAGGCTACCATTAAGTCCCCTCCCAGTTCCCTCAGTCTTTCCTCATAAATCATGTCCCCCAGCCCCCTCACCATTTTTGTTGCCCTCTACTAGGCTCTCTTCAATTTGTCCACATCCTTTCTGTAGTGGGGGGCCCAAAACTGAATAATACAGTACTCCAGATGTGGTCTCACTGGTATGGAATAGAGGGGAATAATCACTTCTCTTGACATACTGGCAACACATCTACCAATGCAGCCCAGTATGCCATTTGCCTTCTTGGTAACAAGGGCATACTGCTGGCTCATATTCCGCTAATTGTCCCCTGTAACCCTCAGGTCCTTTTCTGCAGAGCTGCTGCTCAGCCAGTCAGCCCCTAGCCTGTACTAGTGCATGGGATTGTTCTGTCCTAAGTGCAGGACTTTGCATTTGTTCTTGTTGAACCTCATGAGATTCCTTTTGGCCCAATCCTCCAATTTGTCTAGGTCTCTCTGAATACTAGCCCTACCCTCTAGCATATCTGTTACTCCCTCCAGCTTAGTGTCATCTGTGAACTTGCAGAGGGTGCGTGCTATGCCATCTTCCAGATCGTTGGTGAGGACATAGAACAAAATCAGCCCCAGAATCAACCCTTGGGGCACTCCATTTGATACTGGCTGCCAACTAGACATCGAGCCATTGATTACTACTTTCTAAGCCTAATGCTCCAGCCAGTTTTCTATCCACCTTACAGTCCATTCATCCAGCCCATACTTCCTTAGCTTGCCTGGGAGAACGTTGTGGGAGACCATATCAAAAGCCTTGCTGAAATCAAGGTATACCACATCCACTGGCATCCACAGAGACAATCTTCTCATCATAGAAGGCAGTCAGTTTGGTCAGGCATGAGTTGCCCCTGGTGAATCCATGCTGACTGTTCCTAATGACCTTTTTCTCCTCCACGTGCTTAGAAATGGATACCCTGAGGACCTGCTCCATGATTTTTCCAAGGACTGAGGTGAGGCTGACTGGTCTGTAGTTCCCTGGATCCTCCTTTTTCACTTTCTTAAATATGGGCACTATGTATGCCCTTTTCCAATCATCCAGGACCTCTCCTGATCGCTCTGAGTTTTCAAAGATGATGGCCAATGGCTCTGCAATCACATCAGCCAACTCCCTCAGCACCCTTGGGTGCATTGCATATGGCCCCATGGACTTGCACACGTCCAGCTTTTCTAAGTAGTCCCTAACTTGTTCTTTCACTACTAAGGACTGCTCACCTCCTCCCCAAACTGTGCTGCCCAGTGCAGTAGTCTTGGAGCTGACCTTACCTGTGAAGACTGAGGCAAAAAAGGCACGGAGCACTTCAGTCCTTTTTGCATCCTCTGGCACAAGTTTGCGTCCCCTATTCAGTAAGGGTCCCACACTTCCCCTGATTGTCCTCTTGCTACCGTTGTAGAAACCCTTCTTGTTACCCTTCACATCCCTTACTAGCTGCAGCTCCAATTGCATTTTGGCCTTCCTCACTTCATCCCTGCATGCCCGAGCAATGCTCTTATATTCTTCCCTAATTATTTGTCAAAGTTTCCACTTATAAGCTTCCTTTTTGTGATTTAGTTTACTGAAGAGTTCCCTGCTAAGCCAAGTTGGTCTTTTGCCATACTTGCTAGTCTTCTTGCACATCAGGGTGGTTTGTTCCTGCACTCTCAATCCTGATTACCTAACTTGGGCTCCCAAAGTGATATCAAACTGAAATCTCAGGGAGTGGCACCTTTCAAACACTTACAGGGAAGGTATTCTCTAGGTCATTATGTTATGGTTTGAATCTTTTTTTTTTCTTAAGTAGTAGGAATAACATTTCTGATGTAGGAGTTGGCTGACTGTGAACAGTTCTTTCTGTTTGCAAAAGATTCTGTGCAATTAACTGTTCCATATATACTGAATTGAATATTGTCCTTATTAAAGATGTTTAGGGTGGATTGCAGTTACTAATCTCAGGACAATTTTCAACAGGGATTCCGTAGTGCATGTGAAAAGGGTCCTCTGACAGGTCACAAGATATCTGGAGTCCGGTTCGTCCTAGATGATGGTGCACATCACATAGTGGATTCTAATGAATTCTCTTTCATCAGAGCAGGGGAAGGTGCACTCAAACAAGGTATGAATCAATCAGCTTGAAGATGTTCTGTTTAACGTATAGTAGATTCATAGGTTAACTTGGTTTGAACAATTTCATTTTTGTGCCCATTATTTGTTTGCTTATTTATAATTTTCCAACAAAAGGTAACTAGCCAAATGTAATCTGTGTGCCGTAGCAGACAGACAAGGTTCACAGAAGTTTATAATAATATGGCTTAACTTGTAGATCTATGGAAAGGAGATGGTAGATTTTCTGTTTAAGTCTTAATAGGAGCTATCTGCTCCCAAATCTTTGAAACCTATAACATTTGGGAAGGCCTGATTAAATGTCGTTACTGTCCTCCAAGTAGATGCTAGCATGGAACAGATTATTTTAGTGATGTAAGAACTAAATGTTGATATTTTGGAAGTTCTTGTTTCATCTGGAAATAATCTTTCTCAGAAATACAGAATTAAAGAACAAACAGGAAATTCCTAAAGGCTCCTTTATTAGACCTTAGCTTATATTCAGATACTGTTTGTACTTTTCCAGCAAAGTGATGGAAGTGAAGTAAAAATCTGTTTCAGTATTTTTGTATTTGCAAATACCTGCTGATTTGTCCATTGGGTTTCATATGCAGCACTAACAGAATGGGATTATACATTCGTATTTAAAAGACCATATGCTCCAATACTGCTGTTGTAACCTTAATCCTAGTCTTCCCCTTGTATAAATTTTAGCAGTGAGCATACCTGACAGATCAGCTAGGCCTGGGGATTGACCCCTTTTGAGAAGCTGGTAAAGAATACTATCTTGAAGCCGGTCTTCCACCAGCACTGATATGCTGTTAACTTTTCACTAACGTATGAGTGAAAAGAAATAATAAAATGTGTATCATAGGAACTTGCCCTCATCGTTCAGATCAGAAGTCTGGTACTACATTTGATTAATTGAGCTCTGTCAAGAAAGACACTGGTGTCCATAATCAAATCTGTACTTCCTCAGGATTGAAGGATTTATATTTTTATTGAAGAAATTCTAAATTACACTGTCAGATATTTTCTGACTTCAGTCTGAACAGCAGAGAATTCTCCAAGGAAGTTGAGTTTTTCAAAATTTCTGAGGGAGTATTTGGCTAAACCTAACATAGATTCAGGCCACTTAGAAGAGAAATACCACAATAAATATACTTTCCAATTAAGAGCAACTTGGTTAAACTATTCTGAAAATCTACACACCAGAGTTCTGTTGGCTACCCCTTCCTCTAATGATGATCGTTTCCTTGTCACTTCTGCCTGTGGCCAAAGAACTTTGAAGTCAGTGGATCACTTTGATTTTAACAGGCTTTATACCAAGTCCTTTGGGTTAGCTGCTGAAAAGAAAGTTGCAAGATGAAATTAGACAATTTTTGAAGAATGCCTAATATGAGTAGCTTGGGAGGTATAACAATGCAAATATTCTAATTCATCTTCATTTTTAACCAGCTATGGAAAATGGAAGAGTGTGTATTCTTGAGCCCATTATGTCCGTGGAAATTGTAGCACCAAATGAATTCCAAGGAGCTGTGATTGCAGGAATTAATCGCCGTCATGGAGTGATCACAGGACAAGATGGTGTAGAGGACTATTTTACTTTGTATGCTGATGTGAGTTGAGTTTTTCTAAATCTTTCCCCTTTCAATCAGATAATTTTATTTTAATATTTAGGCAATTATGTACTAGCTATTAAATCTCTGCCTGCTCCCCTTTTTTATTTTACTAGTATTTGCATAGTTGCAGCTAAGCTAAACATATGCAAAAGATATGCATGACACCGTGAAACAAGTTACATGTCACTACATGGCAGTGTTTGGCATAGAACACACACATTGTAGGACTGCCTTGTGGTTCAGTGTACAAAGCATTAGAGTGGGACTTGGGAGACCTGCCTCCTATTTGCTGCCATTTTATGATCTCTTGAGTACCCTACTTAGCTTCTCTGTGCCCAGCAGTTCCTTCCTTAAGGTGTGGCTAATGATACTTCCCCTCCTCTGTGCTGGAGAGAAGCAGATGGACAGTGCTGTGTAAAATCTAAATATTAAATTCTTTTTTGAAGAAAAAAGATTTTTTCTGCCCCTGCTGTTTATAAAAGATTGTTCAGCAATGGAAAGATTCCGTGACCATACAGGGAAACCAGATATACCCAAGTGCTGAAGGAGGCACAAAATAAGCTAATCTAAGTCGCTAAAAAATATTTCTTCTATCTTCTTTTGGTTCAAGTAACGTGAAGTATTACAGTAATGTTTGTAGATACAGCAACAGCCTTTTAAAAATGTATTACTTTTTGCTGGGCCAGATTAAAAATGTTTCTAAGAGTTCTGGGCAGCTAAAATAATGCAGCCTAACTCCCTATCTCTGGCAAGCCAGTTGTAAATTTTCATGGCCACTCCCAAAGTTCTCCGAAAACTATTTCAACTACCACTCAAGATCTCTTTATCTCCCCACTCATTGCTTTGTCTTCATTAGGGAAAAAATGCATTGCTGACAGGGTGTCAGTAATACATGCAGCTGAATCATTGCAGAATGTGGTTTAGCTGCAAGTTGAGCCAGGGATGAATTCTGTTAATAGCTCTTTCAGAAACTGTGCTTAAAACTTGTAGCCCTGAAGTGTTTCCCACACTGGAACCTCTTGTTTGATATAGTGCAGATTCTTGAGGTTGGCCTGCTAAATGTGTTGAAGATGCTCCAATATTGAGGGTCAGAGATGCTCCAATTAGGAATGTCCTCATGCTCCAATATTGAGAATATTTATCCTATTGTAGATAAATAATGAAAATGTCTTTAAAATAAACCTCCTTTATAAAAGCAGATGATAAAATCAATCCTAAATACAAAGCATAACTTTAAAAGTGTTACTAACTGGTTCTAGTAAAGATTAGTTGAATCTGAATGCCAAATAACATTGAAAAATTCCTTAGTCCTACAAAAATAATGTGTATTATATGTTTGATTATTAGGTGCCACTGAATGAGATGTTTGGATATTCCACTGAACTGAGATCCTGCACAGAGGTTAGTCAGCAGATAAACTCTGGCTATTTTAGCAACATTTATAACAGATTTACAAAAATAAGCACATGTCTGTATATTTGCCAGTGGGCTGTATTTCCGATTGGAAGTTTGAAGTGAGAATCTAGTAGATGAGTAGAGTATAAATAATGTAATGAGATTGATAATAATGATGTAGGAAGAGCTGAATTACTTCATTATAAATGTTTACAGCATCCAAAACACATTAGACATTCCTTGGGAAAAAAATAAGTCATTTAGTATTACACATGATGATTGTAACTCAGGGAAATATTTGGTGGTGAGGGAAGGGAGGGTAAGGAAAGACTGGATTGTGGCAAAATAATCACGGAACTACCACACTTAAGCAAGTGAATATCTTCTTGGTATGTTTGGGAGTTTTCATTATTATATTATTGGAATACTTTTGGGATAACAGAGAAGATAAATATTAGTAGAAATTTGAAGTCTGTAGTGGCTCCCAGTAGCTTTCTGGGCACAATTCAAGTTGCTGATTTTGACCTATAAGAACATAGGGCCCAGACCATTTAGGGCCTTAAGGGACCACCTTCTCCCTTATGCCCCATCATGATCCCTAAAGTCAGCCAAGAGCAACCTCCTACAAGTACCGTTGGTACTTGGCAAAAACAGTTGAGAGGTTGTTCTCTGCAATTGCTCCTTAGCTCTGTAACTGCCTTCTGCTTGAGGTTCACTGGAGCCTGAGCCTGGATGTCTTTTGGAAGCGCTGAAAGGCCTTCCTTTTTGGCAGGTGCTTATCAGATAAAACTAGGCTGAAATATGGTTTAGGGGGTCTTTGTTTTATCTTGGTATTCTAGTTCCCTTCTAAGTTGCTTTTGTTCTCTTGTCACTCTAGTTTTTAAGCTGTTGTTTTTTCTTCTTATAAGCTGCCCTAAGCCTTTGTTGGGAAGAGCAGCATATAAATAATAACTAAGTTAGGTTGAAACTTGGAAGGCTCTAATTAGGAGGGGAGTTTCATTCGTGGAAAAAAGCAGAGACATCCAAGCAGATTGCGTAGCTTCAGATAACAGACTGTAAGAGGAATGGCATAGCCTGACAAATTGTCCTTGAAGCATCCAGATCACTCTGCGAGTCCAGTAAACCACAAATTGAGCACAGTGTGGCATATTACAATAATATCTAACTTGGTACTAGGGGAAAAATTGGCTTTGATTTCAGCTGAGACTTCTACTTGTGTTTCAAAAGGAGAGTCAATCAGATTAACCGAGTTTGGAAAGACCTTTTCCTTTCGGTCCATCTAGGATGGATAGTAATTTTCAGCAGAAGACAATATATTACGCTGGTAATTTTATGAAGTTAATAATAGCAGTAACTTTTAGAAGCAGTGTCAACTGTAAGGAGAACAAAAGACTAGAGTCCTGCACAATATATTTGCAAGAGTATTTATTTGTCTATTGTTAACAGAATTTCGCTGCATGTAAATTTCCTGTCGCATTACCTTCTCTTAACATAATAACTGTTTGCAGAAATGTTAACAGTGTAAAACCTTCAGAATGCAGTCTTAGGATTTTGGGACTGGGAATCTTTTATTCTTGTTGGAAGATTGAAATATATGGACAGATTTTTAGCCAATGTTACAGCAATGTAGATATTTTGAACCTGGTGGAGTTGCACTGATTTATACCAACTGATGAAAGGCAGCCAAAACTCCTTAGTTTGGTTAAAGGTAGAGGAAATGAAGAATTTCTTTCCTTCTTGGTGGACTTGACATTGTGTCATAGGACATGGGACACAGGGATTTGCAAAGATGTAGCCCAGGAGCGGGCACTTATTTCAGGCGGAGGGCCGCTTACTGAGTTTTGGCAAGCCATCAAGGGCCTCATGACAGGCAGCCAGATGCAGATGAATATTAATTTTCTAAATTTTTTAGGGGCCCCGCAGGCCGGATAGAATGGCGTGGCGGGCCGCATCCGGCCTACGGGCGGCATTTTGCCCACCCCTGTTGTAGCCTATATATTCTGTACCAGAGGTGTTCAACCTCTGGCACATGGGCCTGCAGCACCATGTCATTTAGCCTATAGGAATCTCCACAGATTTGGAAATTTAGCAGCAGGGAAGTGGTGTTATGGTTCCCTTGCTGCCAAATCTCTAGATCCATAGGCAGCCCCAAGTGCTGCGCACTGAATCTAGCACCCAGTCCCAGCACATCTATCTCCTATATAAGAAGAGATGTATATAACCATTTACTTACTGAAAACGAGTATCTAACTTTTGATGCTTCCTGCATATCTGGTGTGTCACATCAGACTGATATTCTTTTGTTTTGGCGGAGAAACAGTTCTTTCCAAAGCTTAAGTAATGAAAGATAAATTAAGCGCCAGTGCATATCAGATTAGAAAAGCTTGGTCATGCAAACTGCTTTCCTGTTGCACATATTTGTGTAATTAGTGGGGATTTTGAAGGCAGTTAAGCAAATGGAATTTACTTCTTGAACAGTACACTTTTTTTAATGTTGCATGTTGAGTGACGAGAAGAGTAAATCTAGGAATTATTTTCTTGCCATATGTCACTCAAAAATAGCAGCGTAGTCTCTTCTATGACTTTCCAGTACTTGTACCAGTGAGTGGGGATTATTACTGCTATTATTGTTCTTTTCTTCTGCCCTGAAAAAAGGTGGAAGGAGGAAGCAAAATGATAATCCCACATTATCAGACTGGTTGTTTAAAATTATTTGAATTCCTTTTTAAAAAACACTAGTCACATATTGTTGTGAAGAATCCTATTTTGCATTATATGTGCTTCAGTGTAAACTGTTTGCATGCTTTACTTTGGGGTGGGCAAGGATTTGGGCTGGACGGCCACTTAACGAGTTTTGGTGAGCTGTGGAGGGCTGGGGCGGGGGTTGGAATTGATCCTATTCAGCCTACCAGCTGCTGCTACAAACCTGAGAAGAGAGGGCTACAGCCCCACACCACTCTGCTCTGTCCTGGTTGGGGCCAGGACGGGCTGCACAGGGAGCACACTTCTCCACCCCGCTCTCCACTGTTCATTATGCCCCATCCATTTCGTATCTCTGCCCCTGCCCAACTTCCTGTTGGCGATGTGCAGTTCTGTCACTGTGGTAACTGGGCCCGTACTGGGCAGGGTGTGATACAGAGCATCGAGTAGCTGTTCCACCTGCCCGTCTGTTGCAGTGAGCCACTGCCACACCACACCAGGAAAGTCAGGGGCAGCTGGCCCAGGCCAGGCCACCCCTGTGGCTGGCACAGACTAATGTCACCACAGTGGCAATGGCTTTTCATGGCAGGCAGGCAGAAAAGCTACTCAGTGTGCTGCATTGTGCCTCATCCTGTATTCGGTGCCAGGACTGCACAGCTGCAGTGCCAACCAGAAGCCAGGGGAGGGCGGGATAGATGTGGAGGTGGCGGAGGAGTCTACATGCTTCCTGGCCCTGGCTGCAGTGGAGCGGTGTGGGGCACAGCCCTCCCTCCTGAGGCTCCTGGTGGTGGCAGCCAGCAGGCCACATACAGCCCACAGGCCACATTTTGCCAACCCTTGCTTTACTTACTATAGATTAATGTACAGTCTAACTGCCAAGTATTTGTTTAGTGTGCCTAACTTTCTTTTGTTCCTCCTTAGGGAAAGGGTGAATATACAATGGAATATAGTAGATACCAGCCATGTTCACCTAGCACTCAGGAAGAGCTAATTAACAAACATCTAGAAGCAACAGGAAGACTTCCTGCAAAGAAGGGCAAGGCTAAGGGCTGACTTTCATCCTCTTGAACTTCACTGAACAGTTTTTCACAATCTTCTAGCCAGGCTTTGAAATTGGACTTAGTTGGGACTTGTTCTTTATTAAAACTGTCTTCATTCACAATGTACTCAGAAATTATCAGGAGGTCACTACTAAAATGGTCATGTACAAATTCCATTCATTAGCAAAAAATCGTAATATAATAATCATAATTTGTTGTTGAAGTTCTTGTTTTATGCCATTTGTTTTAAAATGATGAAGTAGTTTTATTTTTTACTTGAGAAAATACTGGGATCTGATTAAAGACATTATTGCCCCTTAATTTTTAGAGGTGTCCAGTATGCCGATTTGAGTGACTAAATTCGTGTAGCCACTAGTTTGTAAATGAGTTGTCATCCAACACAATGAATATTTACCCTCTAAAATCTGCTCCTGAACAGATCCCTTTGCTCCTACAACTTGTTCAGTGACAGTACCCATTTAGGAAGTGAACATAAATATTAATTTCTTTCTGGTCCTAAAACTGAATTATAGGTTCTTTCAGATGTTTGTCAATACAACTTGCTACTCACCTGCTCTGCTCACAACAGATGATCCCCCTATAACAAATATGGAAAGAGTTACTGGGCACAGCTACATGTGATGCCGCTGCTACATTGCTGTAGCAATGCATTCCCTTGGTATTGTGCGATGCTACAGCAATGTAGCAGCTAAAAATAACTGCATCATGTACAGTGCAGTATGGGCTGTTACTGTGCTGTCATTTAGCACTTCCAAGAGGAAGTAACAAAGGCGCTGTAGGGACATATGTAGATGCGTCCACTGAGAACTTAGTTTTACAAACCTTTCGTTAAACTAGAGGTCTTTGTAAGCTACAATTTTATATGGATTTAGCTGTTGTTTCATTTGTGTGCTCATCAGTAGGTTCTTCACATTCCCAGTTGGATCCCTTTGTGGACACCAAAGACAAAAAACAAATTTTTGGCTGAATCTTTCCAAAAATCTTGCATTCAAGTAGGTAGGTCATTCTGTCATTGAAACTGAGATCAACAGTTCCCTTGAGGGCACTACAGTGAGAGGCAAGCTGCTACAGTTAGTTGAGGAGGTAAGGATATTGTTGCTTTTTTAAAAATTGTTGCTACCTTATCAAAAGAATTTGATGTTTACCTGTGCTAACTCTCCCGTGACCCACTGCAGTTTCTACTGTGTGCGCCATAGCAGTAATAGTGAGGTTAGAGTTTGAGATCAAAACCACTGAAGCATTTTGGGACTCTGTTCCTGCAACTGGATTTTGGGAGATGTTCAACAGCCCTGGAACAGAATTGTAATATCATCTACTTTGTCACTGCATTAAGCAAAAGTAGTGAAGAGGTTTATAATAGGTCATTTTTGCTTTTTAAACAATTTCAGGCATATGCCAGGTACATTCAGACACAAATTAGATGTGTGCCATTTAAGACAAAAGTTTGTTTCCCTTCTCATTTTTTAATGCCTTGTGAATAATATCAGCTGAATTTGGCTTTTATGAGTGCCCTGCAGTCTTTATTCCAATTGAAAAATGTTCTATAGCACTTTGCTGTAAAAAAAGCAGCAATACAAAAGTGATGATGTTAAACTTTTGAAGAGATACAGCATTATTTTTTTCATTATATTCATGGTTCTAATTAGTCTACTTCTTGAAGGATTGCTTTAATTAACAAGTATGTATTGGAAACAGATGTATTGCTTTCAAAGTCCCAAAGGTTTTAATGAAATCATGTGAAGAATCGCTTCCATTACAGGACTGATGGGGAATACAGTAGCTCCTATCTTTGTGGTCACTGAACGGACTGAAAAGAGTTTTTCAGTGGAAGCAGCCTTCAAACAATAGTGTGACAGAACTCGAAGCCTACTTCTACTCTCATACTATTATTAATATGACTAACACCATGTAAATCTGAGGTATGCCATTACAAGCCAGTATGAAATATTTATCAGGCTTGTCACAATTTCAGGTTCTGTGACTGGGGCAGGTTTCTTAAGAGGATGTTTTGCGAAGGAGCTGTAACTTGGTAACATACTCTTGTGTAAAGAGTTTGGGTAACTGTGTTCCTTTAGTGTCTGTTTTTTCCTTGGGTAACTGTTGTCTTGTTTGCAATTATAGAAGTTTCCATCTGTCACCAATAACCTTTTTAATGGAAAAAGTAGCAGTGCTCCCTTATCTCCAGTAGCTAAATGGTCAGATGGCATTCAGTGGACAAATTAGGGATCACCGTATGTGACAGCTCATCAAAGAGAAGAATTGCTTTGGTCTTTTCTAACAAAGTGACAAGCTTTGAAAATTATTGAAATATCTTATTTATTGTGACAGACATTAATTTAAGGTGCCCTCATATCTCAACCCATGGCTTAATGAATCTGAGATGAAAAGATTTGACTGAAATAATTTAGTCCCATAATTTAAACCATAATGTCTCTCCCACTAAAAGAGGTTCCTTTAACCTGGTATTAGTTTAAAATGGTTCCTTGGTTTTAAGACAATTCCAAATAAATGGGCCTAGACTTAGAGAAGGATGGTAGGGGCAACTCATTTGCCCTAAATCTAGAACACTACCATCTTGCAACAAGACTTTAACACGCTTAGGATGGGATACAGACAAAGCAATTGATAAGAATGTCTGGCATGAAGTTGTTTGATTGGGCACTCTGAAAATAACAATTTTTTTTTTTCTTTCCTGAAGCTCTGATGCAGGAGAAGCCTCTGTACAAAGCCCCAAGGCCTTGGCTGTTCTGTCCACCTTTAAGGAGATGACAGGAACTCTGTGCATATTGTAAATAAAAACACACTAAGGTCTCTTTGTCGTCTGTGTTATTTTTAATTTTTCTCTTGCGACAAGTTGTTTCAGGCTGTCCTGAAAGGAAAGTTTTCTTCATTTTCAGAGTCGTCTTCATAAACCAGGACAGCTAGAAACAGAGAAAGGAGTGTTGTATAAGGGAGCACAACTTGGTTTCACAGAATGTCTTCTGCAGTGAAAAATCTGTGGGAAATGCTGGTTTCCACTTGTTGGCACATGTTTTTCTGTTTGTAGGACATTTCTCTCTGCTGTGTCACTAAATCGGTCTGCTGGGGTCTGCTGCATCTAATGGCTTTGGATTTGGAATCAGTGTCATGGGTTGAAAGTTGATAGATACAAGGAATGTCATGCAAAAATAAAACCCAAATTCCGCCATGTGTAATGGTATTTATTTTACTGCAGATATAAGTTAAAATTAGCATATAATATTCCTGTTCAAAAAATCAAAATTATTTAGTAGACAAATAAATGTTACTGAAATGGAAGATTAATACTTTTATCAAGACTTTTATCCAAATATATTAACTTTGTTCACATACTATGTCACTCTATGTAACAGTAACTTAGTGACATAAAATCAGTTTATGTAATACATTTTTTGTAATACAAGTTTTAGGTAGGTACGTATCTAGAATGTGTGAGTTGTTGCATTTCAAGAAATTATACAGAGATTTGTTTTGGGTCAAAGTTTGACTATTCAGTAAAAGGAATCACTTTCATCGCAATATTATTTGTGCAGAAGAGTTATCAGAAAACTGACTGGAGCTATTAATACAAGGGTTTCTTTCATTTGAAATCTTTATATAAACTGGAATTGATCTTTTTTTAAAAATTTGCTTCTCTTTCATTTAATATTCCATCAGCTGATCCAGATTCCATACCAGATACATCTTCAGATTCTGCTGACTGATTCTCAGAAGAGCAGAAGTACTTCACTTTCAAAGGATGATTGGGAATCCAAATGACACGCATGTGGCATAAAATCATTTCCTGGGAAGTAGACAAAGAAAGATTACCTTTGTGTTTCTTCCTTGTTGATAGAAAGCAGTTTTAGACTATATATGTTTCTTACCTGGGTTGGTATTTCGTGAAGTAGGACAGCATAGTCAAAGTCAATCGAATCATCTTTACTTATCTGCACACACACAAAGAAACTACAATGAAGAGGATCAGTCACAATTATCGTAATATTCAGAAGTGACTGCTGGATGTTTGGTAATGCGTATCTATCTAAATAGTAGGATCGTAGGAAAATAAGGCAGAAAAGGATGTCATGAGGTCATCTAGTCTAGGCCTTTCTCAAGGCAGGATCATCCCTGACCAAACCAGCCAGCCAGGTTAGATGGTTGTCTAACCTGTTCTTGAAAATTTCCAGGGATGGAAATTCCACAACCTCTCTAGGGGCTGTTCCAGTGCTTCCTATGAATAATATGTCTGCAGAGCAAAAAGAATATAAACACTGCTACACAGCAGTATTTCTTTATACTAAAATTCCACTATTGAGTGCAATACCTGCAATGACTTCAGAAGAACTTTCTGTATCAGTTATAGGGCCAGATTTTCCATTGACTTGAGTTTGTCTCAAATACATCTATGCATTCACCCACATATAAATATGGTCCATAGTAAATTCAATCATACAACGTGGAAATTCAGTCATACAAGGTGGAAATATAAAGCCTGTGACTACAGATTTTGTACTGTGACAACCTCCTCTGGACTCTTGAGGCTATCAACATCCTTCTTGAAGTACAGCACACAAAAGTAGACGCAGTACTCCAACTGCGGTCTGACCAATGCCGCATAGAGGGGAAGTATCACTTTGGATTTTTTTACATGCATCTACTAATGCATGATAAGGTGCGGTTAGCTTTGCTGATGATTTCTTCATGCTGATGACTCATTCATCTTGAAGTCCACTATGACTTCAAGATCCCTTTCTGCTTCTGAGAGGGTCACTTCACAGCCAATAGGTGTGCTGGATATTTTTGTGCCCTAGGTGCAGCACTCTGCACTTGTCCTTGTTGTATTGCATCCTGTTGTGTACTGCCTACTTTTCTAACCTGTCCAGGTCTGCCTGGAATCGTTCCCTACCCTCCAGAGTGTGTACTTCACCCCACAGTTTAGTATTGGACAGTGATACTATCAGATTTAGTATCCAAATCAGATGTGGATAGGAACTATGAACTGCTGATTGCTATTGTATCTTTTATTGTTTGTTACTTATTGTTAAATGTTGCCTTTGCCTCCCTAATGCAGATTTAATTTCAGCTTCGCTTACCCACTGTTTCACATGCTTGACTTGTGCCATGAAGTAACCCAAGTTCTCTGTTGACTTTTCCCACATTATGTAACTACTGCCAACAACAGCCAAGGCCCATGCTGACTCAAAGGCCGGTTCAATATTTCCATAGCTGTCTGAAAATAGAAGGGAAGTGGGGGAACATACATAGATGTAATAATTTGGCCTTCTCATAGACAAGCAGTAAACTGTAAAATGCTTTGGCCCTGCCACAGGGTATTCCTGGGAAGTAGCTGCTTCTTTGAACACTTTTGCAGTATTGACTGGGGAGGGTAATGAGCAAATGATAAATTAACTGTGTTTGCAAAAGTCCAGTTAGCATGTACTAACCCTAGTGAAACAGATTAGCAACTCTCATTTACCCACTGGACCCCCACCCAAACGTTATGAAAGTGGTGAAGTGATAAGATGACACATAGTTGATGAGTAGCCAAAAACACGTTACATAAAAATGTTGCTATACAGTCCCACATGAGATTCCTCTATCTGAAGGAACCTCAGTGGATTAAGACATTTGCTGCTAAGCTACAACTTCCCTAAACACAGCCAATGAATGTTTTTTTAAATGCAGAATTTTGCAAATATATATTTGCTTTGTAATCTTATAGACATCTTTGCTTCATTCTGTTCCCTTCCATCTTTGCTGCAAAACACAACACATTTTTCCAAGACTTTTCAGGAAATCCAGATTCTTTGGGGGAAGGGAAGGAAGGAAAATGATTTTCTTTTTTAAAGTTATTATAGTCCAAATAAATACGTATTTAAAAAAAAATACATGTATGTTTGCTTGTGTTTTTAAAGTTACTAAACTGAACATAAAAGTAAATATAATTCCTAAATGAATACAGAAACACAAAAAATCCTAAAAGGAAGTTACCTGGAATATAGCTTCCAATTATTGGTTTGGTTTGTTGCCTTAGTTTTTGGTAAAATCTCTGGTCATCTTCTTGGACTTCCTTCTGATCTTTGGTATATGTGCATTTTATATTAACAGTAGGTGTTGGTTTCCTCTCTAGGTAGAACACAATAGCAAGACAGGTCCCAACATTTTCCTTAAAAGACAAAAAGATCATGATATTTTATATACAGCAAAAGCCGTGTTATCTGGCACTTTACCAACCGGAAAGCGCCACTAACTAGCAGTTGTCACAAGGGACGTGGCAAAAGCAAAACCGGAAGTCCCACATCCAGTTTCGCTGCGTAAGCAGAGTTCTTGTTCACTTCTTCCTTGTGGACCATGGCCAAGCAGCCTGCACGGTGCCTCCCTCCCTGTCCCCTGGCACACTGACTCCAGGGAGTGCACCAGACAGGGCATATTTGATTAACAAGCATTCCCCATTCCCCGGGGATGCCAGATAGTGCATATATGTACAGTAAAAGCTGTTATGTTAAAAACAAATTTTACATATACCCCAATTAAATTTATCTTTGGAACATGGAATGTATAATCAGAATTCAGTAGATCTAGAAAGTCATTTATTTGTGTTAAAGCAAAAATCTGTATTTCTGGTTGCTTTTGCATGTCTTTAAGTAAACAGTATCTAAAACAAGTATACAGTTTCCTTTTGAGAAACTGGCAAAAATTAGCAGAGAGAGACTTTACTAGTCTTCTAGTAAAAGTGGAGCAGTCATACATGAGAAATACATACTGAGGAATACTTTGGAATAATCTCAGCTTAGTTTATAAGGATGGTCTTTTAAATGGATTTTCACTGCATAATAATATGGACTTTATAAAAAAAATAGATGTAGAGATTCATTTTAAAACTCTGAAAATCATTTTATGTTGTGTAGAAACTGAATAAAATGGAAAATCAGGTGGATACGGTGATATCACAAGTTAGAAGTCCCCAGTAAAGCACATGTGCAGTGTGGGTTATAATTTCAATAAATTTGTCAAGTAATTATTCAGATTTTGGAGTGTAGACACAACAGGGGATGCATTTGAATAATAAGGGTCATACTGTGCCATTCATTTTAAAATCAGTGGGAAGTTTGACTTAAAAGCTTTATAGCATAATGTGACTCAGGGCTATGATTGCCATTTTCAGGCATTGAGCAAAGTAAACCCTCCACCGGGATCTACTTATAATAGCACTGAAGTAAGTCCCGTTTCAAGGATAAGTATACCATTTAATGTAGCAAAACTGTCTTGCATTACAAACTTACCCTAGTTTTGTAGTCCTCTGTGGTGAACTGCAGGTAGTACTTATGCCCAGTTCCTAGGACAGGCTGGAAAAGAAGTAAACAAGACCTTGAAAAAAAATGGAAGCATGTTCTGTATTTTGTCCTGTGGCAGTCCTGCTGCATAGGTAGGTCAGTCCTGGAAACTTTACTGTTTTTTTGCTAAACAGGTGATTCAGGTGGTAAGATGTTAGCTCACACCCACGCTTTCCCCTGTTTTCAAATTAATCACTTCAGTGCAGAACTAGGAAGGAGCTGTTGTATTGTGAAGCCTGGTGGCTGGGGCAGTTTATTTATGATTTAAATCAGCAGGAATCCTAGAATTAAATCTGAGTCTTGTTTTTCAGCTGTAATTTGTGGTTTCTTTCCTAAAGACCAATTCTTAACCCTTATGGCAAACAAAAGTTAACAGTGACATCACTTTTACTGTGTACAGATTCAGTCAACCTTTGAAAACCAGAAAACCTGAGCCATGTTTGCCATTTTCCAGATCCGTTAAAACTTTTCTCTATGACTTAGCAGAACAGTCTTTCCTGATGGTGTTTATTGATCAAAATTGTTCAGCAAGATTCCTCAGCAGATCCTCAGGGAAATGCTTCAGATAGAAAGATATAATTTTGATGTGGCTTGCCTTAACCTCAGAATATCCTGGCTCCAAGGACACTAAGAATGCACAGAAGCTAATGTTTTAGAGACATATCCAGTAAAACTCTTAACTGCCACAAATAGTCTCAATAATTCAAGGTAATAAGCATGAGACCTGATAATTTTTCCATGACCTGTTCTTTACTTCACTAGTTTAAGCCCTTATTTTCTACCAACCTCTGTATTTATTTTTTGCAAGGAGATTGCATGCTTAGAACATGGGTGACTATACACAACCAGAGATGTGGGTTTTCCAGAAAATTTTGAATTGCCCTAAATAGAGTGTGATTTGACATGGCACATTTATTTGACTTATATTTAGTAAACAAAACTAAAAAAGGTACCCCCACTTTAACTTTGTCCCAATAGCCACAAGTATTTGAAATGAAATATTTGATTAGGAAAAAAATTAAATACAGCACACTTAATGTGGTTTACATGTTATATTCAAACAAATTCAAAGCTTTATGTGGAAAGAAATTATTTTTATTGGAATACTTGTAAAAATATAAAGACAATACACAATAGCATATACCTTCCTTACATTGTTTAAATTTAAGAAAAAAACGAAAGCCTTGACAACTGTTGACACGCTAATTTTTACACACCCAAAGACTTGTGCATGATATGCCATGGTTGTCCTCATCTACTTCAACAGAGTTTAACTCTCTTCCACTGAGGTCATTGCGGCACCTCCAGTTTCACTGTCACTATCTGTAGAACCACTTGCACTACTCATTAGTTCCATTGCAGAATCCAACTGAGGCAAATGTGATTCAGAACTACTACAACCTCATTCTCTTTCGCTAAAGGATGATTTTACCAATGAGTCTACAGGCAAGGGCAATTTACCATCACACTGCATCTTCTTCACTAATTGTGCTTCTGACTGATTCTCCAGAAGCAAGAGATTTTGAGAAATAGAAGCAAAGCTTAGCAGTGCATTCATTTGGTTTTGATTTGACCTGCACAGCCAATTAGGTAACTTCCTAACTTGATTTTTGGTTTGGTTTATTATGTGAGTGTATTACCCTCCTGTTTACAAATCAGTAAAACATCTATGTACTCTTTCACACACTTCCTGTGGATAATCACCTGAAAAACATTAATTATAACTTTGAAACTGCCAGGCTTGCCTGATATTGTATTGGCACATTCATTGTTACAATAATGAATTTTATTAAACAATGAATTTTTAGAAATGGAAAGCTTCCCACAGAAAAAAAAAGCTTTCCGCCCCACATCTCTGCTCAGGAGGTCCTCTAGTCCAACCCCCTGTTCAAAGCAGGACCATCTCCAACTAGATCATCCCAGACAAATCTTTGTCTAGGCAAGTCTTGAATATTCCCAAACATGGAGCTTCTCTCACCTCTCTGAGTAACCTGTTCCAGTGTTTTACTACCCCCTTAGTAAGAAAATTCTTCCCAATATCTAACCTAAACTTCCTTTGCTGCAACTTGAGATTGTTGCCCCTTGTTCTGTCATCTGCCACCACTGAGAACAGTCTGGCTCCATCCTCTTTCGAACCCCCCTTTAGGTAGTTAAAGGCTGCTATTAAATCCCCTCTCAGTCTCGTCTAGGCTAAACAAGCCCAGTTCCCTCAGTCTTTCCTCATAAGTCATGTCCTCCAGCCCCCTCACCATTTTTGTCGCCCTCCACTGGACTCTCCAATTTGTCCACATCCTTTTTGTAGTGGGGGCCCCAAAACTGAACACAGTACAGGTTTTCCTTGCTTTATGCAGGTTCTATATATGCAAATTTGTTCTTATGCAACGACCTTTTTTATACACAAAATTCGTTATACACACAGTAAATCCACTCATGCCATTGGCATAGGTGCGTTCTCCCTTCCCCCAAGCAGGTAAGTCTGTGGGGGGAGGGGAAAGGGCTGTGGGGCCGGGACACCACTCACCCCAGCCTCTGATGCAGCTGATCTGGGAGCGGCTGATGCCAGTTGCCTACAGTTGCTGGGCTGTGCTGTGCCCCAAACCCCCCCAGGGCTCTGCTTGTCCCCACTCACCCCAGCCCTTGCTGCAGCATCCCCAGGACCAGCTGACACCAGCTGCTGGCAGCTACTGGGCTGAGCCATGCCCCGAACCCCCCAGGGCTCCTCTTGCCCCCACTCACTCCAGCCCCTGGCGCACCAGCCCTGGGAACAGCCAACACCACCTGCCTGCACCATGGCATGGCATAGCCCAGGGGCTGGTGTGAGTGGGGAGAAGCGGAGCCCTGCGGGGTTCGGGGCATGGCGCTGCCCAGCATCTACAGGCAGCTGGCACTGGCCGCTCCCAGGGCTGCTGCAGCAAGGGCTGGGGTGAGTGCAGCTGCACCGTGCCCCGTACCTCCTGGGGCTCTACCTGTTCCCACTGACCCCAGCCCATACTGCAGCGGCTCCGGGAATGGCCAACGCCAGCTGTGGAGGGAACGGTCAGTGGGTGCGGGGTGAAGGGGCATGACTTTTGCTGCTACAAACACCGTGGGAGTGCTGTTGGCTTGCGGGTTGCGCCGGGCTCTTCCTGGGGGGCATGTGCCCCCAGATCTGCACACGGGATGAGAGCAGGCTGGGGCCCATCCCAAGCACCAGGAAGAGCCTGGTGCTGCTGCCAGCCCGCAGCAGCAGCCTGCTCTCATCCTCTGCGCAGATCCAAGGACACACACCTCCCAGGGTGTGCGTGGCAGCAGGAGCTGTGTCCCCAGCCCTGCACCCACTGACAGTTTCTCCTGCTTTGCTCCCTGTTGCAGCCCTGGGAGCAGACCACCTGCCTGCCTGCAGCCCTTGGGCTTCACTGCACGCCTCCCCCCGCCCCAGTCTCACTTCCTCCCTCCCTACCTCACTGCCGTGGGAATGTATTAGGGCTGCTCGAAACATCCCGGGACGGTTCGTTTTGACTTCTGTTTTGCCGCTTCGAAGGGACAGTGGTTTGTTGCATCATTTTGTTTCATTTCGAAGCACTGTTCCATTTCGTTTCATCAAAACTCTTTTGCTGTTTCAATGCGTTTTGATGTTTTGCCCATAGGCTATAAAGGGGAATCCTGAAAATGCCTATAACTTTGTCATTTATTGCCTGATTCAGATACAAATTGCAGGGATATTAGCCCCTTCTGAGGGCATGAAGCCTGCCAAGTTTCAAGGAGATAGGTGCAAAGGTTTCTGGGAAACTGCACCTCAAACTGCAAAAAGCAAAACTCACGTCGCTTGCTGGCAGCAGCAGCCTCCTGCCATCCCGTGTTCAGATCTGGGGGCTCGCACCCCCAGGAGGGCTGCGGGGCTGTGCTAGACTCCTCCTGGGGGTGCGGGCCCCCATATCTGCGCTTGGGCTGACAGGAGGCTGCCTCCTGGGACTGGTGCTGGGCGCAGCCCGCGTCCAGCGACGAGAAGGCTGGTGCTGTCACTGGCCCCAGGCAGCAGTAGCAGCCTCCTGTCATCCCGTGAGCAGATCTGAGGCTTGGAGCACCTCCACCACTGGCTTTCCCACCACTGAGCTGAGCTTCGTGGGGCTGGCAGAGCTGCTTGGAGCGCAGCCCTGGCTCTCCCCTGCTTCCCGCCACCAGGCTGCTTTGAAATGCAAAACGTTTCAAAATTTTTGAAATGTTTCGAGTGCCCTCATTTCTTTTCGAAGCTGTTTCAAAGGCTTTTGTTTCATTTAGATTTATTTCACTGTTTCATGCTTGAAATGTGTCGAAAGAGCTTTGAAACGAAACACTCATTGAAATTTTGCACAGCCCTGGAATGTATCCCTATTTGTTACTATATAAACTGGGTTCCCTTTATGCAAATTCAATTTATGTGCAGTTTCCCAGGAACACATGTACCCCCCGGATCCTTTTTCTGAAGATTTGCATCCCAGGCAGCCAGCCCCCAGCCTGTACTGGTGCATGGGATTCTTCTGTCCTAAGTGCAGGACTTTGTACTTGTTCTTGTTGAACCTCATGAGATTCCTTTTGACCCAATTCTCCAATTTGTCTAGGTCACTCTGGATCCTAGCCCTACCCTACAGTATATCTACTGTTCACCCAAGCTTGGTGTCATCTGCAGACCTGCTGAGGGTGCACTCCATGCCATCTTCCAGGTCAATGAGTTTAACTTATTTTTCTGTTCAATGTCTGAGCAAGTGCAATATGCAGCTCCTTTCTAGGCTTAAAGTTCATTCACTTCTCTGATGGACTTTTGATTCTCTATATACCAGAAGAAGAGCTTCTTCAGAACATTTTAGTCAGGGCTGCCACAAACTACTGTAAAACCAGCAGGGGTCTCTCATCTTGTGTGACACCCAGCTGGCAGCCCTGCACTATTGCTGCAAAGCAGTTAAAATGTCACACAGGACCTGCAGTTGCTCTTCCTAGGTGGGAGTGCTGTGTAGCCTGCTTTGCAAGCATCCACAGTGTTGTCTCCCTTGCTCCTGCTGAATCCCAGCAGGAAGATGCTGCTAGCAGTAAAGGCAGCAGCAACTCTGAGAACAGAAAGTGAGAGGGGCTTGATATTTATCTCAGCTTCTTCCAGGCGTTCTCACCTGGCTTTCTCTATGCAATCCCACCACTTCAGCTACCACCCCTCTATCTAGATTAACCCACAGGGCCTGACACAAGACCACTGGAGTCAACTGAGATTTTTCCTTTGATTTCAGTGGGCTTTGGATCGGACCTATAGTGATTTAATTCAAATGAAGTTTTATTATATGGATTATTATCATCCTTAGAAGGATGGGAAAAAATAGGAAACTTTCTCTTAGGGCTAGGAAGCCTTTAAAACATGAACTATTTTTCTGTTTCTTT
This sequence comes from Alligator mississippiensis, assembly GCF_030867095.1. Classification (NCBI taxonomy): domain Eukaryota; kingdom Metazoa; phylum Chordata; order Crocodylia; family Alligatoridae; genus Alligator; species Alligator mississippiensis. The sequence continues at coordinate 67,288,740 of NC_081830.1, forward strand.
ACATTTAAGGCATAGGTTTCTAACAAAATAAGTTATGCTATTCAGGGCCATGCACTAAAGTTTCTGATCTTAACTCATAAGATATGCACTACCATAGTGTCAGACATGAGTGTTAGCAACAGGTTGGTCAGCAAATGACTTTTATCACTTTCTGGTTCAAAAAAATGTAACTGCACATTTATGTTGTACTTCATGGTGTGCAAATACAGGAGGAAATATCTGAAGTTATGTACATCGTTTGAAATTACACTTATTTTTAATATGAACTGGGAATCTAATAGGTAATAGAAAAACTTTTCAATTATATTTTGGGGCCTAAATTACTGTAGTATTTTTCAAGCTAGGAGGATCAACTAGGAGTCCACTGTTCTTCAAGTATGAAATTGACTGATTCGTATCCATCATTTTCTTAGTGTATTAATAACAAATGCCAGTCCAATACGTTATCTAAACAACAGCGGAGGCCATTTTAATGATCTAGAATGGAGAATTAGCCTTGTTTCAGTGTCTCCTTATTTTTCTTTACTCTAGGCAGAAGAATTAGAATTATCTCTAAAATCGACTCAAAGCTTTCCCTGGGTGCCAGGGTTTTTTTGGATGATGCTTAGCCTCAGAGCTGAAATGGCTATGGAGCTGTTTTGAGAGCCTGTCCCTGCTGGTTTTAAATTCTACATTCTTGGAACGACTATGGTCTAACACTTTATTTATTTTTATTTATTTTTTAAATTTTGTCTGTTATAAGCAGCCTTATGAAATGCATTGTGCTTCTTGGTAGAAGATATACAGAGGCAGAAAATACACATTTAAGTGTTATAACAACAAAGGAAAACAATTAAACTAGTTGCAAGGTTCAGTTTATGGTCTGACAATGTTTTGGAGACTTCTGTCTCCAGTACTGTTTCTGATTATCGCTGGTTCTTAATATCTATCATTGCTGATATTCTGCAATTGGTTTATAAGTGCAACATTCATGAGTTATCATAGTGATTAAAAGCTATTTTCTTTTGTCAGGAACACACTGACCGATAGATAACTAGTTTTCTTAAATCAAAGCATTTTTCTCTTTCATGTACATTAGATAATAAATTACTCCCAGAAAAAAAATTTCATTATTCATACTTGTGGACAGTTATTGAGAAGGTGGGGAGGGAATATACCAGCAGGTTTCTTTGTATCTTCCATCTACTGCAGAGGTGAAGTCACAAGCAGCAGAGTGTAACCTAGGGTTTATGCATGCAGTAGCTATAAGATAACAGCATGCCTTCTGTGTGCAGGAAAGCAGAAGAACATGTAGACAGCCAGGAGACCCCAAACTGTATGTCCTGAGATAACCTGTGCGACAACAGGTTAGGATACTATTTATTAGATAAGGACCTGATGTCCACTAAAGAGTCTAATTCTAATATAAAAGATGATCAATATATGATCAGACTTGTAAGCTCTTAAAGATTTATTTCATTTTCAATTGCTACTTTATATTACGAATATTTTTCTTTAAAATTAATAGCAAAATTCTAGGGCCTGACGGTGGTAAGCCCTGTACACAGCAGCATAATTAGGGGTGGGTAAGAGGGGCATCTGCCTTGGGCGCCATGTCAGGAGGGGCACCAGAACTGCCCCCCACCCTTGCAGAGTCTCCAATATGGCAGCAAGAGCAGCCCCATGGCCTACCCATGCCAGGAACTCCAAAAGAGTTTTTTTTTTCTACAGAAAAATAATAGAGCAATTCTTCTGGTGCAAAGAACTCAGGAAGACCACAACAGGTTAGTATGGTTTTGACACCGTGGATTCCTATTTGAAATTTCTGAGTTTATCTTGTGAATCATGTGTAGCACACATAACAATGCTAATCTTGCATGGCACCCTTGAAAGGATCTCACAGCACTCTGGGGTGCCATGGCACCCTTGCTGAGAATTAACTGCCCTGACGCATACATTTTTGAACCTGAAGTGATTTGGCTGAGATCAGACTCTAAGGCAGCCAAAGCGAGTTCTTTGAGGGGAAAGAAACGCATCTGTTTTTTTCAAAGTTCTGGTTCCCCTCGACATAGCTGTCTTAGATCAAGCTGAGTCAACTTCAAAACCTTTTTTTTAATGAAGTCCAAAGGTTGAAACCTTTAACCTATCTGCATGCTTGCTCTGTCCTGTCTTTTATAAATACCATAGACAGCATGTAGTCTTCTTTTCCGCTAATTTACCAACACCCCATGAAAGAAAAGGAAAAGTAAGTAGGCTTTTGTCATCTGTTTTAAGCAATACTTAATTTTCATAAAAAATTCTGAATATCCTTTAGGATTTAATACTCAACAGGAGAGCAGAGCCTGGAGCAGCTTAACATTAAACCACTTGGACTATGCATGCAGTGTAGTCTGTGCACAATTCAAATTGAAAATACCATGCAAAGAAAATAGCGTTTGTAGCTGTTGTGCAGCAGAAGGAACTGTTGACAGTGACCCACAGTTCATTCCCTTTACAAGATGAATGTACTGTTTCCATCACTTGCTGCTCCTAGAGGAACCAGAAGGGAAAAAACTGCCAGCCAAAGCTTTTATCATGCTTAGAAAGCAGAGTGAGTGTTTTGAATTTGCTTTTCTATTTCTTCCAGAAAAGCCCAAGCACTTAAATGCTTGTCAATATAGGCACCGGTGCCCAATGAGCGCAGTGGGAGGACCGAGTTCTCACAAAAGAAGTGTGTTGATATAACTGTATTGACTATCAAAGCTAGTTACTGTAATTCATTTCTGCAGCAAGCCAAAAACGGAAATGAAACAATTGTGTAAAACTAGGCACATCCATCTTCAGCATTTTTGAACTGTGTGAGTGTGAAAGTGTGCGCCCTTGAGTAATAGAGGATAATCAAAGAGGGGCTAATGGATTAAAGTAATTTATATAAAGGACGCTACACTTGCATTGTTGTTTAATAATCCAGGTTGGTAATGACTAGAGCCACCTTTCAGTTAATTAATGCACAAAGCAAAACTATGAATTCTGTAATATATTGTAAAATCTTATTGCCAAATTCTGCTCTATTGAATCTTGTGTTTTGGTCATCTGGTTTTAAATATCCCTGTAGATAGTGCTTACAAAGCTATGAAAGACTGAGTTTCAAGTTCAGCACTTTAGTAACTGAAAAGATGCCTCATTTCAAACTCTTTTCACAGGCTTAAAACTTCCTCTCCCAAACAGTACATTTTAAACAGAAATTTCTTGAGCTCATTTCCAGATTTAAAGGGTCAGAGCCAAAAAAAGGATTTAAACGCCACAAAAGTGATTGTTCTAGTATCTGGAGTTTGGGTGCTTGGCCCCTGGGGTGGAATCCAGAACACATCTCGGGGCAAGCACGAAACACGCAGCCTAGAGCTACCTAATAGGGAAACCCTGAAGATAAAGGTGAGTCTTTTATCTAAAAAAACCTAGGACCATTGCTCCTTTTTTTACAGACACAGCCATGTCTCTCCCACCCCTTCCACTCAATAGCTCAGCGGTCCAGTAGTCACTAAAGAAATGGGGGTAACGGGGGAAACAACATTTGTGCCTTGTTTTTGAACCTCTGAGCATCCCCTTTTAAAGCAATCTGTTGTGTGGTTAGATAATTTTATGTAGAGTCCCACCCTTGGCTTGAGACATCCACATAGGGGTATGAGTATCTGTGCAGTGATACCAAAAGCATTCTGCTGAGGATGATAACTTGAAGCTTAGATGGAGCTGGATGTAAAAAACAAAAAGCCTGGATGAGGTTTGGGGAGAGAAAAATGCACTTCAAAAAATGGATAACGGTTTGACTCAGTTCTCTCTGTTTCTCTGCCTCGCTCTCGCCTCCTATGGGGGCTCACCCCTGCAGCAGTCTGAGGCTTTGGCAGTACTTGGGACACTTTCCAGACAGGTGCACTAAGGGGCAACTATTCTCTACCATTCATTTGGCAAATGTGACATTTATTTAACAAGTGGAAGCCTTTAAGAACAGAAAGCTTAGGGCTTGCTCTGTTTTGCTGATGCAGCGACTCATTCATCTTCACTTCCTCGCCTTTCTGCTCTGTATCGTGTCCCGTTTCCCTGACTCCTTTATCCCTTTTCCCTTTCTCCCCTTTCGTTGGGAGAACACATCCGACTTCTTCCTCCGCAGGGTCTGCGTTTGTTCCGCCGCCCTTCTCGCAAGCGCCCTGCTCCTGTCCTGCCCTCCCGGGCTGCGCCCCGCGGGCTGCCCGGAGGCGGCGCCGGCCGGCCCGGAGCCCGCCGTGGCGGAGCGGAGCGGAGCGGCGCGGCGCCCGGAGCGCGGGGTCCCGAGGCGGCGGGGGTCACCAGGCGGCCCCGCCGCGCTGCACGCGCCTGCTTCCCACCCCCCAGGAAGCAGCGGAGCCCCGGGAGCACGGCGCTGCTCCTAGCTAGGCTCCCGAGCGGAGCCCGCCCCAGCCCCTGTCCCCTTACCTTGAGCGTGGCTTTCTTGACCTGCCCGAGCGCCAGCAGCCCGCTGGGCGACGCCCGCCGGGAGTTGAGGTAGTGCAGCGCCGCCCGCGCCGCCTCCCCCGCCGCCCGGCTCGAGCCCGCCAGCGCCCGCGCCCCTGCCCGTTCCCGCTCCGCGCCCGGCCGGCCGGGGGGCGAGGGCGAGGGCGAGGACGCGGCCGCCCAGGCCGGCGGCAGCAGCAGCAGGAGCAGCAGGAGCCCCCGCATGGTGCGGCCGAGGTGCACGGTGCTCGGCCCGCCCTGCCCTGGCAGTGCCGAGGAGCCTCCTGCTCCTGCTCCTGCTCGCCTCTCCCCTCCTCCAGCTCCCCGCACCGCCTCCCCCTGCCCCTTCCCAGCCGCCACCCTAACCCCTTCGCCCGCCTCTGTCTTTACCTTTTCCTCTCCTCTCTCCCCCCTCCCACTTCCAGCCACACTTGGAAATGAAAAGCAAAGGAAGTCATGAGGAAGGATGAAATAGTGCAGTGTCTGTGAGACTAATCTACGTTGCTTTTTCACTCAGTGTGGTTTTACACAGACATTCCCTTTATTGTCATTTTCTTGCATCAATAACTTGTGAAAATGAAAATTTTTCATGTACTCTCTGTAAAAGCCACATCTACTTGAAAACGAGGGCCTATTTTCACCCAAACACTGGCCAGTTTTGGTTTCTGGAAAAAAAACCACTCTAATTAAGTTGATAACCAAATGCAAACATTTGCATTTGGGATACTTTTGTAGGAGGTGTACATGGGATCAGAAAGGAGTGTAGCAGTGAGAAGGGAGGAATGGGCCAGAACTGGAGGTCTAAAACAGCTTTGTCAAAGCAGCAGAGCAGCAGCAGGGGGAAGGGAGACTGTAAGAAAGAAACCAAAAATAGAGGATGCTGTGGAAGGAACAACGTCCAGGGGAAATAATCTAGGTCCTTAGGAAAGTAGAAGGGGAGTTATCAACATCTGCTGCTGCCCCAGTAGGAAAAAAGATCTTGGCAGCAAAAATGTAGATTAGAAATTGCTACTTACCGAGTGCATCTACATGAGACATTTACTGCAGTTGCCTAATTTTCTCTGCAATAAATATCTTTACATCTACACATGCCGCAGGAAACTAATTAACTGCCACAGGTTAGTACTTGTAAATACATGTACTATCCAGCAGTGGAGGTATGTGTTGTGCAGCAATGCACGTGTAGAGGCTGATGAGGCTGGTTAGGGCTCAAGGGTGCTTTAGTGCAGGGCTGCCTGCTGGCTAGCCCCACGCTGGAGCACCCTTGTGCCCCGCGAGCCCCTCCCCAGCACTTTTAGCCAGGTTGGAGAAGCCCCTGGGCTGGCAGGCTGACCTCCTGGCCTCCTGCCAGCTGGGGCTGCTCCAACCCAGCTCAACACGCTGTGGTCCTGGGAGCACATTCAAACATGGTGCCAGGGAGCAATAAATTCTGGTGCAACGTGCTGGAGTTTATTCCTGTGCATTACTAGCATGTGTAGATGTGCCCACTGGATGGTACTTCAGGAACTAAGACAAAGGTGTCATTACCCAAACATAGATCACATAAAGCATTAGGATGACACGGCTGGTTGAACAGGCTAGGAAACACTATTGTAGGATAAATGAGAAAATTACTTGAACACAGAGAAGGGATTTGATTATAACAGACTCTCTCCACTGTCCGACAAAATTCTGTCTATTTTCCTTATGAAATTAAGTGCCATAGTCATTTCAGGAATATGTATTTTTGAAAATTATAATAGCTCAGACCTGAATTAAAGCTGATGCGCATCTTTAACTAATGGTGTCTGCTTTACTTTTTTGATGTTCCTGCCTGGAATCATGCCTCTAACACACATGCCAGATACATTAAAATGTATTCATAACTGCTTATACTAATATCCACCTGCTTGGCTTACAGTGGTGACTGATAATAAATTAATTAGCATCTCCACCACTATAATCTCATAGTTTTATGAACCAATACTTGCACATTGGTACCACATACTGTGTTCCCACGAGAAATGCTTCTGGTGCAAGTGAGGATGGCAAGCATGCTTGCTAGTGTCCTGAGGACCAAAAAGAGGGAGGGAGGTTTGCTAGCATCTTTTCATAAACCTGCATTCATCAATCTATTTAGCTTTAGAAGTTGCTGATCTGTCAAATTGGGGCTTTTTACTATTTTATATAATTAAATTATTGATACCTACCTGATTGATAATGTTAATATTTGTTTTGAGCAGGATAACCTGGATTCAGATCACCTGACAGTATGTATTGAAGTATTTAAACATTTCAAGGTATTTTTCCTATGCCATTCCTTAGGAGTAGGAGTCACCTCATTGTTCTTCAGTTCCGATCTCAAGGTTTTCATCTGCCATTATGCCTGCAAAAAATCAAGGGCAGGCATTTTATGAGATGTGACTGCTGGTTCTCTTGATGACCTGAACTGTCTTGGTGGGTGTTTCAAGCAAGGTGACTGCAGCCTGTATAGACTTGTTTAAGGTAAACTTGCTTTCAACTGGTTATTTTGGGTACCAATAATAGTTTAGCCACTGACAGCACATGGTTCACTGTGGGCTGCAAAATTCACCTGCAGCCCAGGGTAAATATTTATGCACCTAGCCCAGGATGAGCTCCATGACTAGAGTTATTGGTACCTACGATAACTAGGTCAGGTAAGTATATATGACTAGACTGCGATGTAAACGTAACCTATGCTACTAGATGCTCTCTCTACCTCTTGTCTTTTATCATATGCTTAGATTGTAAGCTCATCAGGGTGGGTACCATTTGTGTTAATGCATTTCTACGGTACCTTGCAGGGTCCTCCCTGATCCATGATGGACGCTCCTTGTCTATGATTCAGGTGGTAAGCGTACTTTTGAATCTTCTCTCCGAGCTCTTGCTTTCTCCAACAGCTTTTAGGAAATATTGATATGATTCTCAGATCTACTGAAAGGTAGGAGGCTCTAAAAATAAAGGCAACTGTCTGTAGGTTTGAACTGGACGTGCAGATAAGGAAGCTGTCTGTCATGTTTGCCCTCACTGCCCCACAAAAGTTTTAATTCTTTACGTATAAAATAGTCTTTTATTGCTCCCATATTCCAGTATTTAACCATGGATCATTATCATCTGCCTATATGTTGCTAAACAGCTTTTGTGTAACAAGGCCAGCTGTGGTTTGTGGGTTTGCATGTTTCCTGTACTGTTTGGTCAACTGTCTGCCCTAATTCCTGTTTCCATGAGAAGGAGGCCACTTCCAGCTTTACAGTGAAGTAGTGTGATTCACTCTGCCCCTCTACGTGTCTTGTATAGGTGTCTACTTCCAATACCTCTAGTACAAGGTTGATTCTTCACTCTCGCCAATCTTCACCAGTTTTGCTAGTTCTGTCTAGTGACGCTCAGCCAAACCCTTGGCTCTGTGCAGCACAAGGTGCCCGATACTGCAGCACCAAGGCATGAAAACTTGTAACAAAATAAAGCATCTCTTTCCCATCAAAAGGCAGGCAGCAAGCGAAGCCATTTACTGGAGGAAGTAGCCACCTGGAGAGGAAGACAGCTCTGCACCAGCAAACACAAGAGGCAGGGCAGCTGGAGCAGCACAAGGGGCGCCGTGCCACAGGGCTGGACTTCTGGGCAGCTCAGGAAAAGCAGCGCTTCCCTGACGGGCCCCGCGGGTTGGCACTGTCCTCTGGAGCGCAGCAGGGCAGATGGCTCCCCTGGCCCAGGAGGCAGGAGCGCTGTTGGGTGGCCAGCATAGAGGACAGTCTGGTTTTCAGCTCCTCTGTCCTCTATTGAGACAAAACCTGATGCCTTTATGTCCTCTGTTTTTCTCTTGAAGAGCGTAAGCGAGGGTTTCTCTCGACAAGAAAAATAGAGGACAAAAAGGCACTGGGTTTCGTCTCAATAGAGGACAGAAGGCAACCGGACTGTCCTCTACGATGGCCACCCTAGCTGTGTGTGTCCCCTCTCCTCCAAAGACATTTTTGTTGCAGAACTCTAGCTGGTCTAGCAGAAGAGACCAATCGCCTCTCCCACGAGCCCCGAGTCCTCCGGCCTCCGCACCAGTGCGGCTCCAACCCGGACCCCGCTCGGCTCCGGCGGCCACACGGGAGGCCGGAGCAGGCGTCGATTAACTTCTGCTATTATATCTCTGTTGACTTCAGTACATTCATCACCAACCAGTAAAAGATAAACTATACAGCTTATATACTTATTTCCATTTATAATAATTTTTACTTCTTTTAAGAGTGTGCTAAATCCCTTTAAAAAAGAAATGAGGAATGGTAACCAGCCTCATCCTCCTGATGGTAATCTAGTCATCGCAACAGAGCAGGTAATAAGCAATTGAATCTTTTTCTATAAGTCTACTTAAATGGAGGCAGTCCACCAGTATATTTCTATTAGTCATAGAATCATAGAAATCAAGGGCTGGAAGGGTCATGGCAAAGCAATGTATAAGGTAGAAACTACATATTACATTTTTGTCCTTTACTCTTCGTGTAGAGAGCATTTTATTAAGGCTTCTTTGAAATGAAGTTTTGGTCTGTGTGTAGCCACATATGCTGACTAAATCCCTTGCATTTGTTACGACAGATTTCTCAGCAGAGCCTGGACTTACCTAGCTATATTGAATGGAGACATTAAACTTAATAGGAAGGAATAACCAATGACTTGATGTTTGCCATAAATTATACTATTTCACAGCATACCAGTTTATTTAACCTGGCATCCAAATCTGGCACAATAATTTTTCAGAGTAAAATATTTACCAACTTTTGAGTAAAGAACATTCTAAAAGGTTCCTTTAAAAAATAGTATTTGTGGAGTTTGTCATATACTTCCTTTTGGTTTCCTAAAGGAACAGTTGCAATTCCCACAATTTCCAACTTTCCCTTACCTCATACCTGGCAACACCTCAGATACAGGAAACTCTTAAAACTGAAGCACAGAAATTGTTGGTGTAAGTAATCTGTGCTGTGCCAAAAAGCCACACGGCCACTTGCCTGTACCACTTCATTTCTCTCAGAAATGGCACTAGCAGGATAGGCAGAAACAGTTAGGGAAGCCATGTGTTTAAAGTAGGGGTACACCAATAGAGATTTTTTGGGCCGATACTGATGGCCGATTTTTAACAAGCCATATTGGCTGATGCCAATCCAGCTGCCAATATGTGACCTGGCAGCAGGGAGTGCAGCATCTGGCTGTTAAGTCTGTTTTGGGGGGAGGGAAGGGGCCCAACCCTTGCCAGGAAGAGCCCGACTCAGCCCCAGCCTGCAGCAGCAACCCACCCTATGCACAGATCCAGGGGCACATGCCCCTATGCCCTCCTGGGGCATGCATAGGGTGGGAACTGCCCCCAGCTCCCCGTGCCCCCTGCAGACAAGCCGCAGCTCTGTCCCAAGCCCTGCCCTGCCCCAGCTGTGCCAGATTTGGATGCCAGGTTAAATAAACTGGTATGCTGTGAAATAGTATAATTTATGGCAAACATCAAGTCATTTCTTATTCCTTCCTATTAAGTTTAAAGTCTCCATTCAGTATAGCTAGGTAAGTCCAGGCTCTGCTGAGAAATCTGTCTGTTGTAACAGATGCAAGGGATTTAGACAGTGCCTGCCCTATTCCCTCCCTCACCGAGGGGGCCTTGATCTGTACCCCTCCACACCCCTTCCCTGCTCCCCACCCCTTCCCCCACAACAGACTTACCAGCTGGACACTGCTCTCCACACTGCCAGGCTGCACTCCTGGCTGTCTGCGTGCTGTGCTGCAGCTACAGCAGGCAAGGAGCCTTTATTGGCCACATCAGCCAAAAATAGCCAATTGCTGATAATGTCAATTGTCCTTATATCAGTGGTGATACGATATGGGACTGATGTATTGATGCACCTCTAGTTTAAAGGAAGCTGGAAAGTTGATCAGGGATGGTTTGGTGGCCTCCAAGTGCATTTTGTGTCAGGGGAACAGTAAAGCGTGGGAAGGAAGGAATGAGCTCCAGATTGTGTCTGGGATCCTCAGCCTAGGGTTCCCATTGCACTGCTGACTAATGCATGAGATCAGTCACTACCACTGTGGAGGCTTTAAAGTCACTGATGACTTGGTACAGAATCACTAGGTTGGCCCTCAAACCCATTCTTTTGCACAACTCTAGTTCCTCTATACTATCCTGCCTACTATGTGCTGTTTTAACCTCACTGTTTTTAGAGGTGTGGTTGCAAGCTAGCTCCAGAGTCTGATGGAAACATTGTGTGGTGAGCAGTTGATGGCTTAGGGCATGAAAAGGGCAGAGACTCTATATTGGGGTGGACAATTATTTTGAGCTGAGGGCTACTTACTGAGTTTTGGCAAGCCATTGAGGGCCGCATAACAGGCAGCAAGGGGCAGATGAATATAAATTTTCTAAATTTTTAGGGGCCCCATGAGCTGGATAAAATGACTTGGTCGGCCGCATCCGACCCATGGGCCGCATTTTGCCCGCCCCTGCTCTATATTGTGAAATGGGAAGAAGGAGGAATTTCAGTGGTGATTTCTTACATATTTAGAGACTATGATGATGAAATTGGCACCTGAACAATCTTGACTCTCAATCAGCAAAGTGTTCTGGCTTGGGGGGAATATATGGGTAGAAAGATGGGCCCATTTACTGGTCTGGATCAGGCTTAGTGCTGAGGGGGGTCGCTTGCATACACAGAAATGGAAGCATTCCCATCTTTTATACAACTGAGAAAAATGCCCTCACTCTAGGTCCTTTTTTCCGATAAGTGGTCCTTCGAAACAGAGCATTCTATAGCAGCTGAGGGTACCTAGAGTCTGTTCATTTGCTTCAGCCTGTTTGGTGAAGATTAGAAGGAAACCCAATACCATCTAAAGAGTAATATTAGGAATAAAAATAAGCTATATACAAAACTCCACCTTGTGTTTATATTAAGGTGTGGAGCATGCAACTTCGTATTTGTTAAAATAATGTATTTGTCTTATTTTTCCAAGTTTTAGTCTAAATTTAGAGGTGACATAAATAGTGATATAAGTTACATGTTAATAAATGGGCATAAGTGTGCGAGATGTAAGAATATACAGAACTTTCCAAGACACTAGAACAAAAAGCAACGGACATACAAGAGAGATGTTGAAAAGCAGTTGTATGGATAGCATAAGAAAGTCTAAAAAAAACAATTAAAAAAGCTGGAGGGCCAGGGTCTGTATTACCTTTTACTTGACTATTGGTTGCTTTTCTGTTACAAATGTAAGTTACAGAAACTTTCCTCCTGTTTACTGTTTAACAATCTACACCACCACGTATGTAACTTCTTATTTTGATCCCTTGGGATTTTCAACCATAGCAATGGAAGCAAACTTTTTTTGCAGGTAGCATTTTTGGGCTGTTAGTGCATAGAGTATTCTGAAAATTTCCTTTTCAAACAACATGTTTCTCCAACATCTCATATTTGTTTAGCAGCTAGAACTTTTTTAATTATTATCACATTTGAAGGATATTCCTACATCCTTCGTAAAAGATTTCACAGAAGACCTCCATGGCTCATAATCACTAACAGATGCCTCTGTAATGTAATGCAGTGAATTTGGACAGCATTCTGTTTGGGGTTTGTTTGTTTTTAGTTTTGCAGTAAATTCTGAGTTTGGCATCTCATAGCAGTTAGAACACTTTTTATGGTTTCATGTGATTTTAAAGTAAATCACTCACGACATTTTGTTTTCTCCACTCACTCTGCCTTGATTATTTTTTCTGTCCAATAATTATATGCAGAGGTTTGTGGGGGGTTTGATTTAGTAATCTCCAAAATTTGTGTGATAAATAAGTTCTGAATTGTTGATCTTTTAGTTTATTTTAGGGCTGAATTTGCTTAAGGTAAGTTCAGATTTAAAAAAATCCAAAAACATATTTATCACTAGAATAGTAATTTTCAAGGAAAAAATAATTAATGGTATTAAAGGTCTTTAACCAACCATTTTAAAGCCTTTTGGGGTTAGATTTTTTTTAAAGCACCCTGCATGTATGCATGTAACCATACGTAGAGTTGACTGATTCCATTCCTCTTAGACTCAGGTAATAGAAAACCCAAGGGCTTTTGCAAATTTTAACCACATTGAACCATAATTAAGATGTAATTGCTCTGAAATGTACAACTAATATATATGGGCATCTTTACATGTGCTCTGGGGTTAGGAGAGGCGCCTTATTGGAGCAGTTGTCAGAGCCACTCTAAAATACCCACAGTATCTCATGTATTCAACGTTCTGCACTTCAAAATGGCAGCAGTGGTGCTTTAACTAAAGCTTGTTCAAGGAACTTTAGTTAAAGTGTCCCCGCCACCATTTTGAAATGGGGGGCGCTGAATACACGAGACGTGGAGACTACTGGAACGCGTTAATTGGTGCTGTAAATACAGTGCGTTAAAGCAGTGTCCCCACACATCTACAGGTACCCTATGAGTACAAAAGGAGGTTGGACTGAAAGTAAATAATGTCTTTTCTATTTTAAGATAGTACGTGGTAGAATTAAAAGAATTACACCTTTTGTAATAACTTATACATACTCTATATTAACATGGTTACAGGAAAGTTTGCTGTATGAATATATTGGTTTAGTTGAATAGGAAATTTTAAGGAAACAAGCAGGAAAGGAAATAATTTTTTAAGAAAGTCACTTCTCAGCAAGTACTAGAGGGTTGTTAGAGAACTATAGTACAACAATGGCCTCTGAGATAATTGCCTCAATCTCTTATTAATCCTACAGGGTTGATATTGTACAGGAAGTACAACATTGTGGAGCACAGAAAAACTAGTAGTTTTAAAGATTTCTGTCAAGAGGAGGGAGGTTGTTTGGGGAAATGAGGATGAAATAAAGGTACCTTCTGGGATGTCTGAAGAAATTAGCCCTACCTAGCCATCGGGAAATAGCTAGATTTTAGGCAAGATACACAAACATGCATGCTGCTTAATAACAGTAGATAACATTTTCTGATAGGATCAGTGACTGATACATGATCCTTTATGGGATGGCAAACCTTATTTATCTGTTATCTCCACAGCATACTCATTAGTCGCACATAAGAAGGACAAATTCTTTTCTGACCTTTACAGTTGGTGGGGTTCAGGCCTAAAGCATGAGATTTCACAGTGTACTTATACTATAGCTCCTATAGTTGCAAATATAAGTGTTTAGAAAATTATCCAATTATCCAACCCCTCATTAATTCTTACAATGAACATTTCATCTGCCTTTGATAGATAAGTTGTCACAGGCTGCACCTGTCCTCCAAAACTGGTCCCACTATGTTCTGATCCATTTGGCGTTAATGCCCAATGACCAGTTATCTATCCCTGGCTATTCTTCAGGGCAGAACATCATTAGCAGAGTCTTCTAAAAGAAAAAAAAACTGCTCGTGGGGTTTATAATTCTGTAAAAGATGTTGAAAATTGTGTAGCTGAACGTAGAATTTGTGTATCCTGTGGAGAGATTTCCCAGGTATCTAGTATATGAAGAGGCAAAACACCTTCCAGTGTTTATTTTATTTTTTATTTTTTTCATTCAGACCTATTTATTTCATTTGTATTGACTAGCAAAGCAAATACATGGATAAGCTTCACTAGATATATTTCCATTTCTTCTTATTCATATCTCTGTTTTGAGAGAGAGCCACTGAAGGCTTTTGAATCAAGAATGTGGATACTTACTAGAACAAGCAGTACCAGGCCACTGTGTCTTTTAGTCTACTGTTCTTTCAGTAAAGCAGCTATTGCTGGGATGTAAGACTCCCCACCTGAATTTGAGACAAGAAGAAAAACTGTTATTTAGTCTTTACTTCTTGACTCATATGTTATGGGAAAGCTAGGGGTTAGGAGCAGGATTCTGAAACAAGTTTTTTTCAGGAACCCTACTTCTGCTACTTGTGGATGAAAAATATTTAGCTTAGACATAATCTGTTATAACTTGTATATAAGGTAAACTTGAATGTTAATTTGTGTAAATTCTCAGTATTTCTTTGCCAATACATTTTCTCTTGATCTAAGGAAAAATCTCAACTACAACAGTGTCTCTGAATATTTTCTTGCAATAGAAAACTCCTAGGATTAAACAGGCATTCCATAAATAATTATTTCCTTTGTACTGGCTTTATATTTATTGCCCTTTATTTTCATTGATCTACCCCTGGCTCTCAGTAGAAAGGCTAACAAAACATATATTTTTAATTTTATTATCTCAGTTAAATCCCATTAGCTCCTCATACTTCAGGCTAAATAACTGTAGCACTTGCAAATTTTCATTGCAGGCACAGACAGAAGTGCAGCTCCAGGGTCTAACTTACGGTGCTTCAAAGGAAGTGCCATGAGTTAAACTAATCTTCCCAACCTGACAGACACTAGCTGTTGGGATGGGAGGGTGGGAGATCAAGCTCCAATTTGGAGTCAGTCCAGAAAGGCTGTGTCTCAGGAGCCCTTTCCCTTAGCTTTGCCCCACCCTCCCTCCTATTCTGTCTCAGGATAGGGTTTCCCTAGTCATGCTGGAGTGGGGGGGGGAGTGGATTGGAACCCCCCCACCTCAGGGAGATTCTCAGGGGGACTCCAGTCCACCTACCACACTCTCCAGCGCTAGCTGGGCAACCTCCAAAAAGAGCTCCCTCTGCTCCCTTCCCCCCTTCCTGCTTCAGCCCAGCCCTGCTCCCAGCGTGTGCAGACACAAGTTAATGAAGGTGCTTCTCTTTGGAGATCCTTCATGTGAACTCTCATGTAATGAAGGTTCAGATTGTCATGGGATCAGGCCCTTTTTAAAGTACTCTGCAGCCATGTACTTTTAAAGTACTTTTAAAATACTCTGCAGACTTGCTTGGTTATGGCTATAAAGCACTTTTACAGGCCAGATTGGGCAAGAATGGTCACTTCTGTCTGCGCTGTACCTGCACTTTAATTATCTCTGCTGCCTGCTGTAGATTTCATAGATTTCATAGATATTTGGGCTGGAAGGGACCCCAGAGGATCATTGAGTCCAGTCCCCTGCCCCATGGGCAGGAAGTCAGCAGGGATCATAGGATCCCAGCAAGATAAGCATCCAAATGTGTCTTGAAGGTGTTCAAAGTGGGTGCTTGAACTGCCTCCAGTGTAGTATATTCCAAACCTTGGGGGCTCGGACAGTAAAGAAGTTCTTCCTTATGTCCAGCCTGAATCGGTCGCAGCGGAGTTTGTGACCATTTGATCTTGTCATCTTTGGGGCGCTCTGGTGAACAGACGTTCCCCCAGATCCTGATGAGCAACCCTGATAAACTTATAGGTGGCCACCAGATCACCCTTGAGCCCACACGTTTCCAGGCTGAAGAGTCCCATAGCTCTCAGCCTCTCGTCATAAGGTCTGTTTTCCTGACCTCTGATCATGCATGTGGCTCTCCTCTGCACCCTCTCAAGCTTCTCCACATCGTTTTTGAATTGTGGAGCCCAAAACTGGACACTGTACTCCAGCTGTGGCCTCACCAAGGCCGAGTATAAGGGGAGAATGATGTCCTGGGATTTGCTTGAGAAGCATCTATGGATGCAAGCCAGCATTTTGCTCACTTTACTAGCCGCAGCATGACACTGAAGGCTCATGTTCATCTTGTGGTCAATCATGACCCCCAAGTCCCTTTCATCTGTAGTGCTAACCAGCGTAGCACTGCCGAGCCTATAAACATGCTGAGGGTTTTTCTTCCCAAAGTGGAGAACCTTGCATTTTTTGATGTTGAACACCATCAGGTTCTCATCCACCCATTTCATGAGCCTGTCAAGATCTGCCTGGATCACCCTCCTGTCCTCAGGTGTGCATGCTTTACCCCAGGGTTTGGTGTCATTGGCAAACTTGGCCAGTGCGCTTCTGACACCAGTGTCCACATTACTGATGAAGATGTTAAACA
This sequence comes from Alligator mississippiensis, assembly GCF_030867095.1. Lineage (NCBI taxonomy): Eukaryota > Metazoa > Chordata > Crocodylia > Alligatoridae > Alligator > Alligator mississippiensis. The sequence goes on from NC_081830.1 coordinate 67,305,059, forward strand.
CTATAGGCCCTAGGACAGAGCCTTGAGGGACCCCACTGGTGACTGTGCACCAAGATGATTGGCTTCCATCAACCACCACCCTCTGGGTCCTGCCACGGAGCCAATTCTTCAGCCAGCAAATCATGGTGAAGTCGAGGCCGCAGTTAGCCAGTTTTGCCAAGAGGTGATCGTGGGATACCAGATCAAAGGCTTTTTTAAAGTCAAGATATATGACATCAATCTCTTCCCCCTTGTCCAGCTGATAGGTCACCTGGTTGTAAAAGGAAATGAAATTAGTCAAGCAAGACCTACCCGCAACAAACCCATGCTGGGTATCCCTCAGGATATTGCCATCAGCTAGATCTTTTTAGGTTTCTGCTTCATGTTAGTGTGTAGTGGTAATCAAAATTAGATACTCAGGCAGGTGAACAGGCCAAGTGAGAAAGCATTCTTTCATGTCTCCCTAAGGACTCTGCAGGCTTGAGCCCTTTGATCCAATCTAGCATTTGAAGACTCTGAGTAACTAACCCCCTTTGTCAGTGATAAGCAGCAAGATTTAGTATGTAATTCAGTTTCTAGGCAAGCTGTCGAATCAGGCAACAAGTTGCAGCCATTGCAGGAGTTCTGCATAAAGCTTGGATTAGCAGAATGGTTCCTTTCATTTAAGATTGGTTTAGTCGAGGCTGTAGAGATGGATGATAAGTAGGGATCTCCATAAATCACACTGGAAGTGCCTCCTGCAGCGGCTTCTTTAATGTTTTTCATTTCACTGCTCCCGCTTTCATGCCCCTGATTGGCAGAGGGGCCCCACAGACTGGGCTATTTGCTGCTGATCTCTGGGAAAACGAAAACTGCAGCATATTGAAAACCTCTGCCAATTGGGCAGGCGGGAGTGGTGAGGGTAAGTGGCATAATGAAAAACATTGAAGAAGCCACTTCAATGTGGAGAGGAGGCACTTCCGGCATGATTTACAGAGATCCCTAATGATAAGGGAGCACCTATTGAAACCTACCTCAGATATGCTGTGAAGGGCAGAAAAGATTTTCTAGTGCATCAAGTGCAAGGTGGTGGACATCCTGCAAGATAACATAAAGCACAATTTAGTTATCTAAAAACTCAGAAGATGTGTTGGATAAACAAATTCAGAAATCACTGCCTCATATACCACAGAGGGAAGAAGGGTTAATAAGGGAATCAGGGAGTATAGAAACTGGAGAACTGATGGGCAATTTGTGACCAAGAGAAGAAGGAGAACCAGGAGGCATTTAACTGAATGCCTATTAGGCTATCAGAGACTCAGTTGCCAAGGAACCCATTTCTGAAACAGACAGCTACAGAAAGCTCATCTGATGGGTATCACTCTTGCACAAAGCTGGATGCGACCACAGGACACAGTTCTCTCATCCTAAAAAAGGCAGTTAGTCATCATCAATGACATGGACAGAGTTCAGCAAAGGACCAAATGCAACAGGACAGTATCCCGTGTCCCTGGCACCAAAATATAAAATGTCATGGCAAGATTAGGCAGGAAAGACTTCATGGGTGATAGAATTCATTACATGCATCACATGGAACTACACATATTATAAAAGACTTCAGGGAGGCTTGATGAGAGCTGAAGAAGAGGAAAGTCAGAGTAACTTGGGTGTTTTTTAGAGATCCTTCTGGTGCCATGAATAAGAGAAGGCGGAAAGAAGAAAAACACTGGAGGTGAATAGGGAGACTGCCAATGTGTCAAAATACAGAAAGGACAAATAGGATGTCTTGAGTAAATATAGACTAAGTAGCATGATATCAGTCCTGGACACTATTAATGGCAAAGCTGATGTGGGATTTGATTACTAATAATTAAAGGACAGGAAGGTCATTAATGCCAATCGGTATGGTTTTATGAAAAAAGGTTTTGTCAAATAAACCTGATTTCATTCTTTGATGAGATTACAAATTGGTTGATAAACCTAACTGTAGCTGCAATTACATTTAGGTTTCTGTGGGACATTTGTCATAATACTACATTAGATTCTGAATGAAAAATCAACACTATACACTGTGAATAGAGCACAGATTGAATGGCTTAAGAATTGACTGATAGTATACATAAAGCATTATCAATAGGGAATTATCTGCTGGAGGGAATCATCTTATGGGGATTGCTATTATCTGCAGGGATTACTATTCAGCACTTCCATCAAGTAAATAAAAAATCACTGCTGATAAAATTTATGGGACAAAACAAAGATTAGAACAATGCTAAACAAATAATGAAGACAAGGCGGTCACACAATATGATATGGATTACTTGGCAAGCTGAGTCCATTCAAACAAAATGTATTTTAATGGCTATATGGAAAGTTATAGATCTAGAAACAAGGGCAATAACGACATCTTTATAGAATGGGGGACCACATTCGGAAAAAAATCTAGGAGTCATATCAGACAGACAACTCATCATGAGATCCCCATGCAATTCTGTGGTAAAATGGGCTAGTGAAATCCGACAAATCAAAGAGTAGCAAGGATGAACCGAGAGGTGATTTTTCCTTTCAATATGGAAGTAATGACACTGATACTGGACTGTTGTTACTATTTTGGGGTGTTTATACATGTGTTCCAGGAGGTGGGGGGGAGAGAGGGGTGCTTTTATTAGAGTGGCTCTGAGACCTGCTCTAATTAAAGCACCCGGAGGGTCTCAGGTATCAGCATCCCCGTGCTGACAAATGGCAGTGAGGGCATTTTAACTAAAGCTTGTTGAAAGAGCCTAAGCTAAAGCACCCCCACTGCCATTTTTCAGCATGGGGATGCTGATACACGAGATGCTGGAGTCTGCTGGAGTGCAGTAATTACCACGCTCTAGCAGACTTGTTTAATTGATTATAGCGTGTCAAAGCAGCCTCGCTGCGGGTGTACAGTATAGGTGCCTTGACGTCTATTTTTTTAAAAATACGGTGGAAAACAGGAGAGAATGCAAAAAAGAGCCACAAAAATATTCTGGAGAAAAGGTCAGGATAGACTTAAATACTTATTTTAGCTTTTAGCTTTTCATAAGGAGGAGTGTAAGTTGCATCCTCACAGGGAGAACATACTTTTAGATAAAAGTAATAAAAGGTCTCATTAATTTAGTAGAGAAAGGTATGAAAAGGGTGAAGTTAAAGCCAGATGCATTCAAACTAGCTGTAAAGCAGAAATTTGAACAGTGAAGGTAAATAAACAGTAGCAGGAAGGACCTGTGCCTCCAGTGGCAGTGGTAAACGGGGAGCTCCTGCAGATGTCGCCGGTGCTGTTGGCAGCGGGGTAGGGGAGGGTAGGGAGTGCTGATCAGGGGTTGGCAGCCATTCGCAGGCGCCAGTGGTGGTGTCTGTGGTAGGGTGGGGAGTGGTGACCGCCCGCGGGCACCACTGACAGTGTCAGCAGCACCTTTTTGTAGGGGGTGCACTGCCACGCTCAGGGGGTGCCCCTGAACAGTGGAACAAAAAGCCAAAAAAATGGTGGATTCTTCATCTCAGTTGATTCTAGACAAGACTGCTTGGCTTTCTGGAAGTGTTACAAATTATTATACACAAATGATGGTGCTTAATACAAAGATAACCAGGTGAAATTTAAGGGCTTGTGATTTACATGTCAAACTAGGTGATCTAATGATCCATTCTGGCCTCACACTCTGTGAATCTATGAACTGATTGATGTTATCTCATTATAATATTTGCTGTGTTTTATGTCCCTTTTAAAATGTGCTCTAGCATCCTGTGAAATTGAAATTGTCATGATTAGGCTTCAGGGCTGTCTTTTAACTGCTGTGGCACATAGGGCAAGCTTGTAACTGATTTATCTATGAGGACTTCTGATTCTTTTTTCCTTGGAGGATCTGCTAATTCAGAAACCATCAGTAACTGTATTTGCCAGTGTCCATTATCTTTATCCCACTATTGTGCTTTCCATTCTCTAATAGTTTAAAGGTCTCTGAAGTTTCTCTCAATCCCGTATAGCAGCAACAAACCAAAACAATATAAACCCTGATTCTGCTCAATTCTGTTATCTCCAAGTATATCTGTAGTACTCTCAGAGGCCCAACCAGAAGCCCCCGCACACATAGGCAGCGGAAGGCTGGGACTAATGGGGTTTAGCACCCCCAAACGCAGGGCAGTGGTGGCAGCGCAGAGGGCTGCAGGGCAGCCTGGCTGTGGACTCTAGATGGCTGCAGCAGGGGGTGGTGGTGGAGGGGGGGGTGTGTACAGACAGACATGCAGCTGCAGCATGCATGCAGCCAGGATCACAGTACCCAGCAGGTAAGTCTGTGAAGGGGCAGGGAGGGGGGGGCAGATCCAGGCCCCTGTGATAAGGGAAGAATTAGGGCAGAGGCAGGGGCTGGGGCGAATGGGGCCTCGAGGCCGGGGTGGGTCATGGGACTAGGCACAGAGCCCAGCCCACAGTGGCAGCCTGCCTCTGCAATGCCCCGTGCACAGATCCGGGGGGCATGTGCCCCCCGTGCCTCCCCCAGGGTGCATGCAGTGGTGGGACCCCCCCCCCCCACACCCCTGGACAAGCCTCCTGGGCTCCAACCATCCCACCACTGGCCCTGACCCTGGGCCCCATTCATCCCAGCCCCTGCACCTGCCTCTGCCCCTTTCCCTCCCTCAGTGCAGGGGTTTTGATCTGCCCCCCTCCCTCCCCTTCATTCCTCCATACCCCTTGCCCTTCCCCTTCAGAGACTTACCTTCTGGGTGGTGTGCATGTGTGTGTGTGCAGAAGTATTTTTTAAGTTAAAGTTTTACAAACTCCCCCCTCCCCCCCGACCCCCGCAATAATATTTTCTCCCTCTGCCTATGCCTGCAGACAACCCTATAGAGTTACCTGACTAGAGAGGGACAGGGCCTGGGAGACATATAAGTGCAGAGCCTGAGCAAGCAAGGCAGTCTAGCCCTTCAAGTTGTAGTGGGAAGAGCTCCTGGCCAGGAAAGCTATAAGAGAGTGCCAGATGAACTGCTGACGTGCCTGGGATTACCAGTGAGACTCTAGGAGCTACAGGGATATAACCCAGACCTGGGAGGTTATCTTGGTACCAGAGATGGGAGAAGGTTTTCCTTTTTAAAAGGAGTGGTGTGCTACTTTCCTTTTTGTTTATGTTGGTGGGTTCAAAAAGGAGAGTTTGTTATAGCTCAGGAGCTTGTCTTTTGGTTACAGTTAGTACCGGTGGTTTGGGTTGGGATTGTGAGGCATGGTATATGGAGGTCCCATTAGTGTTCTATAGGCACGTGATTGCCTTGAGCCCTGCTGGGGGTAGACTCAAGGCAAGGTGAGTGCTGAGGGTAGAGCATGGGGCCACACTGCTCAGAGCCCTGGTGCCCAAGAGGGCAAGACTAGAGTAGGTGCCTTGAAGCCAGGCCCAGTACAGTGGCCACAGGCTGGAAGGTCCAGCCAGAGAAAGGGGGTAGAGGCTGAGAAGGCTGAAACCCCAACAGAGAGTGATGGTACAGCAACACCCAGGAGGCATGGGACATGGTGTAGGGATGGACGGAGCCACATAATGAGGTCCTAAGACTTATATGTGCCCTGAGGCACAGACAGGCAGAGAGCATCCACGCAGCTCAGGAACTGGGTCAGGGCCAGCAGTGTTCAGGGGGGACCTCCTGGCTAGTGGATAAAATAAGGCTCACTTTAGGACTCTCAGGGCTGCTTCCCTTTCAATCCAATAATTACACTGAGGCATGGCAGGCATGACAGAAGGGAGGGTCTTCTAAAAGCAGAACAGGGCACGGGTTGAGGGGCCACCAGCGGGGTGTCATGGCTGCCCCCGAGACCCCAACATGCTACAATGGAAAGAGAGACATAGGGGCAGTCTGTTTCTTAGTATGGCTTGAGTTGTTTGATGAACAGCTGAAGCAACATAGCATATAAACTTGGAGGGTCAGCTCATGTGGTTCAGGCTAGTTAAGGACTGATGTCAAATAGTAATATAGACAAACACTTTGTAAACTCTATTGTGCAGTGTGATTAACTTGAAGTTACTCAGATATCCAGGCATTTGTTGGATCAAAATGTTAGTGATTCCTAGCATAAAACATGGTACAGACCATGGTACTAGGCTACTCTTGGATCATTTTATTCTTGGTCAGATGACATGCATGTTTTTAGCAACAGACTTAAACTCTTCCTTAACAAGCTCTTCCTTTTGTCTCAAAAGGTAATTCGTACATTAAATAGTAATCCCTATAAAATCCTCTTCAGCATCAGTTCTAAAAATGCTATATGTATGTAATTTGAGGTCATTGTTCCTGTTTGTTTAATAACAGCATACCTGCATGGAGAATTTGGAATGAAAGTTTGTATATCACTGGACAGAATCTTTCCTCTTTAAAGATTACTAATTTGATACATTCTCTTGAAACCCAGACTCTTAAGAGAGTCTGTTTCCAGTATGGTATATTTAGTTGGAGGGCTTTTACCGCTCAGCACACAACTCTGCCTCAGCATATGTCTAAGAATCACCATCTTTACAACTCTCATTAGTGTCTTGATCCTAGTACAATGTCAAATGCACAACTAATAGAAGACATACTAAGGTTCCCTGTAGCAGAAAGAAAAGGGTGGAAGGGTGAAATCCTTGTAGGATGGTTTTAGTAATATTAGTTCCTTTGCTTGTTGGGTAGAAGGTTACATTTTTAAAAGTAAGATGAGCTCATATTAGAGATTTTTAGAACATAGGTCACTGGTAATAGAAACTCTACATTTGACCAAATTGCCAAAGCTCTCCAAATCTTTTCCAAATTGATTTGGACCTTTTAATTGGTCTCCTGATTTGATTCGGATTCGGAGATTTGGCTGCCAAATCGGGCCAAATCTCCTCCGAATCAAATCACCACCCAAAGCTTTGCATAGCCCTAGTACTTTCCACTAAGAATAATTAAAATGGAAATATGAAATTATCTACAGTTGCTAAATTACATTCCAGATATTATGAACAAGAAGAGTATATTGTTGCTACCAATTGCCACCCTTTTATTCCTAGTACAGAACATATTACTAGCCTATTTTTGTATCATTTTGCTCTTCATCAGATGATATGCATTTTTGTAATAAATAAAAGACCTATAGTTTCCTTCAGAGAAATGTCAGCCTGTAGACTGGCTTTATCCAAACAGATCTCTCAAGTGTATGAATAAGACACAAGTCACCAGTGAACAAAACACACTAGAATTTAGACACCCAGCTATGGCAGCCAACAGCAATCCATAACAATTTGCAGTGTTTTCTCTTCCATGTTGTCATAGGCAGAAGAGTTGTAAAACAAATGTCTCACTAACTCCTTAAAAATAAAAACAGATTAAAAGGATAGCAATCATTTAAAGGCACAAATAATGCTCAAGAGAAATATGGCAACAGGTCTGTTTCAGGGTTTTGTCCTGCAGATGATTATCACTGTAGTATCTGGTATTTGAGCATAAAGGTTGGGCAGAGCTGAGATTCTTGATGACAGGACTGTTCCCCCACACAGCTTTCCTCCAAACAAAAATGTCCAGCAAGAGCTCCTGATCTGTGGAAGTAAAATCTGACAAGAAGTTGTCAAGAAAAACTGCCTCTTATGTTTCCCAAAGCAAATCAGGAAATGTTTTAGGTTTTATTGCCTTTAAGCATAAAGATTACAACAAAATGGCATTTCTGAGCCCGCAGTCTGGTGCCAGATATCGCCTGCTGAAAAGTGGCATTTGTCATCTTGCTATCCTGGGACTCCAGCATATAAAGCTTTTTATTAAATAACTACTGTGTGCCCGCCTCTGCTCTACCAGGTGTTCTCGTGCGGCCTTAGCCCAGACTATCAATCTTGCCTGTCCCGGGCTTGCGAGTGGACCCCAAAGGCTACCCTGGCTGACGTCTGGGGAGCCCCTTAACTCGCCTGCCACGACTTCGAATGGAACCTCAGTGGAGGGGTTCCCCTTCGAGGCAGTCTCCAGGGTTGTCATGCCTCTCGGCGGGCACTCACGGGGCTCCGACCTCCCCTACACGCTGGCCACTCGCCACCTTGGGTCGCAGGTCTTCTGGCCCTTTGGCATCCCTGGCTCCACTCGGCTTCTTCCCCAGACTCCTGTGGCCCTCCAGCCACGAGTCCTGGTGTCCCCGGGTTGCGGCTCGAGCATGAAGGCTTCAAGGCCCTTGGACCTGGATCCGACTAACCCGTATCCCTAGTGCCCTATTCCAACCACCCTGTGATGTAGCGTGTGATCCCCACCACTGTGACTGCCGAAGCAATGCGACCAGTGGACCACAAAGGAATAAAGAGTGCCCTTAATCTATGGGCCCCGTGCTTTCCCTGTGCCTAGGTGCTCTAGCCCCATTTGCTTGCCCCACTTGGGTATGGCGTCTCGGCCGATTGTTCTTGGGATGTTGTGGGGCCCATCTGCCGCTTAACCGTCCCTGCTTGGGGTCTTCTGCCACACCCCGCGGCTATCCCTGTTGGGGGTTTCCGTCAGCCCTGCCCTTGTTACCTCCTCTCCTGCGCTTCCCTGCCGGCTTGCCAGTCGGTGCCTCCGCCGGCTTGCCATTTGGTGCCTCCGCCAGTTCTGTAACCAGCTTTGCTGCCTCTGCCTCCGTTGGCCTCGCTGCCGGTGCTGCTGCTGGCTCTGCTGCTGGCTTCTCTGCCGGTGCTGCTGCCAATGCCTCTGCCGGCTCCTCTGCCGTTGCTGCTGCCGGCTCCTCTGCTATTGCTGCTGCCGGCTCCTCTGCTGGTGCTGCTGCTGATACCTCTGCTGGCTCCTCTGCCGGTGTTGCTGCCAGCTCCACTGTCAACGCCTCTGCTGGCTCTGCTGCCGGCTTCTCTGCCGACTTCACTGTTGGTGCCTCCCCAGGCTCCGCTGCTGGTGCCTCCACTGGCTTTGCTGCTGGCTTCTCTGTCAGTGCCTCCCCAGGCTCCACCCCCGCCGTCCCGAGCTACCCGATGCAGCGGCTGTGCCCCTCGGGGTGTAGGCTTCCTCGTCGAGCCTCCGCTCCCCAGCTGCCTTCCTGTGCCTCTGGGGCCGCCTTTTGTTTCCACCGGGTGGTGTCTCCAGCTGACGTCACCTGGCCCCAGCTGAATATGAACGCGGCTGATGAGCCACGTGGGTGGTTTCTCACTCCTTTCGACCCCTGCAGATGGTAAGTTGGGGGCTGCCTTCCATTTTGGGTTGGGGCTCTCCTGCAACCCCGGCACCCCTGGGACATACTGCAACAACTGAATTGTGAGTTGCAGGCCCTATTGCACAAAATTTAAGCATGATCTGACTGCAATAAGGAGATGATTGTTCAGCTAGTAGTTAAAATTAGGTGAAAACAAGTGTGTAATCTCTTTAGCTTGGCACCCACTGTGATGTGTCACAAACTCTGGTTTTGAAAAAAAAATTTTAAAGAGAGGTCAGAGAAAAGAGGTGGTGGGGTTTGAGCTAGTCATGTTCCACTCACTGTCTTCCTGTCTTCTCTTCCCTTTCTGGTGGTTTGTCTGCCCATTTTCTGTTTCTTCTCCCTACTGACTGCTTTGCTTCTTGAGACTACGGTCTTTTTCTGCTCTTTCCTGCTGCCTTACTTCTAGGCCTAGGTTGTTGGCTGAAATTAAGAAAAGGAAATACCAGGAACACTGGTATTTCCCCAAGTGGGGGTAGCTACATCACAGGAATAATTTAAAACTAAAATGAACAAAGAAGAGGAGGCAGAGGAGTAACTATAAATTTTGGTTCCCTGGGCAAAACTTTGTGGGGGGTAGGACTAGCATTATTTTGTTGCATCTGGAGCACCCTTGAGCCTAGGGTGACTGACCACTTTTTCAAAACGCAAAAGCAGAATACATGCCGTTGGCGGGGTATTGCGTATGTACACATTTTATATTCTATACTTAATACAGGTTTCCCTCGCCAACCAGGGTTTTGCCAACCACAGTTTTGAGTATCCACGCTTAATATTCTACGTACCATTTTGGCTACCACAGTATACACTTTTGAGTAACCACGGTTTTCCGTGGCTGCACATCAGCTTGCCACCTGCCATTTTTCCCATAAGCCTCTTGTCTTGCCAACCACGGGAACTTTCAGGAACCTAACCCCAGCGGTTGACAAGGGAAACCTGTAATGATAAATAAAATTAAATATGAACTTAACAATGTGTTTTGTTCTTCACTAGATTTTAATCCATCAGATTTTTTTTCAAAAGTTCACTTTTTTGCAGTAAAAGAGGTACAGTTCTCTGGCAAATGTAAACAAATTAAAAAATAAAAATAAAACCAGCAGCGTTCATTTTGATTTAAATGTGGACTTCCTACCAGATCTTGCAGATACCAGGAACTTGCATCGCCAAAGCAGATTAGTTTCATGAGGTGTTTCATAATACTGAGGTGATAAATTGTCTTAGACTGGCTACACCATATGTCAATCGTTCTGGGGCTGTGTAAGAGTTGTGAATGAGGTAGTAGGGGCAGGGCTTTGCATTGCACTATAGTTGCTATAGTTTGACCACTGCTAAGTGGTAAATTTAAACTGTGCTGAGGAGAATCCAAGACACATGGTGGCCCACAGTCATTAGCCCAGGACTGGATGTTGACATTTTGGGACTGTCCCACCCAATTCAGGGTGGGTGGTCACCCTACCTGAGCCTCCTAGAGCCATAGAAGCCCACCTGAAGAAGCTCTGTGCCACCCAGGTGTAGGACTCGAGTGCCAGGACACAGCAAGAGCAGCCCTGCACCACCAGGCCATAGGAGTATCTCACCTGCACTAGGGACTCAAAGACCTTTGCTGCTCCTGCTTTGTCCCTGGCCAGGCAACATAGAGTTTCTGCAACCTGGCTTCTTCTGCTGTACTTTGTCTCCATGTCCTACGGCCAGATGGTGTGGGGCTGTAGGAGGTGGGGCCAGAGCACAGCAGAAGGAGGCTGTGGGGCCACAACCTCCTACAGTCACATGGTGTGAGGCTTCTCGAACTCTGTTCCTATGGCCACAGGGGACACTGCTACTCCTGATGCAGCAAAGACTCTGAGGGAGGGCTCATCCCAGTATCTCCTCTTAGTTGGTGCCCATGGCTGGTCCCCTTCTGCCCCCTCCCCAGTTATGCTACTGACAGGAGGGTAGACTGCAAGGAACAGATCTGAGCTCAGCTTCAAGAGGCACACAGAAGGATGAGCAAATAACATATTTTTTCCTCTAACCTATGGCACTGGACTTCTCAAATAAAGCACATGAGCTGAATAATCCTGCCACAATGATCCTCTGGTCATTTTGTGCTGGACAGTTAGTAGGTGTCAGGTCTGTATTACCATATTGAGATGATGAAAAAGATTCTTAACTCTGTTTGCACTGTTATTGCAAGCTGGCACTTCTTACACACAGGGAATTTATTATTTCATACTTCAAACATTATCTTCAAGTGAGGCTATCTTGAAACTTAGGTCAACATTTAAAAACGTGGGCGCATAGAGGGCTAGCTTTCTTTATTGGTATGTAACGTATCAAACAAGTGTTCTGTTTCTCAACAGTGCTCAGCACCCACAGCTTGGTTTGAAGGCAGCTTGTAGTTTCCTGGTTCCTATATTTTCCTGCAAGCTTTACTGCTGCAGAGGATGGTATAGCCCTCAAAGGTGAAGCACTTATTAAAAATACAGGCAAATTTTTATCTTTATAAACCCTTCCTAAGCATGCCTGGTACAGATCAACATAAAACCCCACGCTATTCATGGTTACATTGGTTACAAAGCTTTCTTTTTGAACTAGTATAAAAATGAAATTAGATTTATAACTTGAGTCTCCTTATCTTTTAAACTGAGTAGAAATAAAATCTGCAGTGGAATTGTATACTGAAGGAGGCCTGTAAGTACCAATCCTTTTGTTAATCCATCATTGAACGTCTGTTTTTAATTAGTGGATTGGTTTCTCACTTCCTTAGAACTAGCATTTGCCATCTTCTTTAGTACTGGATATTTTTCTTTTCATGACTCAGTCTCGCAATGATCTAAAACTTTTGGTTCTGATTATACTCATTATTAAGAGTCATTGTTTCACTGTTTTTCCTTCCATCTGCCAAATTCTCAGCCTTTTGAGAAAGGGATGTTACTAACACAGTTTGTGTTTGATACTTGGATACACAGAGTATGTATACATGAGAAGTGTTAATGCACCTTAGCCTAAATTACTGTACAGTATGGGCATACATCTATATGTGCATGCCTTTACTGCACAGTAATTTAGGCTAATCGTGCCTAAATATGATACCTGCAAATGCAGGCATCAAATTTAGTTGTGATTAATTAATGCGCAGTAACGCATGTGTAGACACAAACTGGCACTAATTTTAATGCAGGCTCTACCCAGCCACTAGGGGACTGGCCTAAGTCCAGCCCCAGGGCTCCTGGCTGGGAGCCTGTCCTGCTCTAGGGCTGGGCTGCTCTCTGGCAGCCCCTAGATGTAAGGTATAAAAGCCAGCAGCCATATTGTGCTTTGGGGTGCACAGCACAGGGAGGCTGAGGGAGGTTGCTCTTTGTCCAGGAGCCCAGCAGACCTCATGTGCCCCCCTGGACAGGCCACAGGCTGCCTCTGCCTGGCCTGTTCCCTCTGCAGAGCTTCTGCTTGGCCACAGGTGAGTGTTGCAAAGGGGTGCAGCTTGCCCAGCCCTGAGATTCCCCCAGGGCTGCTGGCTGGTTGTATATGTACACATATTGCTGAGCCAGCACCTGCTCCCTGCTGCTGCTCACCCCCAGCAGTGTCTCTTTGCAGGTGCTATGGTGAAGCGCCTCTGCCATGCAGCTCCTAGTACGTGGCCATGCCCTTCTGCTGAGCGCTCCTGAGCACTGTCCAGGGCTGGCAGCACAGGGACAGCTGCATGGGGGCCCAGAGAGCCGGCGTGAGGTGAGAATGTCATGCTTGTTATCCTCCCTGTCAAGCCCTGGTCCTGCTCACACGCATATGCCTGTGCTTATCACCCAGGCTCCCAACTGGTCCCAGGATGAGGTTGGTGACCTTGTTGCACTCTGAGACTGGGCTGATGTGCAGAGGCAGTTCATGCGGGGTGGGCGCTCAAACGCCAACATTTGTGAGGCCCTGTTAGGCAGCATGCATGAGTGAGGGCACTCTCAGCTGGCACAGTAGTGCTGCATTAAGGTCAAGGCATTCTGGGCAAGGTGGATGGCCATAACTGAGTACAATCGTTGGTCCAGTCATGCCCATATGACCATGGCCTTTGTGGGAGCTGACCCATATTTTGGTGCACCAGGACCCAGGCCAGACCCCTTCAAGTGTCACCAGCAGGGGTGGCCTGGCCGAACCCTTGCCCTGCCTTGACCCCTCCAGTGACACATTACTGCAGGAGGGGTCTTCAGCACCCTGCCCCATCCTCCTCCCCAGCTGGTGTATCCACTGGCAGCTCAGGCAGCCCTGGCCAGCAGCTGACTCACCCTCGGTGCAGCCCGAGACCCTGCCATGGGGAGCACCCAGCCATGACATCACTGGTCACCAGCGGCACCAGCCCCTCGCTAGAGGGGCTCCCCTGCTGGGTCCTGGACTGCCGCACACTGTGGGCTGCAGACACCAGGCGCAGCCAGACACCATCGCTGATGGGGAGGCCCACACTGAGCCTCCAGCCTTGCTAGCCCTGGGCACATGGTAAGTCCCACACTGGAGGAGGGCCCTCCCACTCCCTGCCCCTGTCCTTTGTCCCAGTCCATGGCCCCTGCCCCTGCACCCTGCCCCTGGGCTGCCCACACTTCCCTGGCCCCAGTTTACCCCCTCGTACAGCACACCGGAAGTTGGGGCACAGTTCAGAACTTTATTCAGCAGACTGTGTCCCTGTAGTTGGGTGACCATGGGCCCTTCACACACTGAGGAAGGTGTTGATGCCAGTGGCAATGTTCTCCTTGGCAGTGGAGGGCAGGAACACATAGCACTGCCACAGGTAGCCCTCCAGGCAGTGGCAGAGGCTACAGGGCAGCCTTGGCTTGTCCCCCATGCCATCATAGCTCAGAGTCCTGAACTAGGAGTACAGGTGTGCCCGGGACACCAGGAGGATTAGCAGCATCAGGGCATAGTGGCTTGGGCACCGCTCTGCCTGCACAAGCAGCTCATCACGCAGTGCCGGGGCACGCGCAGCAGCGGCACACCCAGGGCACAATGGCAGTGCGGGGTGGGGGGGACGACTGGAGAGGACCCCTGTGGGGAGGGTGGTGGCACAGCCAGCCCCTCTCCCAAATTTTCCAGGAGCCCGTATACCCCTAGTTTGGGTGCCATGGGCTGGGAGACAATGTGGCAGAGCATTTGGCCTGCAGGGAAAGAATGGTGGGGCGTGGGGTCTGGCTGACCCCTGATCTGTGCATGGCTGATTCCTGATCTGAGGCTGGGCAGTGCACAGCCCCTGGTACAGAGCATCTTATCTCTGAAATGTAGCAAACTCTCAAAGAAGACTTCTGTCTCTTGCCGTTACAGGGCCAACATCTGAATGTGGGGAAGAGGCCACATGTGGAGATGTGGGCTCTGGGTTGCCACCACCTGGAGGCACTGGAGCCGTCTGGATGTGCAGCTGTGCCAGTGGTGCACCAGGGACTGGACCCTCCTGTTCCAGCGGCTGGTGGTGGTGGCAGGGGAGCAGGAGGTGCAGGAGCAAGGGCGGAGGCCCGGGAGCAGGCCTGGTGGGTGGAGGATGTTGCCAGGCAGAGGTGCAGGACTAGGCGCAGTGGGACCACTGGACCTGAATGGAGGCCCTGGAGCTGTTCCAGCAGTAGGGGGATGCTGACCACCAGGCCACAGACACCCTGCTGGCCTTGGCAGCCAAGTCCATATCCCCCACTACCTGGTCCCCGCTCACAGGGCTCCTGGCTCCCACCTGCCACTCTGCTGCAGGCCCCCACCTGGCCCTGGGAGGAGCGCCCAGGCGTGCCACCACCTGCCACCACCTGCCTGGGCCCAGCCGTGTCACCACCTGCCTGGGCCCAGCCCTGCTGCTCTCCCTTTTACCACACAGCTGAAGACTCAGTTGTACAAGGCCACCACGCACTGGGGTCTCCGTGGTGCACAGACCTGTGGCAGAACATCCAGAGGCTGGAGTGCTGGGCACCTACCCTGGGACTGCCCCCTAGCCCCGCTCTCCCCCCCATGACCCCCCACTGGGCTTGAAGACTTGAAATATTGTATATAGTTTTCCATTTGTATATAGTTTTCCACTTGCAAGCAGTTTTTTATGTTGGTAGGTGGGGAGGGTGGTGGAGGGGTTCTGTTGGTGGACGGGAGGGAGGACGAGGGTGGGTGTTGAGAAACAGATTCAGAAGTGACCTTGGCAGTCAGGCAGAGCAGGGTAGAGGGTATATGGAAGAGAAAAACATCTTGGTAGAAGAGTTTGGAACTCCGCGTGCCCATTAAATGCTCCACTCCTACTGAAATTAGGGGAGTGAATGTCTTAAGGGCCATATCTAGTACTGAGAGTGTGTCCATGGAATCCACACTCTTGTGTATTTGATGACTGACATATTTACACTAATTGCTCATTCTATCTGAATACTCATGACTGAATTCTGCTTTCACTGACACTAAGTTAAATATGGAGTAGCTTTCTGCCTAGTCTAGCTGTCAAAATTCTGTACATTTTTATATTTTTTCCAGCAAATAAGCCCACCTCCCAAAGTTGCTCCAGATTTGTAATGATGCAAATGCAAGGAGGATTTTTGTCAACAGAAAAAACATCAGCAGCATCAACATTATGCTAGGATTATATTAAAGGAATATGATCTAGTGGTTTGAAATAAGCAACTGGGAACCTGTATTTTCACTATTCTGATGCTGGCCTCACCAATTTGTTTTCTATAAAGCTAACATTTTCAGAGGTGACTTCTGATTTTGGGTGTCATAATATGAGTACTTGACTCAAAATACCTAAAACATATTTTGTTAGGCATAAAAAAAATATCACTTGAAAAATTTAGCTTACATTTTCATGGTCTTGGAGCTCACATATGAGCAGAAAAGTATCCATTTCTGAATGTCAGGACTGAATATTTTTGTGGATGCAGCTGAAGCAAAATTCAATTGTTGATTTTGTGAAGCACTTCCTTGAGAACATGCATTAAGTTCTGAACATCACAGCTTTGAAAACTGGTGGCAGGAAAACATGTTAACTTTCAACCTTTATTTGTATTGAAACAGGCCTAAAGGCCACTTAGCTGGTGTTACTTGTCCAAACATCTTTGATATGAGCTGAAGTCAAAGGAGTGGTAACAGGTTTCACTAGCTGTTTACCTGGCTTTTTAATTTTTGCAGCATCTAATTAGTATTATATTTCCTTTACATTATATTTCTGTTCAAATTGTCATGCTTTTAAACAAGTGTAATAATTAATATAACTTTTTATATTCAGAATATAGTAAAATAAGATAGACTAAAGCTAGCATTTGTTTTTTGTCTTAAAAATGTTTCATTATAAAGTTTCAGAGGAAAAATGGGAATTGCTTAATGTCCTATAGACAGTTTGAGCTTAAGTTCTGGTCTGAAAAACCTATCTGTTTCATATCAAACTTGTCCATTGATCATAAGTTTGATTTGTTCATATGTTCCTAATTTTTCAGACCTTTCTGCATGCATCTGTGTACTGATTTTTGATTTTACATGCCAGAGGGTTTTTAGGTCTGGGCACGTTACTGTCAGGAAGGATGATGTAAAATCAATGTAAAATTCTTTCTCTGACAATGAACAGCATGTTGCCATGGATCAGTAGCTGTTTGTGCCAAACTTCAACGAAAATCATGGAACTGTATCCCCTCTGCTAAGGCTGCACAAATATAAACGTCACTGTAAACCTTGTTGACAGTTACTTCCACATTTTCTTTTGGCAGGCCTTGGCCCGAGCCAGAATGACATTGTGCACAATCTGTGCAGCACAGCCAGTGCACATTAGCTGTCGCCAGGTTCCTCCTGCAATTTGTAGAACACATTATTTTTCACCTGGCAAGCAGCCCTTCCAAACATTGGTTGTGTTACCACCAACAAAATGCAGCTAATTCATTAGTGGAGTTCCTTTCAACAGTGAATACAATGTGGTCTGTTAAATTGTCCTGCTGTTTCACTAAATAAAACTGAAATGTCAAGAATTTGGGTTTGATACCCTCCAGAGCCTTCAATGCAACTACAGCAGGAACCAGATTAATATTTTACAGTGCAAAGATGCAAATTTGACATTATATGTTGGCAGATCTGTTTCTCCTGCTGACACTAATACATTAACAATGAAAGCCTAGGTTCAGACATGTTTCTGAGCAAAGGGTTTTCTGATAAATCCTTATATGCAGTCCTGGGAACAAAAGTTCTGCCTGACCATGTTTTGTGAACTCCTCCAATAGCCAAAACACTTTCCTATTTCTTTTTTACTCCTGCTTTCATGTTTAATAAAACACTTTGGGGTAATGAGCTCTAGCCACACACAAACTCTTTTTTTTGTGCCTTTAAAAACTCAACAACATGAGAATATTTACAGTGAACTGAGGTTTTGCATGAAATGTCTGCTTTCTGCCCACACCAAAAAGAAGCCTAGTGTTGCCATCACCTGCATGGCAATGCAAGATACTAGAATTTTCCCAGATTTTACAACTACAGGAAATCTACTACAAAGGAAAGTCCCAGCATACAAAAAAATTGCTTTTTAAAAAGGGCTGAGCCTGGTCAACATTGGGTTAAGAAACTTCCAAGAAGAGGTATTGAGAAAGTCCCTGACTTAGTACTGCAGGATGTTTTGGATGGTTGTGCCTGAGATGAGGTTTTGAATTGAAGTGCAAGACTGAGATCCAGATTGTCTGTTTGTTTCCAAGAATTATGAAATTCCCCTGAGTATCCTGGCCAAACTTTAATTTGGGGAATTTCATTCTTCCTTTTCCATCCTGGTGCATTTGGCTTATAACATAGTGTCACTGTGTACTGAGGTATTTGCAATTCCACTAGGAATGAGGTTATTGTGTGCTGTTAGAGGATCAGCTCAAGAACTTGATCCCATTCCAGTATCTTAAGTGGGTTTAAACTCTGGCTTCAAGCTTGTAATATGCTTAGGGATGAAGTTACTACATGGATATAATACTATAATACATTGTATGCAGTATATTTCTGAAAAAAATACTCATATTGTAAATATAATTACAATTTAATTTATAACACTTTGATCTCACTTGCTCATAGCTTTCAGAAAGATATTTCACTGAAGATGAGATTTTTTTCCATACTTGGTCATAACCAAACAGAGCTCTATAAAAGTCCAAGGAAAATCCATTCAGCCATTTTCAATAGATAGGAGGCAGAAAAAAATTGCACTTTCCCCAGTATAAGATGCCACTGCCACATAGTTTTTTTTGAGTTTTTTAAACAAAAGCTAAATTCTAAAACTTGGCTCATAAACAGTCTTCAGTGAGGTGCAGCATCTCCATGTCTGAATGGAAAAGCAAGGTACAAAATAACTTCATTGTGTTTAAGGCACAATAATAAGAAATGCTGAGGACCTTCTCCTACCCAACCCACAGGGTTGCAATTTTTTTGGCTTCATCCCAAAATCTCTAATCATCTTTACACTCTACCCTTTCAGCTCCACATTCTGGCAGCTTCTGCAATAAAATAATCTGATTTTAAAATGTTTGTGGTTTCATTTTGAAGGCAATGAAGCACTCCTACTAGAGCGGGGGTAGCCAACCTGCAGCTCCAGAGCCACATGTGGCTCTTCAGAAGTTACTATGCGTCTCCTTGAATCTTTGCACAAGCACACAACGTGATGTAACAGCTATGGAAGGTGGCCACCATGTGCTTGTGCAAAGATTCAAGGAGATGCATAATAACTTCTGAAGAGCTTCATGCAGCTCCAGAGCCACAGGTTGGCCACCCCTGTACTAGAGACTAAGGTACACTTTTTAATGTATAGACATTTCACTACCTCCACCCCCTGCCTCAGAAGTGTGCGTATTTCTCACTGTGCAGGATTTACCCAGGATCATGGCTTTCTGACTGAATTTATCACAAACTATGAAGTGTTGTTAATGCTTTTTGCATACAATCATCACTAGAAGTGCCCATGCCCAACTGATTTTTAACAGGAATAGGAAATTACATTTCAGTACATTTGTTTGCCTTTACCACCTCAAAAATACTAAATCCAATCCAATGTTTTGTACATAAGCATTTTGCCTTACAGTTTATTTGCAGAATACATTTGGAAAGTTACACGTGTTTATTCAATTTTTTTAAAATTTTACCGGGTAAGGCCACTACAGCAGGAGAAGGAGGGATCTCAAACATTTCGATACTCATAGTGCCCTTCTTCCATACAGAGGCTGAGCCTGTGCAAATTGCAGGGGCAGACTTCTATACATAACACTAGTGCAAAGAACAACGTGATAATGGGCAAATAGCAGAGAAAGTCCGTAGAAGAGAATGTTTACCTGAAAGCTAGGAGGATTGCATTATTGAGTGCCGCTCAATCCGTGTCTCCTTATACAACCCTCTGCACCTTGCACACTTGTCAGTCAGGGAGCAGGCAAACAGGAAGCTGGAGACTTGATACCTCTACTTTATCCCCTGTGACGGGCTAGCTGGCAGTGACCTAGCCCAGGGGTTTTGAAAGAGCAAAAGATGATTGGAGGACTTGGGATTCCCTTTCCTCACCAATCTGGTAATGATTTGGCCCAGGGGTTTTGAAGGGGTAAAAGATGATTGGAGGACTTGGGATTCCCTTTCCTCACCAATCAGGCCCCAGAGACTCACCCTCCGTGTCCCATGATTGGCCCCTTGGGTCACCTGGTGGGGGATAAAAGGGGCAGTGCAGCTGACTCAGGAGAGACCAGTAAGGGAACACAAGGAAGGAGCTTCAAAGAGCTGGCAAGAGCTGGGCCAGCGGGGCAGAAACAGTTGCACCAAAAGAGCCTGAAGGAGCAGGACCTGCAGGCAGCAGTTGGACCCTCAGCAGCACGGCGTGTGGCCAGCAGAAAAGGCTCCCCGCTGGGCTCCAGGATCCCCTACAAGAGGCTGTGGCCAGCAGGAGAGGCTCCCCAGCTCCAGCAAGATCTGAGCAACAACCTGAGAGGTTGCCAGCCCTGCTTCCAGCTCCTCCAATAAGAGGCCAGGCAGCTCCACATGAGGCCAGGGCTCTGTGAAGGTCAAGACCCCTAGCAGAATGGGGCAGTACCAGCACTGGTGGCTGTGTGGCAGTGTTTCTGCCTACCATGTGGGAGATCTGAGTTTAAGTCACAGCTGGGGTGATTTAGGGTAAGTGAGCTAACAAGGAGAAAGTCTTCTTGCAGTGGAAAGAGGCCATTGTATTTTTCCCCTTTCTCTCCCTCCAGGTACGTAGGCCCTATATTTCCTTGTCATTTGACATTTTATATTTTGTGCCTTTTTATATTTCACCAACCAGTATTGTTTGTTCTGCTGTTTGTGTTTTATATTTTGTTAACCCTGTCTTTTGTCAATGATTGTAAGTGTCTAACCTTTGTTGAATCCTGCCCCCTTGGGGCATTGTAGTGTCCCCTATACCCCCTGGTTTATGCCTATGTTCCCAGTACTGTTCTTTCATTAAAAGGTATATGGTTAAGGCCCATTGGTGGTTTAGCTCTGCTCTATAGGGGGAGGAGAGTCCCTACATCTCCCACAGCGCTTGTGCACCTGCTTTGATCCCTTCAATTGGAGAGGGAGTTCCTCTTGGAGTACTGCCCGGGTTACACCACAAAGAGATTTCAGCCTCACTTGGGCAAGAGTTCAGCAGCATTATGTATCCTGTTGCAATTTGAAAAGGGGCTCTGAACTCCAAGGCCTCCAGGTTTGGGGCTTGCAAGTAGGATGCCTACTATGGATCTGGGAGTTTCTGAAACACCAGACTGATGAGTCTGGGAGGTGGGACAGAAGTTACACTTAAACCAGTTAAAGTGATCAGAAATTTGTTTAAACTTGTACCAGAATATAAGTTCAGCGCACAGAAACCAGTTTCAAAATGGCTGAAACCACTTTGAGATAAACCAGGTGGAATGTAGTATCAGACATAACTGATTGAGCCCAAACTGCTTTATGCAACTTCTGGCCCTGATCCCTTCCTGGTTTAAGTTAAATCAGAGTAACACAGTGCAACCGGTGGCTTGTGTGCGGGGTACGGTGACCCCGGCCCCAGTGAGGGGGCACTAGTGAAATCAGCCCCAAGAGAGGGGGCGGTGATGTGAGCCCCATTTAAGGGGGGAGGTGTGTGGCAGTGCACGGTGTGTGCCTGCCATTTGCAACCAGTGGGTTGCGTAGCCCCGGTGTGAGGGGGCGGTAGTGGGAGAGGCCCCAGTGGGAAGGGAGCCACCGATGAGGAGCCCGAGAGGGGCGGTACATCAAGCCCAGTAAAAGGCCAGCACAATGATAGGCCTCGAGGGGGCTGGGTCCTGCGGTAGCAGCCTGAAGGGGAGAGTACCTTCGACTGGCCCATGCTGGGGCCAGGACCAGGACGGTCAAAAGGGCCAGGGGCCCACCACAAGGGACGCCCAAGAGCTGGGTGCCTGGGGTCCCGACTGGCCTTGAGGTGGGCCAGGGCTGGTAGCCAGAGGTCCCGGGGGAACCACACCCGAGAGGGGGAAATAGCTTCGGGAAGGGAGAGAGCAGGACGGTGAGCCCAGTTGGGAGGATGGTAGTGCGTGGGGCCTAAAAGACCGGAGGCTCGAATATGGGGAGGCTCCAGCTTGGGGGGCGATGATGAGTGAGCCCCAGTGAGGGGGCGGTGAAGATTTAAGGAGGGGAGGAGTGTGGCAGAGCACAGGGTGTCTCTGCCACTTTAAGGGCCAGGAGCTGGCAGCCTCCAGGTGCCTGATTGCAGCAGCCATTTTGAGGCTTATATAAACCAGGCAGTTTGGTTACAGGAGGTCAGGCAGCAACATTGCCTGGCCTTAGAGCTGCTGTGATCAATCTGGAGGTAAGGGGGAGCTGCAAGGGGTTGGCAGGAGGCTCCTGGTCCTGGGCATGACCTGAAACTGCACCCTGCCGGGAGTGGGTGGTCTGGTGGGGCTCTCAGTGGTGCAGGAGCCCCCAGGAAATGCCAGGCCAGTTATCACCCCGGTGAAAGGAGGGTTGGGGCACCTTAACCCCTAGCTCCCACCACAACCGGGTGGGTGACCCCTGAGTTGGATGAGGGTTGAGAGGGCCAGTGTTATGAGGGCTGAGAGGGCCAGTGTTTGTGAGGGGCCCAGAGAGGGCGGACCCCGAGAGTGGCAGTGATGTGGGCGAGGTGGTGCGGTGGCTCCTAGGAGGAAGGGAGTAGTGGCACAGTGAGGCCCAGTATTAGTGAGTGGCTAGAGAGACCCAGCCCGAAAGGGAGAGTCCCCTCAACTGGCCCATGCTGGGGCCAGGACCAGTGAGGGTCAAAAGGGCCGGGGGCCCACCGCGAGGGATGCCCAAGAGCCGGGGCCTGGGGTCCCGACTGGCCTTGAGGTGGGCCAGGGCTAGGTAGCCGAAGGTTCCGGGGGAACCACACCTGAGAGGGGAAGATAGCTTCGGGGGGGTGAGGTAGCCCTGATGACGGTGGAGTGGCCACCTGAGTAGAGAAGACCATAGTGGGGTCTTGCATAGAAGATTCTGGGGCCCAGTGTGGGGCCGGTGAGGAAGAACACCGTGATGCCATCTGCGAGGCTTGGGCTGCGGTATTAGGGGAGGTCGGAGCCACAGAGCGCCCCTGGGCATCGGGGCAGTCGAAGGGCAGCCTCCCGCTTAATTATCATCTTAATTGAACTAATTATCATCAAAGGCGTGGCGGGCGAGATGAGCGGGAGGTTGCCCAGAGACAGGCGGGCGGGCCACGAAGAGCTCGGCCCTGAGTAGGCCTGCTATCACGGTGACAGGCAGGCGGGCCACAGAGTTCAGCCCCAGGAGGCCCCCCCTGTCACACAGCATCCTGGCATGCTCTCTGGGCTGGGCTCTCTGCTCCAGCAGAGCAGGGTGTCCCTGCCCCTCTGCTCCCCAGCCAGAGCAGGGACAGGGGCCTGGCCAGACTGGCCAGGAAGTGGGCGGGGAAGAAGTTTATTCTCTCCCTTGCCCAACTGGTGCTGCATTTCTCCCCTAGCTGCTCCAGCAGCGGGGGTGTGGCCAGGCCTTGGCAGTAGCCTGGAGTGAACTGACCAGGGAGGGGGTTTAATTCCCCTCTCCCTGTCCCATCAGCATGGACCTGAGCCAGGGTCTGCCAGGTGCTCCCCCCTCGCTGCTACACCAGTGGGGCTGGGGTCACAGCCAAATGGCATGGCTGGCATGGCTCCCTAAGGCAGAGGAGGCCATGTGAATTAAGTTCCAAATTTCAGCTGAGTAGAGCTCAATCATTCAAATCTATGTGGCGCTGCCACCTGCAAGTATCCCACCTCCCAGACTCATCAGTCTGGTGTTTCAGATACTCCCAGATCCATAGTAGGCATCCTACTCGCAACTGCCCCCAGGGGACCACAGCCGGGGTGTGCCTGCCCTGACCACCACCACCACCATTCACTCCTTGCACAGGACTAGTGATGGGATGAGCCCCATCCTGCCCCCTCCACCACACACCAGAGGGAGTGGGGAATAACCCTCCTCCCTGCCCCCTTGCCTAAGGGGCCCTGCTGGCTGGCCTCTGGCCAGGCCTCCAACCCTGCCACTGGAGCGGCAAGGGGGCAGGACCCTGATGGGGCCACAGCCCCTGTCCTGGTGTGTGGAGAGTATAAGCCTCTTCCTGGTGAGGGGGCCACAAATAGGGATCAGAGCTGCCGTGGACTGTGGCGAGCAGTGCCACTGGGGCTCGGAGTGGGGCATAGCCCCCTCAAGATCCCCTAGCTTTGCCACCATTGCCTGCAGCAGCTTTCCCCGCCTTGCCTCTGCCCACAGCGTGGCCCCCCCATGAGGAAAAGGCTTGTGCTTCAGGACCCCATGACAGGGGCTGCAGCCCATACCAGGATTGCTCCCCCATTGCTGCTCCAGTGGCAGGGGCGGTGCCAGAGGCCAGCCAGCATGGCCCTCTTATGTGGGGGGGTAGGGAGGGTGGCTATTTCCCCCCCTCTGCTCCCAGGGGACCACAGCGGGATCTGCTTGTCCTGACCACTGTTGCCACTCTCTCCATGCAGAGAGTGAGTGGCAAGATAAGTTCCCTCTGCCAGACACTGGAGGGAGGGGGCAAATAACCCCCCTCCGTGCCTCCCTTTTCAGGGGCCATTCCATCTGGGAATTAAACCCCTTCCCTGGCCAGTTTACTCCAGGCTACTGCTGGGGCTGACCACAGCCCCCCAGCACAACTTCCGTGCAGCCGAGGTCTGATCTAGTGCCCCCGGCTCCTGCCCTGAGCCACTGCAGGCATGTGTCTGCATTTCATGAATGTGTATTCATTTGCAAATTGGTTCAGTCTAGACAGGCTAGACTAACCTGAAGAGATTGAATCAATTAAGGGTCAGGCATTTTGAATGTCTGGATGCTTGCTGTGGATTTGGGGAGTATCTGAAGTCCCAGATTGATGGGTCTGGGAGGAAGGAGATTTGCCCAGTGGCAGAGCCACACAGACTTGAATGACTGTGTTCAGCTCAGTTGATTTGCAATTTGGAACTGATTTAGCCTTAAGCTAAAAGAAAAAAATTGTCATTTTGGCCAGTTAACAGGCCTGCATTCTGCAACTGCCTTGTCGGAGGCATGGGTACCTGCGCATGCAGAGTTGGTTGGAGAATCAGGACCAAATTCTGTATATCAATGTAACAGAGCACAGGGTGTGCTCTGTTACTCAGAGGGGCATGAACAAGCAGCAGAGCAGCTTACAGGTGGCTGTACTCCTAATCAAGCACAATTACCCAATTGGGAACAAGGCCTAGCTGTTCCTAAGAGCAGGGCTTTGAGCAGTATAGCCAGCAGTATGCTGCCAGCAGCCGGAGAGAGAGAGCACCACCCATCTGGAGCTGCTGCTTATAACATCTTGGAGGTACAGGGAAGGAGCTATGGGGAAGGTGGAGGCTCCTGGTTCAGGGGCATAACCTAAACCTACAAGCTGCTGAGGCAGGATGGTGTGGTGGGACTGCTGGTGGCGAGGCAGTCTCCAGGAACTGCCGCACCTGTGCCTCCCCAGTGAAGGATGAGTCTGGGGTGCCAGAAAGCCTCAGCCCCTGCTTTCTTGTGGGTTACTCCGTGGAAGGGAAAGACTAGGGGAGCACATCCTGAAGAGAAAGCAAGGGCCTGGGGTCACAGTGAGTCCTGAGGCAAGGCTCAGGTCAGTAAGGGACCTGAGGCAGTGCCCAGGCTCACTGTGATTTCTGAGGTGCATGAAGGAGTCTAGTGTGGGGTCCTAAGCCTACTGGGGAGCTAGATGTGAAGCTCCTGGGGCATGGTGATAAGGGGACTGTGAGGGCCCAGTGTGGGAGAATGAGGGGACTAAGAGGGTCCTGAGGTACAGAGAGGGGCTGGGAGCCCTGAGTGGGAGAGTTTGGGAACCCACTGCGAGGGCACAGGGACCAAGAGTCCCGATGTGAGGGCATTGGGATTGCAAGCTCCAGTAGAAAGGCATGAGAGTGCTGACGTGAGGCACTGGAGTGAGGGTCCCAGTGTGGGGCACTGGAGTAATATGGATGCCATCTGCAAGGCATGGGACATGGTATAGGGAAGGTTGGAACCGTCTATATAGGCCATCAGCATCAGGCCAAGTAAATGGGCAGCCTCCCTCCTTGTTATCATCTTTTAATTAATATCTTCAAAGGTGTGGCAGGCGAGGTAGGCAGGCTATTTGACCTAAAACAAGTGGCCTGGCCAATGTTCAGACTGGCCCTGGGTCGACCACTTGTTACAATCAGTGTTCCCTCTAAGCTGTGTGGTGTGCACAACCATACAGTCATGCTCATGCCACGCTGCCAGGAGCACCTGCATGGCTGTGCACACCGCGCAACTTAGAGGGAGCGCTGGTTACAATCATTTAAAAAAAATAGTGGCACAAATCATACAAAGGGAAATGGAAGTTGCACCATCTGATTTGTTCAACTGCCATTAATATTCAGATATCATTTGCTATCTTCCAATACTTCTATTGACAAATACAAACATTTTTAATATGCACCTCTGCTGATGTAAGACACACCAAATCCTACAGGAACAGAATCTATGGCTGTGTTATTTATGTAGTTATTTTTAATAAACTACATTTTTTTTTTTTCTTTTAACCATCTTTATTCTAAAAAGTAACTTTGCCTTTTTGCATGTGTAGTTTACAAAGGAAATTTTTTTCCCTCAGGCCTGAAAACACACTTTTTGGGAACAAAGCAGATGCTATAAATAAATAAGTAGGAGAGACCTGAAACTCCATCTTTACCCTAATCAATAGTTTAGGAGGATGGAGGCAGACTACTATTGATCCAGAAAGAGTTGGATGTGGATCTCGGTCAAAGGTTCCCACAGATTATCTTGGTCTTCTCAGGGAGTCAGAGAAAGTCCAGAACAAGCCTGGGGACAAAACATTTTCTGACTACCAAGAATATAGGAAAGAACAAATAAAATAGCACATCATACAATTAGATCTATGGAAATTAAATTAAAATCCAAAAAACTGGGAAGGGGGAAGAATCAGCTGTTTAGTTGGTAAAATCAACAGGGAAGGAGATCAAGAAGTGTTGATTGATTATAGACAGGACTGATTGTTTACAGATTATAGACAGGACTGATTGGGAACAGTCATGCCTTTGTCACAGCAAAAGTTATAAAAGCCATAACAAATTATTTAGTTTCTGACCCTGTAATTGATAGCATACAAGTGGACTGCCACCAAGGCCCAAACCCCATTAGCAATGGGCTGTCATTAGAGACATCTCTCCTCCTGCATGCTATCAGTTGTAGGATCAAAGCCATTACTTATTTCAAATAAAGTGTGTTAAATAGATGTTGTTATTAGCTGAGACGCTTATGAAGGGCCACTGGGCCAGATTCAAATTTTATGGAAGTCAATGGGATTCTTTCCTTTCACTTCAGTGGACTTTGGATTGGGCCTATAGATAGCAAAGCACCAAAAAAACCCAAACCAAACAAAACAATAACAAAAAAACCCAGTTGAGAATCAGTACCAGGGGCTGATCTTGAAAGCAAATAAGAGAGAGGGTTCTCATGATAAGTAATGCTTTGGACAAGGCAGTTCAGAAAAACAGTGTTAAGTACTCAAAACTATTAGCTGCTTCTTTTCCCAGAGGTCTGATAATGCGGCTTGGCATTGGTGGTTTGTTACCATCTTTTCAAAGAATTGCATCTGAATAAGGGATGTTCAACATTAAATATAAAACAAAATCAGCTCAATCTTGAACTCTTCTGGAGTCAGGATGGTTTTCTAGAAGATATGCCTTAGTCAAACACAAGTAATTTGATTCACAAAGGGTAATGGGGTGAAATTTAAGGGTCTATGATATGTCAGAAGTCTGATTAGATGATCTTATTCTTTTCTGTCTTTGAAAGCGAAAAGAGTAGACTACCCATCTCAATAGGGCTTGAGATCTTGTTGTGATATACTTTTATAACCAACAACGTGCACAGAATCTGAGTGGCTGTGTATGTGGTTTTTGTTGTACCTGACTGCTCATTCTAATAAACTACTGGAACATTTGAGTGCCTAGGGTCGTAGTTTTACTTGTGGTTTTCTACTGCTCTTCTTTTTTTTTTTTTTCTTTTTCAGGCCCTAATCCAGTGCACTTCATTGCTTCTGAAATTTCTCAGTTGTACTGATACAATCAACTGGTACATTATTCTAGTATGACTAAAACAATCTTAATGGTTAAATTTGTTTTACATTATTTTTTTCCTAGCTGTATACATGTGTTCAAAAGAATATATTAGTTTGAAAGACATCTACTTCACAGATAAAAGAGTATTTAGAAATTAG
This sequence comes from Alligator mississippiensis, assembly GCF_030867095.1. Lineage (NCBI taxonomy): Eukaryota > Metazoa > Chordata > Crocodylia > Alligatoridae > Alligator > Alligator mississippiensis. Next base: position 67,332,853 of record NC_081830.1, read on the forward strand.
AAAAACTATAGAGGAGGACCATCAGGAAAATATTAGCAATGATGTGAAACTAAAATTCTTACAATGCAAACCTCGCTTCTTTGAAGTTACTGACTGCACCTGTCTGACTTCAAATGCCCTCTCATGCGCTGCCTTAGTCTGTGTCGTAAGGGGTATGCGTTCGACAGCTTCGTGAAGCCCCTGAGGTGGGTGTTGGTTGCCTTGAGGACCACCCACAAACTCGCCTGCCATGACTTTAAATATTACACCAGTGGAGGGATTAGCCTCCGAAGGATCCTCAGGAGTGATCACATCGCCAGCTGGATGTTTATGGGGCTCCACCTCCCCTATACCCCAAACCTCATGCCAACCTCTGATGGGACACCGGGTCTTAAGGCGGCCGTTCCTCCAGCGTGGGTGTTCCCGAGCTTTGTCACTTCTTTGAGGCTCTAGGCTATTGTCCCCTCACCTCCCGTGAGCGGGACGGTGAATTAGCTTGGCCTCTGTGTTCAGAGTCCCCTGCTACTGGCAGGTTCTGTTCCTGAGGCCTACTCAGGTGCCCTTGCACCAATGAAAGGAAAAAAAAAAAAAAAAAAAAAAGGGAAAAAGAAAAGAAGACCCGCAACTCCCGGGTCATAGGAGTCGATCCACTCAGCTCTCCTGCCGGTACCCAGCAAGGTTCTTCCCGATGTCACTCCCCTGATGTCTCCCTTCCTTCTTTATCCCCAGCCCGTCTTCACAGCCCAATATCTGGGAGCGACCAGGCGGATGAGCTTCCGTATCCCCAGGGTTGGATGCAGCCTCTCTCCCCAGGTCTCTGTCCTTGTCTCTCCACTGACCGGAGCTTCCAACACTGTGTTCCCTCGACAGTGTTCAGAGCTCATTGCCCCAAGCTCTCTCCCTGTCCTCTGTTTTATTTCTACTGGTGCAGGGAGCGCCCACAGCCTCCGCTGCCACTCCCTGCCTGGGTTGCCTTTGATTGCACCGGTGCAGCGTGCTACCGGCGTGAGGAGCCTCTGCCGCCTCTCTCGCTCCCCCAGCTTCTTTGCCAGTACCTGCCTTTATTCTCACTGGCTGGTGATTCCCTCTAATGTCACCTGCCGGCCTTAATTGAATAAAGGCACGGGTTGTGAACCGTGCAGGCTCTCTCCTCCGCCCCTCTGGCATTATCTCCCCTACAGATAAGTAACCATTTTTATTTTTCCTTTTGTATCTGTCCTTGCCGGGTCCCGTGAGCGCGGTTCCCGGATTGCTTCGCTTGTTGTCCCTGGGACACTGACAAACTGTTAACTGTCCCTTCAGAGCATCTGATGAAGTGAGCCACTGCTTATGAATGCATATGCTATATATCTCTGATTTAGTTAGTCTGTAAGGTGCAAATCTACCCTGCCTCCCGCTTGACTTCATTTTGGCCAGGACTTCATCCCTCCATTCTCCAGCTCTGTGGGTACATGAAAGCTCAGTCAGGGTCTAGATATCAAGTTTGCAAATGGCTATTATCCTCATAGTCAGTGAAGTGTAAATCTGGAATGTAGGAGAGAGTTCTAGCTCCATCGGTGCTTCACTGTGTCACTTTGGATAGTTACTTAACCTGTACGTATCCATTCATCCATGTTGTCATCCATAAAAATGGGGATAATACAAAGAATATTGGATTTCACTTAGCTCTACAAAGTACTGAGTATTATTAGTACTGTTTTTTGAAATCCACATCCAAAATTTTCAACTTAACCCCTGCTTCTATAAATCTATACTGCTCTGAGGACAAGGTATTACAACCACTGTTACCATTATAATAGTAATATCAAATCTCATAAAACTACTTTACCAGTGGTATTTGATCCTATTAAAGGCATACAAAATCTATAAGATCAGTTCAGTAATGGTTAATGAAACTATGTGGAAGTGAAGACATGCCTCCCTGTTACTTTAAGATAAAGGCAGCCTAACCAGGGAGCTCTGCAGACAGGGCAGAGCATAGGAGCTGCAAGTTGCCAGGGCAACGGGCTACTGGGCTATTAGTAGGCACCTGCAGATGGTCAGCTGACTGGATATGGGCAAGGCCCTCGGAGTTTATAAGCCCAAGGCTGAAGCTGGCTTGCTGGGGAGTCTCTCCCAGGCTGCCTCTATCTTAAAGTAATTGGGAGCCCCAGGTTCTCTGTTACACTTCCCATTTAGGAACCAATACTGGAATTTGTCAAACAGCCTTCAGTCCCATTGGGTTCAACAGTAGTTGAGGAAGTTCAAAACCTTGTGGAAATGGGCTTTTGATGATGATATCCTAAGATTCAGGCCTTCTGGATTCTTTTTTGTTACAAGTAGTTTGCTTTGCTGTCTGTGAGAGCTCCTACCTCTCTGAACAAGTTAGTCTTGAAGGGCACCTATACATGTGCCTGATGCCTGCTCCAAGGTGTGCTAATTAGCACATCAGAGCAGACTTGATTAATTGAGTCTGCTGGAGCATGCTAATTAGCATGCTGCAGTAGTCTCAGCCTCTCGTGCATTCAGTGTCCCTGCGATTCAGAATGGTGGCAGATTGAATGATCTTTAGTTAAAGCTCCCCTGCTGCCATTTTGAAGTACAGGATGCTGAATACACATGACACTGCAGCATGCTTTAGTTAAAGTGGCTCCCAAGGGGCACTTTAATTAAGGTGTTGTGCCCCGCCCCCTCCCCCCCCCCCCCCCAAGCCACCCTACCTTCTGGTACCACTCTGTCCTTCTGTCTGTCTGACTTCAAACTAACAGGGTTAACCACCCCTGTTACTAAGAACTTGCTAAATGTAAGATGGAAATTGGTTTTTCAGCCAATTACATAATAGCTTGTACTGTATATAATATTTTCACCTGTCCACACCTTGAATAGTTAGACATCTCTACATGGCAAACATAATTTGAGTGACATCAGTTGAACTTTTTCCCTGTTTTGATTCTGTTGTTGAAGGATATGAATAGCTCTCACTGCAGTTGGTAGCCTGAATCAGGATGATCTCATGCTTTGCTACTTTTTTTAGGATTTACTGGAAAATAAGACTAATACCCACAGATCAAATATAATTATATCCTTATGTCCTTCTTTTATTAATAATACATCTTTGACATAAACAGAAGCAGGTTCTTCAAGAGAAAAGCATGGGAAAAACATTTATTCTGTTTAGTCTGGTATGGAAAATCACTTTATTATGAAATAATGTTTGAGCTTTCCTTTCCCTATGAAGTCTAGTTATTAAGTGATGTAAATATTATTCCTTTTAGGTTTGCATAATCTGAGTTTATTGAGATATTTGTAATATAACTTTGATGAGACTGAGAACTTAGTGAATGCCTGCTGTTCTGATTTTGAACAGACAGATTTTAAAGCAGTGGAACTCCCATATGGGGTTATAGCCTTTTATCTACAGCTCCAGGAATTATATTGTTATGCAGTGTGGTAGGAGGACCATAGATAATGCTGAGTTAGCTATTTTGTCTCACCCCTAATTTATAATGAAATTTCTCAAGCCTGGAAGTATGGTACCTGGGAGCTAGTATGGCATCATAGCATGCCTTCTTTAGAAGGGGACTTCTCCCACTTGTGAAAACTGAGCCCCTTTTCAGGAAAATTAAAGCACTTACTCACCTCTTTGCCTTTGTCATGTGTTGTTAAAGGCCTAGCTAAAATCAGGATTGCTCAGGATAGGTTGTGTTGATTTTTTGCAGGATGATTCTTTTCCTTCCTTACATATTTTAATGGCTAGTAAAATAGTAAATGACACAGCAAGTGTCATCACTGACACCTGAGCTAGCATCTATTGAAGTGATTGTAGTAGTTCGTACCATTAAGCTATAGTTTCAGTATTTCTGCAAACTCATGCTACTGTCACTGAATCACATTTTCAAGGTTTTTCTTTCAGCTATAACAGCCAGTGCTTGTCTACATTGTAAGTTATGCAAGTATAAGGTAAGAATATCACTTCAATTCCTTGTTTTGGCTGTCTTATGGTGCTATGAAGGCCTTTTCCCAATGTAGCTCGTGCAAGTTTGGAAGCAGATTAAACTACATTGGAAAAGTTGGCATGTCTACATGTGCAAACGCTGCAGGGTGAGTTTACTCTAGAGTAAATGGGTCCTTGGACACGTGATCCATTACCACGTGTATGTGAAGAAAATGTCACTTTGTGTGGCTTAATGGCATCATGCTGTACACATGCAGGAGTTTTGGGGTTTAAAATGAATTTGCATTGTTTCAAACTAAACAACATCCTGATGTAGTTTAGTTTGCAATGATGCATTGAAGCTATTGGTCAGCTTGCCCACCCCGCTGCAGGAGAGATGGGCAGGCTCCACAGTAAAAAGGAGTGGTCCCCTTACTGCTTCTGCCTTTAGCAGATGCCTGCTGAAGGCAGAAGTGGAGAGGGGCCCAATTTAAAAAAATTTTTTTTTGGCAGAGGCAGCCCACCTCTTCTGTGGCCAGGGCATGAGCTACTGGTGGCCTGAGCAGCCCCTGAACTGTGGGGGGCCCTGGTCCTTCCCTCTGTGGTAGTGGTACCCCCCCCCCCCCAAGCTGCCTGGGGTGGGGGAGCTGCTAGTGGGCTGGGTGCTGCCCCAGCTTGGGCTCAAGGAAGAGTTGGATCTGGCCAGGTGCTCTCTCCAAGCTGGGGCAGCACCCAGTCCTCTAGCAGCCTGCCTGGGTGGCCCTATGGGGCACTGCCACTGCAGAGGGAAGGACCAGGGCCCCAGCAGCTCAGGGGCCACTCAACCCACTGGCAGCTCGCCCTGCAGCTGTGGGCAGACTCCACCAAAAAAAATAAAATAAAAGGATCAGGCCCCTCACCATAACAATGAAAGAAACCCTTAAACTGAAATGGTGGGTTTCAGTTAAAAACCCACTGTTTTGATTTAGAGTGCATAGAATGCAACCTAAGGACTAAGCCCCTCTCATGTGTACAAGTGCCCAATTACTCAAGTAAGCCCATCCCAGGTAGGCATCTAGACGAGTGAGGATACAGGAGCAGATCTGCTTCTCCTGGCAGCAGTCTTCTTCCTTCCCCTCTGACCCTGCACCAGCCGGGGGGAGCTTTAGGGGGAGTCCTGCAGCAGCCAGGGGGTGCTAGCCCAGGGGCTGCCAGGGAGCACAGGACCAGGAGATGACTGCCTCCTGGCAGAGGCTGGGAGATTATTCCCTACCCTGGGAGCTGGCCGCTTCCATGGCAGCCTCCACCACTGGAGCCTGAGTGGGGACAATGTCCCCCTGCCCTTGCAGCAGGGAGCTCTTGGCCCCAGCTCCCCAACTGGGGGCAAGGGTTTTGGAAAGAGCTGCAGGGGAGGGGCAGGTCCTAGCCCTCTGCTGCAATCCACCAGTGGGGCAGCTAGCAGCGAGCCCCCAGCTGGGTGGGGATTCCCCTGTAGCTCTTTCCAAGCCCCACACCTTGATTGCCTGATTGTTCCCAGCCCTGTGATCATGGAGCAGGGACTGGGAACAATGTCCCCAGGCCCTACTGTGATCACAGAGCTGGGGCTGGGAACAAGCTCCCCAGTCCCCGCTCCATGATCATGAGCCGGGGCAGGGGGACATTGTCCCAACCTGGGATCCAGTGGCGGAGCCTACCCTGGCAGCAGGCAGCTCCTGGGGGCAGGGAGCAATCTCCTGGGGGCAGGGAGCAATCTCCTGGGGGCAGGGAGCAATCTCCTGCCCCCTGCTGCCTGGCTGACCAGGAGCAAATTTGCTCTGAGTCAGATGTCTATACATGCTGTAGTGCACAGTAATTACTCGCAAGTAAATTTGCACGTAGCAAATTTACTTTTTATTAGCACAATTTACTGTGCGGTAAGGGTCAGCACACATAGACGGTGACACTTATTTACAGTAATTAGATCTACTGTGCAGTAAAGCATCTTGTGTAGATGTTCCCAGTGAGTCTTAACCTGGAATAAGAGTATGCATGTCATAGAGTTTTAAATGTGCCATTATAATCTCCCAGGCAAACAAGTCCTAAGTTTAAAAAAAAAATGAAGTTGATATTCAGGGGAATAATTGTGAGGCAAGTGCGTGCCCACTCTGAACAAGTGGGCCTAACTAGAAATGGCATGTCCTATGGGGCATGCTAGCTTCGGGAGCATTTATCTCAGCATTTAGACTCTGTTCAGATTAGTATTTAAGTCTATAGATAAAGATAATACTCTTTGTTCTATGTAACCAAACAGTATGTTCTTCTTAACTGAAAATATTTACCTTCTTTCTTATGAGCAATAAAGCTGGTATGATGAGAATTTAGTGTATCAAATTATGAATAAAAGATATTTGTTTCTCTTCATTGATTCAGCACTTCTAGCTCAAGAAGGTCATGTATTATTAGACCTTAAAGCAGAGATTTGACATAATTTATTAACATATTCACACTGTGTTTGAATGCTAGCTGTAAAGTTCTGCAAAATGTTAGGGAAAATATTGTACTTCAGCTCTGGTTGTTTTTGTCAGCTAATTTATGGGGGAGACTTGAGTCACTGATGCTGCTGCTCATCTAAAGCAATTATAGTTTGCATGCTCATTGAACATAATTAAACATGGGGAAAATAAAAGTAGGCTGAAAAAGAAGCTGGATTCTTTCTCTGCTTTGCTTAATTGATCAGAATTAGTTTCTCTCAAGTATACAAATGAGAGCTGATCATGAAGTCAGTGCTTGTTTGGGTCTTAAGCAGCTCCACATATACTGTAGATGGGTCAGATACGGCATGTGGCTCTGCAGTCAGTATGCAGGGTTGACCCTGCTGCACAGCTCCCAGCCCTGTCATGACTAGATTGGACCTGGCCCGTCTGTGTGGTCCCCAGCCCCACTGTGGCTGGATATAGCCCCAGTGCTCATGCAGTTGGATCAAGCCAGCCCACAGAGGCAGGGTTGGGGCTGGCATGATTTCCTGGCGCATGGCCCCTGGCTCCCAAGCCCCCAGCCTCCCTGGGCAGCCCCAAGCCCTGGAGAACCCAGATCTTAGATCCATACCCGTACAGCAGGGGAAGATCTTTTTTCCTTCTTGGGGTCCTCCGAAAATAGGGGGCATATTTAATTCAGGTGTGTGTTGTATGTGAGAAAATGCAGTATTATTGTGAGCTGGGACCAAAATGGAAGAACAGGTATTAATTTCTCAGTTTGGCTTGGTATTTCCTCTATCCCTCAGTGTTGGAAAATGAAAATGGTTTCTGGAGTATGGATTAGTATCATTCTACCATGAGGTACATCATCAGCCTCTCAGGCCTTAGTTTCCCCATATGTAAAATAGAGACACTCATGCTTGCCTTGCTTGGTAAAGCGCTTTGAGGTGGATTAAAGAAAACTGCTATGTTAATGCTTAATATTACTATAGTTTTATATCTGGCAAACAAGCAGTGCTATTTTGGCACTAATCAAAGACTTAATTGCTGGAGCAAGTCCTGGACTTTGAACCAGTATAATTTTTAATCCCCTTCTGAATGTTGTTAGAAATGTTGCTGAGATGGTGAGTATTTTTTAGGAGATTTATGAAATTCATATGAGTGTGGAGCAGCATAAATTGAGGAAGTAACAAAAGAATGTTACAAGAAGGGAGTAATATGCACTGTGCCAAACAAACATCTCCTACATGTTTGTAGTATTTCTCCTCTTCTTCAAAGTTGCCTTGAATAACCTTAGCGTTGTTTGGACTTTTGAATGATTTAGCAAGGCCATAGCATTTTCATTGTCCTACAATATTAGTTTCTGGAGCCTGTATCTGATCCTTACTTGGCAGGATACAGTAAAGATACTTATTAATGAGAAACAGCTCCCACTGTTTTGTTTGTATTCTGGGACCTACATCTAGAAAGATGAGAATTTTATGGTTTTCTTATTCCAATTTCTTTAGTTTGTGAGCCAGGAACAAAAGATCTTTTTTCCTCCTCTAAATCTACAATCCAGATTATTATAGGCCAGGTGTGTACAATTGTAACAGATTTTTTTTATTTTCATTTGGGAATGTGCTGTGCATAATCTATCCAAAGTGTCCACTTTGGATTCATTTTCTTCTTTAGAAGATGTGATATTGATTGCAAGACTGAAATCTCTCCATTTAGCCCATTTTACTAATCAGAAAAGCCTTTAAATTTTCAATTTTGACTTTATTTTAAAGGGTAGCAGTTTTACATGAGCCCTGATATTGGCTTGATAGCAATTTGAGCAAGATTTTTTAACAACTACAATCAGTTGTCCTGTCCAAAATTTGAACTGCAAATTGCCAGTTACTTGGAGCATTTGATCACTGCTGATACGGAGAATACCACATATTCTATTAGGTTTTATAAAGACCATCCTCTCCCTCTGGATTACTATACTAGTAAATGTAGATGATAGGTGGAGAATATAGAACTTGTACAAAAGAATATTTCATACTGCAACGATATCTTGACAGGTGGTCTGTGAAATCTCTATTTGTGAGTCTGTCGTGTCCAAAAATGGAGGAGAAACTGTAACATGCATAAAGCATCCACCAGGGGTGTCAAACTCCTCTGGCCCCACAGGCTGGATGAATGGGGTAGGGCCAGTCCATGGCCAGCTGAATGGTGTATGGATGGTCCTGTGGGCCAGATTAGGCCCACAGCCCTCCACCCCTCTTCTTCATACTGGATCTGACTAGTCTGGGACTGTGCTGCACATAACAGCTGCTCCCACTGGTCTAGGACCCATGCTGCATGTAATTCCCACTTCATAGCATCTGGGGAGGTACCATGTGCAGCATGGGTCCTGGAGTGAGTCCTGGGCTGGATGGGGCAGGTACCCCTTGCAGTGTGTGTTGTGGATCAGTTGTGGATTCGCTGTGGTGGATGCCATGTGCAGTGTGTCCTGGGCCCTGCACATGGGATCAGTCTGGAGCATGCCATGTGCTATGTGTTGGTCAACTCTGAACCCATGGGCAGCACAAGGGGCTGGATAATGGAGGTCCATGGTCCAGATCCAGCCCATGGACTCTTTGACACCTCTTAGGTATAGGAAAAATCCTCTGTGACACAGCGGCTGAAATATCCTTTCTCCATTCAAGCAGTGGCCACACCTTTTGCTGCTTATAGCATAATTCCCAGTGGTATGACTGCAGACCAAAGCCCTTTACAATTCTGGTGTTTAAAATATGTTTATTTAGTATGTTTACTTTTCTATTCATTTCTTTAAAGGATACGTACTGTGGAAAGTGACTCATAGGCTCATGTCTGTCCTGAGAGAACTGGGAAAAACTAAAAAATCACACTGTTTCCTTTTTCTTCTTGGAAGAATATTCATGTACCCTAAGCTACTGGGGCCCCCTTTACACATTACAGGTATTGTTCATTTAACTGGTTAATTGCACAGTTACCTTGAGACCAGCTATATGTGCAAAGTAGCTATCACAATAAAAAGCTCCAACCAGCTATAAAGTTAGATCTCGAAAATGTGTACTCACTTTATAGCTGGTTGCTATCAAGTTTTAATTTGCACGTGCAGCAGGGTCCTCTGTGCAGCTAGGAGTCTTGTCTGCTGACAGGTCTCCCAGCTGCAGGGATGAACCTTGCCTAGTCAGGGCTAGGAGTCCTGCAACTGCTGGAGACTCTCAGCCCCAGCATCTGTGGATGCTAGGTCCCCCTAGCATGCCTCTCCAAACCCTCGGGCCAGGAGGTAATCTTCCAGGCCCTGAGGTTGCATGAAACCTCGGGGCTTGAGGATCACCATGATCCTCTGGCCACAGGGGTTTCCCTGCACCCCTTGTGCAGGGATATTGTGCCCACAGGGATCTTCTGGCCCTGAGGTTTTCTCCATGCCCCTGGGGCAGGGAGATCATTCCTGTGGCAATCCTCCAGCCCTGGGGGTTTCACGCATCCCTGGGGCAGGGGAATTGGGCTCTCCCTGTATGAGCAATAAGGCGCCATGGGATTTGCACTGCTGTGTGAATCATGCATTAGATCCCATCATACCTTTAGCTTCATGTGTCAAGGGGCCTAGGATTCAAATGAGAATAGCTGTGTGAAATTTTATGGCATATTATACATAGGTCGAATGACCATGATGATCTTTTTGCTCTTTAATACGTATGACACTATCAGTCTAAAATCGTATTTCAGCTTTTAACCATTGCATTTCAGTTAGGATGAGGGCATTTCTGGGAAACAGCCATGAGAAATAAAGATAATAAAGTTTCTGGAAAGAGCACTGCTGTATTTAGCCTTAGTTTTGCTTGTCCATACAAAGCATTTACAGAGCTATAAAAAGTAGTTCTTGGTTTTGCTTGTGGGACAGACTCAATAGAAAAGCAGAAACCAGTCCTAGAAAAAATATGCATCACTATGCCAGAAATGGTGAAGGCCCACATAACAAGACAGAGCAGCTCAACAGTCCAGGCCATGGAAAAGTCCCATTGGGCTATCATGCCTCACATCTAAAGAGTAGCAGTGCAGGTTACCCAGCCTGAGGGAAGATCCCACTCATCATTCTCTGTCTTGTTAACAGGGCTACCAGGAGATGAAAGAAACAGAACATTAAGCGTCATAGTTCATGTAATCACCCCTACACATGTGCCTGCCTTGCCTCAGTGTGGGCAGCACTTTAAGGTTACAGCTATTTGGAATAAAAATGTAGCTGTAGTTAATAATAATGTTGACAATTGTTAATGTTGTTATTGGCTTTAGTTTAAATGCCTTGAAGTTACTGATCCCATTTCTGCATACATCATGTGCATTGGCTGCACAACACAAAAATGTTCTCATGGTGATCTTTGCACTTCCTTTCAGAGACTTTCACCTTTTCTCTATCATTTCCTTCTAAAGCGCTTAGTACAGAAAAGCACTGGATTACGGACAAACACTGGGTTTTCTACTGTGAGTTATTTTGTTAAGGACAATTGGATTACCGGCTATTGTATTTACAAGGCTGGGCCCACAACTGCTATATGCAAGTAGAATGAACACATCCATTGCTGCCTCATGTATTTGACATTGCCATGTGATCCACATTAAAAAGACATGTTTTGCTGTTTTGTTATCCAGCATAAAAGTTTTATCTGTTGTGGAGAATGTGAGGAAATTTCCCCCTTAACTGTATGAAAATGTTATTTGTGTTTTGGTTTGCCCATTTCGTCTTGGGCTGCATGAGCCATACTGAATGAATGGACTACTAAACCTGCTAAAGATCTGAATGTATCCACTTGGGTAGTCCAGTGGATATACTAAAAAAGGTTACCCGAGCAGAGTTTCCTCTAAATGTCTCTATAGGGGCCTGAGACTAGAGCAGCAGGAAGTTAAGAAAGGAGGAACAAAATGTTGATAAAGTTTAAGGGCCACACAGAGGGTTTGAGGAGCCATTTTCACCAACTCGAGATAAGCAGTTACCACAGGTGTCCAATGAGCTGTGAGCCCTGCCTTCATGGAGAGAGTTGGATCCCCAAGGACTTCAAGGGAAAGATGGATCTGAGTGAGGTGCCTCACATTATGGATGTTTGCTGTTTTCTAGGGAATCTGTACTCTCTTGTGTTTTTATATTTAAACTAAAGAGCACTAGTGTACCCAGAAACATGGTGCAAAACCGTTCTCCTTACATCTGTCTGCTTACAGATGAACAGTTATCCAACTGTAAACCGGAAGACTAGACCTGTCACTGGTGAGTTCTAGGTGAGGGTGTTTGAGCCTGTGATGAGGGGGGGGTAAGAGTCAGCCTGAAGCCTAGATAGAGCTGAGCCCCAGCTCCAATGTGAAGATGTTAAATAAGAGGTGCTTGGCCAGATCTGTCACACAGGATTTTCCTTATTTGCAAGTGGTGGAAATTATGTTATGGTCCTTGTTACTTTTCATGCCTTTTAAAAACGTAAGTCCAGCTGCTTGTAGACAAATGGCGCTGGAGCTTTTGCATATTCTCTTCTTTTAGAACAGATGCAGAACTGCATCTTGAGATCAAGGCCTTGTGTACGCTGCAGCCATCATTAGAAGCTGCCAGATCTGGAGCCTGCTGCCTGGCATCTTGTTTGTTCATTTGCATTTGTGCCGTGTGGATGGGAATTGCTGTCACTCCGACTGACTTGGCACCCAAAAGGTAAACCAAAAAAACAAGAAGGCCATTCTTATACTGCAATAAGAGCAGCCCAAAGGAACCAGATCTCATGCACAGTTGTCTTTTGAATGCCTGCATAATCTATTATCAAGAGTATCCCATTTTGGTGCAGAAGTCTGGAAAAGTACTATACCTTCTGATCTCACCTAACCCCAGAATGTCACCTTTTATGGGCAATATGAATAATGTAATTGAAAAAAACTTATATTTTAAATATATAAATGTGAGAATAAAAAGCTCAAGAATCAAGGAAAAAAGTACTCGTATCTGTGGAATCCTCTAAACCCTGCCTCCCTCTACACACTGTTACAAAAAGACCGGGTGCTTTAAGGCACCTAAAAATTGAAACTTCATAATGTGAAGTAATATATAGTAATATATATAAACTACAGAGAGCTAATGTGGCCTGTCACCAAGACTTTGTCATAGTGTTAATATTGACACTCAAACATCACAAATGCTGCACCTCATTACTCTGTATTAATTACCTCTGTGCACGTCAATGGTGTTACTTTCAGAATTCCAGGAAATACTTTTCTTATATTACTATTTGTTCATTCACTGGGTAACCCATAGTTATTTACTTACCCTTTAAAGGGAGAAATGTGGATGTACATCTGGCTTTTTGCTAATGCAATGAGTAATATTTATGAAGTTATTTGTGCTTCTAAGCCACAGGGTTATGGACTGGGAAGTATAAAAATGCAAAGCACTATAATAATCTCTAAGGAACAAAAATTTGAAATTTGGGTGCTGAGCCAAATGCTTTTAAGGAAAATATTTTCTATGAATTATTTTACAAGTAATTTCGTTACTGTGCAGAAGAATTTTTCATTTACTCCTTCATGGAATTTAAAATGAGAATTGTATCTGTATTATTTTAATTCACCTGCACTTCCTGAGCAATTGCATAAGCAGAATTTTTGTTCCTTATTTAACATTTGATCAATTTCTGCTGCCAGTTCTCACCCCTTCTCCAGGTATATTAGCTGCTAGTTTTCATTTCATTGCTCAATAAGGAAATGATTGAACTCTTTCTCTAAATGTTCATCCTGCTTGCTTGTGACTTTTTCAATAATACGCCTTTCTTGAGGTCACATATTTTAACTTGTGAAACCTTGTATTTGTGCCAGCAAATTCTCTCTTACAAGAAAACCTTTGTGTTACACAGTTAGAGATGCAAGTGAATACATGAAGGCAACTTGGCACAAAACTGATTGAAATCCACTGGCTCTGTTTTGTTCCATGCAATATTCTGAAACATTAATATGAATAAGTTAATGGGAATGCTTATTCACATGTGCGCCAAATATGGAGATTTTTCTCATATATACAAATAATAAGCAGAATGTCATTGCATCAGAAGCTGATTTCTTGCATACTATCTAGTATAATTATTTCTCCCTATGCAGAGGCCAGTCCTGGAAGATGCTGAGCTTTGAAAATTGCGATGACAGATAAACTTAACTCCACACTATGCTAATCTCTTAGAATTGTTCAAAATAATTTTTAAAAACTGTAGATGTGGGTAAAACATAAATCAGGAACTGTTGATAATATATGTTCTGGAGTAGAAGAATAGCTGATAAGATTCTCTGTAAAATGAAGATAATACTTACCTACCTCACAGAGGCCAGGTGCAGACATTACACTTTTTCTGGTTTAGATGGTCAGAAAGTGGTTTATACCCATAACAGAACAGAAGTTTGGAGCATATAGACTCATTTAAAAATGGTGGATCCTGGTCTAAGATAAGCCTGGATCGATGTAGTATCAGACTTAACCAGTTTAGGTTAAGCCAGTCTATTAAACTTCAGTACCAGATCCCTTCCCAACTCAACTTAGGTTGCTGCCCACAGGCATGCCAGGGGCCTTTGGGGCCCCCTCCGCACTAGCTCCCCCTTGCAGAGAGACAAGCTAGCACTCATCGGGTGCTTAGCTGCTCTGAGCTGTCAGATACCCAAGCCAGCACAGATGCAGGCAGGCAGTGGGGGGTGGTTGGGGCAAGGGAGGGAGGGAGAGAGCCGTGTGCCAGGTAGCAGGGATACAAGCACTCTATACAAGCAAGGATAATGCCCCTCGGAGCCTGGCATCAGCAGCAGCCAGCAAAACACATTGGGCAACCCAAAAAGTTTATGCCAGGCAGCAGGGCCCAATCCTTCCCTCCATAGAGTACTCACTCATATCCTTCTGCTGGTGCATCTTACTGGCTGCCACTGGTACCAAGCTCAAGTAAGACACGCCAAACAGCCTGGAAGGCTTGCACCAGGCAGCTGGGACACAAGCGCTCCATGGAAGGAGAGAGAGGCCCTGCTGCCTGGCACAAGTATCCTGGGTTGCCGAACACATCTTACCAGAGCTTGGCACCAGCAGCAGCTGGCAAGACATGCCAGGCTGCCTGGGAGGTTTGCACTGGGCAGGAGGGAAACAGGTGATCCATAGAAGGAAGGATTGGGCTTCCCAGAACCCAATCCTTCCATCCACAGAGCTGAGCCATCCCTGACTAGTTGTCAGGCACACAGCCTCAACCCTCTGCCCCAACTGCAGACCCTTCCACGTGCCCAGCCCTAGACTTCCAGGAGAGCCCCAGGGGGGGTTGCCATAACACACCTGGCAATTTGGCTGGCAGTGATGGGGGCATGTGCCATGATAATTCCCTCTGGGGCTCTCTTGGAAGCTGAGGACTGAGAAGGGAGCTTGGGGTGTGTGCCTGACAGGCAGGCGGGGATGGTCCCTGCTTGGCTGCCCTTAGCAATCTCTGGCATGCTGGAGGTGTGAGGGAGTACCCCGCACCTTTGGCCTCAGTCAGTGCAGGCATCTGCCTGCCCACTCCCCCACAACCGAAGGGCGAATGTGCATTCTGTTCGCTCCTGATCTAATCTAAGCATAGAGAAATCTGCCTAGATTGGATCAATTCTGTCTTCAGCTTTTTGAATGTCTGTACTTAGCCAGAGTGTTGTCAGGAGAAAATCCAGTAATGGTATTGAGACTTTTAGTTCTTGTCTAGATACAATCTCAAATCAAAGGTTGCATGCTTCAGGTGAACACACAATAATTTAAAATGTTTATGTAAGGGCAAAGAGCCAAAAGAAACTGCTGAAGATGGGATCTGAGAAAGACAGTGGTAAGCAGCTGCATAAAGGCGGGATGGTACAATATGTAATAACTGCATGGAAAGCAAGGCAATGCTCAGATAGATTAAAAAAAGGAATTTGTTACAAAGTTCAGGAAATAAATGGTGCCACTGAATGCGGCCCTTTTCAGGACCTGCTTGGAATACTCTGCTCCATCCTGGGCTCAATTCTAGAAAAAAAACCTCATCAGTGGCTTGGAAACCTTCCAGAAAAGTACAACAACAGTAACTTGAGGATGGAGGGAATGTTTCTGAGGGATTGCCTGACGTGCATAAAATACGCAGCCCTGAAAAAAGAAAGCTGAAAGGAGATCTGCTTTTGGAATAATACAACTAAGTGGATAAATATGGATTTAAATAATGAAACCACAAGGGTTTAGACCGTAGTTAATGAGTGGGGCTATTCCTTTTGAATACTTGAAATGTTAGATAATGGTTAGCCAAGTAACTGGAAAGTACTAATTAACATGAATTTAAGATGAGAATGATATTTGTGTGCTGCGTTTTGTTGTATATATTTACAGAGCTATTGAGAGTTGTGCTGTAAGGCCTGTAATGGAGTCAGCGAAAACAGTTTCTTTCATCCATCCATTTCTACATTTCTATATGTTTTCATTTGAAAAGGAATTAAATGTCTAGCTTTGGTTACAAAGAGAGCCTTTGCACTGCTTTCATTTGGCCTTCAGCCAGACTGAGTGAAACAATGTCATTTGACAGGGGTGTGAACTTCCCTCATTCCCAAGGCATTTAGGCCAAAGTATAGTTGTGTGGTGGTGAACAAACCCTTGAGCATTTTATTCAAAATCAAGACTTCCTTGATAATAATTGGATTTAATTGTAAAATATTGCATCTACTACATGTAGAATAAAAAGTAAACTTTTAAAAATAACAAATGTTACTGAAATGCATCTTTTTATTAGTAAATTGCTCTGTTTAGCTTTCATGTGCACAGCACTACAGCACTACTTAATGATCCATATTTCCAATATTTCACTTTAATTTTCAATTTCTACATTTGCATCTTTGATTAACCAAGTATCTACAAATCTTTTTAAAGCAGTGGACTATCATTGATGTAAATGTACCCTTTTGCAGAAATATGCATATTTTGAGGAAAAATACTGAAGACACCAAGGGAAAAGTGCATTTTGGGCAGTATGAGAAATGCCATTTAGTGGTTCAAGTGCAATACTAGGAGCTAGAATGTCTGAATTCTATCTCCAACTTGGACATCGGGATGTTTGTGTCTTTTAAACAACAAGATCACTTATGTGCCTTAGTTATGTCATCTGTAAAATGGGTATCTCAGTAACAGAAGGAAAAAAGTGGTGCATAAGTCTTATGCTAGTACTTCCCTTAGAGTGTCAGAGTTTACTCAAAGTGCATAAAATGCAGCAGACTGCAGTCACCTTTATCTTAGGTATGGAGCTGTAGCTCATAGAGACTAAAAGGCTCAACATCCAGTCTTTCAGATTGCTTTGAGCTGCATTTTTCTAAGGTACTGCATAAAGGCACTTGAATTCTATGTGGGCTGCACAGTAGAGTGAGCTGAGGAATACTACTTGTTGCATTCTCAAACCTCCCAGGAAGTAATTGGCCACTGCTGCTGTAAAAGAATTAACAAAGGAATTAGACCTAACCAGCACAGTTGCTATATAAATCTGCTAAGTTTTAAGACAGGGAAAGGAAAAGGAAAGATCACTGTCATAGATCTATAAAATAAAGCATTTCTTATAGTGAAATGGCTAAAACTGTTCATAATGGGTTTCATAACGGATTCGTAATTATTGGTGTAGCTGAGAGTACAAGAGCGTTGTATGAGAGAATGGATAATAGAAGAAAACTTAATAAAGGGGAAGTAAATCCAATGGCTTTAAATACCAGCCCTGCCTCAGTTGGGGTTTTGTCATATTTTGAAATTTTCACAGGAGACAGCAATAATTTAAGAAAACTAAACCCTGAAAGCTAATCGTTGTTTCATGTTGGTATTTACTATCCAGAATGTTCAGTGGGCTTGATTGATCAAGGTAATGCACAAAAAGTGAGGCCACAAGCACAAGGATTTTATAGCACCTATAAAGTGCTGCATACAGTTTGGCTCAATTTTATGCTGTTAAACTAAACATTTGGTATCATATGGCACTTTAAGTACTTTGATTTATGGTAAGATAGCAATTGCATCTGTAATAAACACTCCAAATGTATAGGTTTGAGAGTAATCTACTGTATTTATTTGTGACATAAACACTTACCTGCAATGTATTTGAGAATCATCTTAGATTTAACTCACACCGTACATTAAAGACATAAAGCTTCAGACAGAACAAGGTCATCCCCAAGGTGAAATCTATAGTGATGGGGATAAAAAGTAAAAGGTAGCATGGCAGATATTTTGAACTTAAAGATGAAAAAAAATGCCATTTCTCTTGATATTTCAACTATTTGAGCATAGTGTTTATATTTTACTATATTATAAAGCATAGTCTATTTTATTTAAAAATATACATTGGAACTTCAATGCCAGTGAAGAATAATCTTAGATACACATCAATAACATGAAAAGAAAAACACTGGTTTCTTCACAATGGATATAGTCAAATCACTTATGTTTCAAGGCTCCTCCATGATACAATAAAGATAAAGATTTTTTTTACTTAGTCTAGCATGGTGGTGCTCCAGGGAGAGTTCTCATACCACTGGATTTACAATTCTTATCTTTAATTGAATATATTACATGGGTGAAGTCAGCTTCATAATAATGTAAGTAATTTTAAAGCTATAAAATGGATTTTAAAATAATTTATTCTCTTCTTTGTATCGTTGTATATTGTTGCATGATTTTGGTGATGTGTATGTAACATATACTCACTGAATTGGTGTATGAAGAGGTTAATGAAATAATTTATATCAGTAGTTTGCATTTGTAGTGATAATACATTTGTTTGTTATGAAGAGGTGATTCAGTAACGTTTTAAGAAAAAAAAAATTTCTGACTCCACTGTGGCAAAGAGGCACTAGGGGCACATTGTGTATTGGAAAGGAAGGATGCAGGTTATAGTGTCATGTTCACACGGTTATTAAGATTAGGTTTTTGCTTCTCCGGGTAATCCAAATATTTTAAACAATAGTTGGGTGGATGTGGGAGGAGTACAATCAGTGCACTGTCTTTATGTTCAGAACAAGCA
The DNA here is from genome assembly GCF_030867095.1 of Alligator mississippiensis. Lineage (NCBI taxonomy): Eukaryota > Metazoa > Chordata > Crocodylia > Alligatoridae > Alligator > Alligator mississippiensis. The sequence goes on from NC_081830.1 coordinate 67,351,203, forward strand.
TCTTCATATAAAGAGAACAAAGGAAGCTTCCTCATAGTTCCAGTCTGTACATTTGTCAGGATCAGTATGCAGTGATGTGTCTGGTTTGAAAGCAACTCTGGAAGGCTACTGGAGCCCCTTTAGTAAAATTCTGCTACCAAACATAGCCAGTAAAGTTAGAATGATGTGCCTACTTCTGATGGATATTCACTTTTCCTAGAATCCTATATCACCATACTTGGTGGAGGTAATTTTTATCTCAGACACTTAGAAATACAACATTTTCTTGTCTTTTGGAAAGCAAAAGATTGCAGCAAAATGTCCTGGGAGAAATCCCAGCATCAGTGAAGTAGTTCTTTAGGAGTTAATAGGATGCTTGCATCCAGCTTTTCTAAATAGTCCCTAGCCTGTTCTTCCATCACTGTTAGCTACTCCCTCCCCCTCAAACTGTGCTGCCAGGTGCAGCAGTCTGGGAGCTGACCTTGCCTGTGAAGACAGAGGTGAAAAAGGCATTGAGTACTTCACCCTTTCCCACATCATCTGTCTCTAGGTTACCTCCCCCATTCAGTAAGGGACCCACATTTTCCCTGATCTTTCTTTTGTTGCTGACACTTGTAGCATCCCTTCTTGTTACCCTTCATGTCCCTTGCTAACTGTAACTCCAACAGTGTTTTGGCTTTCCTGATTTCATCCCTACATGCCTGAGCAATACTGATATACTCCAACCTAGTTGTTTGGTGAAGTTTCCACTTGTAAGCTTCCTTTCTATGTTTTAGCTCACTGGAGCATTCGATCCTAAGCCAAGCTGGTCTTCTGCCATACTTGGTAGTCTTCCTGTACATTGGGATGGCTTCTTTAAAGTACAACCAGCTTTCCCCGAGTGAGTCAAAGTCTGATTTTCTGAAGTCTAGGGTCCTTACTCTGCTGTTTCCCTTCCTTCCGTTTCTCAGGATCATGAACTCAATCTTGTGATCATTGCTGCCCAAGTTGACATCTGCTTCTACACTCCCTGCCAATTCTTCCCTGTTTGTGAGCAGCAGGTCAAGAAGAGCACGGCCCCTAGGTGGTCTCTCCAACACTTGCTCCAGGAAGTTGTCCCCAGTGCTCTGCAAAAACATAGTGGATTGCCTGTGCACTGCTGTATTGCCCTCCCAGCAGCTGCCAAGGTGATTGAAGTCGCTCATGAGAACCAAGATCCATGAGAACCAGATCAGGACACTTCTGCTACCTGTTTGAAGAAAGCCTCATCTACCTCATCCTCCTGGTCTGGTGGTTGATAGCAGACTCCCATCATGAAATCACCCTTGTTGCTCTCCCCAGAGACTTTCAACAGGCCTGTCTCCAGTTTCATACTGGAGCTCTCAGCAATCATACAGCTCTTTTACATAAAGCCCAGCTCATTCTCCTCTTCTCCCTTGCCTGTCCTTCCTGAACAGTTTATACCCATCCATGACAGTGCTCCAGCCATGTGAGCTCTCCTACCACGTCCCTCTGTTATTCCAATCATGTCATAGTTTCACATCTGTGCAAGGACTTCCAAGTCTTCCTGCTTGTTTTCCAGGCTTCATGAATTCACGTGCAGACACCTGAGGTAACTAGCCAATTGCCCTACTTTCTCAGGAAGAATGAGAAGGTCTCTCCTGTTGCCCACTCCTGCTTGTGCTTCCTCTGTGTCACCCACTTCCCCACTTACCTCAGGGTAAGTTTTACCTTTTTATTTGGTTATGGTTATAAGAAGTTTTTTTGGGGGGGGGGGATTAATGGGGAAAGAAAAAATAGAAACTATAGGTTCTCCAGTCTGTTCTCTCCCTAACCTTGGTCATGGAGCCTATCACAGGGTAAGGGAGAGAATATTCATGGGGTCCCTTATTAAGATATTGGTGGCAGTTCAGTACATATGTGATATTAATTTCACACTTGAGCTGATTTAAACTTACATAATGCATTACTGTTGAAGACAAAGTTACTACCTTTCCTTTCTTACTTGTCACTTATGGTTATCTTACAATAGTTAAGATGACACCTCAACACATAGGTTTACAATTTCCTGTCTCCAAGACCTTACAAAATAACTTCTTTTATATTTACCAATAACTTCTGAACCAATATTTAAAACTAACTACATGGCAATTAACAATGTATATTTGATTATCAAGTTCTAGATGTCTGAAGATATTAAATAACATGTTGTCTGCAGACAATATCTTTGTTTAAAATGTAACAGGATCATTCTGCATAATAGTGTGCAGTCCCATTGTTGTTTATTAGGGGGAACCCGCTTGGGCCAGTAACATCATGTTCTAATTTACTTTTATGAAACCTTGTGGATAAGATAACAGCCTATGAGGAAGAGGAAGTAGTCTTGCGAAAGCAGGCAGACCTAGTAGAGGAGCCAGTATTGTTATTTCTGGTTGACTCAAGCACTGGTTACAGTTCCTTGACCCAAATGACCCAGTGATGAGGGAAGCTGGCTCTTCATGGTTCCACCCATTTCTGTTCTGAGAAAGAGAGAAGGGTAGCATGGGAACTGTAATATGCCTTGGGAACCTGTATTTGCAATTCTAAAAGCTGTCAGGCCGAGATAAGAAATAAGGGCTATATAAAAATTATACAATTTTCATGAACCTGAGAGAGAGCTAAAAAGAATCAGGCAGTCTGATAGTGTCTTTCTGGAAGGACTGGAATAGTTTTTCTCATTTGTCTTTTATAATAGCATTTTTTATATTCATCCACTTTAGAATGAATATATCTAAAAAAAATATTGGTTACATTTCCTTTAGAGTGGGTTTGATTTTACTGTCTCTTGGTGCAAGTTAAAAATACATTTACCATGATTGAGGGTATTTTATGCAGTTAACGTATTGGTTTAGTTGTGACAGTTTGTAGTAGTACAGTACATGAGTAGTAACAGGCTATGCATAACACTATGGTTGCTTGAGAACTGCAGAGATTCTGAAAACTTTAGTAGAATATTCCAAGATAAAAATATATTTTCTTGTTTTAGAGTAGATTTTCAATATCTGACATGGGTTTGGTTGTGTCAGTCTTACTCCTAGAGGACAAGGATCCACATAATTTAAACATCCAGAACTGCCAGTCAGCAGATAGGGTTGGCATTACCTTTCCATTGCTAGTGGTGGCCTTTTCAGAATAGGGATAATCATGGATGTTGAGGGAATTTTATTTTTCTGTTCTCTCTCATGCTAAGCCTCTGGATAAACAGGCAGCTTTGGCCTCCATAGCTCTGTCCTGCACCTATTTTAATATTAAAATAAACAGTGTGTTAGGAAGTACTCTAAAGTCTGTTATACTTCAATGTCAGTAGGCTACTTTTTTCCTCTTGTAGTAAAATCTAGGAGAAGGACAAAAGGAGGAAAAGTCAGCAAGGATCTCATGAGAATTTCTCCTGTATTGTTTTGTTGGATTGGCAAGCATCCATGCTCTCTGTGGTGTTCCTCCCTTCCTTGTAGAGTAGTGCATTGGTGCTTATTTACTGGGAAATTTTCTTAGCTGCACTGGCTCACAGGACCTACTTTTAAAGGGCAGTGCTGTATGGGAAAGATAATATTCAATGAGGTGTTACCTTCTTTCTTAGCAAATGCTGTAAGCATAGTTTGGGGAGCAATATGGACCTTCTCTGGTTTTGTCCCTACTTCTTTAAATATTGCTGTCCAGTACCAGATTTTTCCCTTGTAGCATCACCCTCCAGAGGGCATGGAAAAAATGGGCAATATGGTGGAGGTATACTTTCTTTATTCTGCACTAAATGACAGAAGATCCAAAAAAACAGGTTTCATTTGCTTGCAGAGTTGGGGGGGGGGTGGGAAAAATAGTGCAGTCTTCTTCTATTAGTAGGCATATTACTCTCCTAAATCATTTTTGGACCTTAGGAGCAGATTCACAGCTGCATGTTCAGGGAGCTCCACATCTACTACCTATCTGTAATTATGTCATCTAAAACCCCTAAGGTAAAATGCTTGGCCACAAATTACCTTCTGGCTCCCTCAAGTGGTTTGGCAGTTGTAAATATTTGCTTATGCTTTGCTATGAAAAAGTGAGCATTAAGGCCAAGGTAAATTGGGAAACTGCACTGTATTAAAATGAGCTACATTGATTTTCACCAGCTTAGGGTTTGGCCCAATAAAGTATTTTCATTATTATGTATAGAACGTGTGTGTTAGAAAAATCAGTTCTTTTTAGGTACAGAAATAAAATTTTTTGAAAATGAAATTTTGATATTCTTAGAGGTTGGCAGATTGACAGCACAAAAATGACGCTTAATGGGTACATCTATACATGTGCATTTAGTGAGCAGTAACTGAAATAACTGAGCAGTATGGGTGCACGTCTACAAGTACACGCCCATACTGCACAGTAAATATGGCAACTTACACTGGCTTGAATGTAAATTTGATACCTGCATCATAATTTTAATTCCGATTAGTTACTAAGCAGTAACACCCATGTAGACACTGCACAGTAACCCAGGGGGCCTCCCTGCTGGGTCTGCCCAGTGCTAGGGCTCCTGGCTGGCCACCTCTCCTGGCTTCAATTTGGGACTAAAGTTAATCCCAAGGGCTGGCAGCCATGTGGCCAGAGGCTGGAGCTCCACTGTGGCCACCTGAGGGCACATGGCAGGCTGCTCTTACCTGGGACTACATTTAGTCCTAGATCATGTGCATGTGCAGATGCCAGCCTATTCCCACTTAATGTGCAGTAACTTACTGCACAGTAAATTTAAGCCTGCATAAATGCATGTGTAGACATGCCCATTATTTACTGGTCATTTGGCTGCTAGCACTTGGCAACCATGCTGAGGCCAGAGGGAGCTGCCAGCACTTGGTGGCCATCTTAAAAGCACAGCCCTGCCCTCTGCTCCCTGCCCAGGAGCTATGTGCCCAGTGCAGGCATAGCACATGGCAGTTCCCTCCCTGCCCATCCTGCCTCCCCATGCTACCCCTATCTCTGCCTCTGCCAGTGGTGCCCTGCTGCTCCAGCCCAGCCCCTGCCAGCAATAATCAGTGCCCTGCACTGCTGCTGTCCATGGTTCTCGCCCGGACAGCCCCACCAGGGCACCCCCTGCCCAGGCCCCAGGACAGCCATGCACGCACCAGCCGGGCCCAGGACACTGGCTGCAGGAGGCTCTGGCTGACCCCCACCTTCTGCACTCCCTGCTCCAGCCCACCTGCCCCACATCCCACACCCGCCCCCTCACCGCCCACCCCCAGCACCACCCCAGGACACACACACGTAGGTCAAATAGTACAAGCTTTATTAAAAAACCAACCCCCCCATCTCTTCTCCCTCCCCCCTCAACAAACACAGACCCCCCCCCCACCCCACAGTGCCCCTCTACACTCCCCACCCACCAACAATAAAAACCCTGCTTCCTAAACTTAAAACATATCACCTGTCCGGCCCTGTCCCTGAGTTCATCTGTGCAGGGCTGAGAGTTGGGGCCACCCAAGGTAGAAAGTCTGGCAGCAGGTGGCCAGCATCCCAGCCACAGATGGTTTTCCTGTGGGTCTGAGGGAAATGTTGAAGGCTGGGGATGCCTGCAGCTAGTAGGTGCTGCAGCACCTGCTCCAGGTTGCTGCCAGGGGCCTGCTGCGGGGTGGCAGGTTGGACCAAGGGCATGGGTGCAGCCAACTGCTGCTCCAGCAGCGACATGTGCTGCCACTCCAGGGCCTCCCAATTAGCCCATTGGGCCTCACAGGCCCACTGCTGTTCCCCTTCCTGGGAGGCCTCCCAGGTGAGGTCCTCTACCTTCCATGCCAGCTAGTCCACCATCCAGCCCTCCATGACAACCCCCAGCTGCTGGAGCATTAAGGCTGCACCACTGGTATAGCTGGCACCTTTGGGCAGCTCCAGCAGCAGGTGGGGCGGTGAGGCCATAGCAGTGGTTGTGCAGGCCCTTGTGACCTCTCCCCCATGTCCAGATGTTGGCCCTGCAGAGGCAAGAGACAGAAGGCTTTTGTGAGAGTTTTCAACATGTGAGAGATATGATGCTCTGCTCCAGAGGCCCTGTGCTGCCTGGCTTTAGATTGGAGGTTGGCCATGTGCAGGTGGCCAGAGACCATAATAAGCTGGCTGGGGAGGCCCAGACCCTGGTGTGTGCCACCCGAGCCCCCATCCCTGCTTGCTCCCTGGGGGCTGGCTGCAGGCTGCTTGCCTCCCCTACCCCCTTCCAAGGGCCAGGACAGGCTGTGGCTCCAGACCCTGCTGCCCCCCTGCCCTGCCTCTGCAGGCCCACCGCTCTGCTGCGCTGCCACTTGGCCCCTGGAACCCAAGCTTGGGGTGTGCAGGGCTTTTGGACAGCTGGGGTGAGGGGTTGGCTGTGCCCCAACCCTCCCCACTGGGGACCCTCCAGGGACATGCCTGGGGGTCAGCACCCACCATACCGTTGCTGTGCTCTGAGCATGCCACCACCGTGGGCGGCACACAATGAGCTGTTTGTGCAGGTGGAGGGCTGTCAGGGCCACTATGCCCTGCTGCTGCTGATCCTGCTGGTGCCCTGGGCATACCTGCAGCCCTGGATCTGGACTCTGAGCTACAACGGCATGGGGGGCAAGCCCAGCCTGCCCTGGAGCCTCCACCACTGCCTGGAGGGCTATCTGTTGCAGCACTACACATTTCTGTCCCCAGCCTCCCACTGAGAAGGTGATAATTGATGAGACTGAAGACTTCCTCGACGTGTGAGAGGCCTGTGCCCACCCAACTGCAGGGACATGAGCTGCTCAATAAAGGTCTGACCTGCGTCCCACCTCTGTGTGCTGTGGGGGGGACCCTGGAACCAGGGGAGTCTGGGTGGGCTGGGCAAGGAGTGGGGGCTGAGGTCAGGGCTTGGTCTGGGGCCAGGGGCAGGGACAGGGGTGGGGACTGAGACTGGGAGGGCCCACCCCCTATCCTCCACCCCCCGTGCAGGACTTACTACAGGTCCGTGGCCAGTAAGGCTGGCAGCTCGGCACAGGGCTCCCTATGTCTGGCAGCATCTGGCACTGCTAGGTGTCCATGGCCTCCAGTGGGCTGGGGGCCAGTGCTGAGAAGAGCTGGTGCTATTGGTGGCTGAGGGGTGACATGGCTGGCCATTCCTCATGAGCAGCTATGGGGAAGGGCCAAGGCTGAGGCAGCTGCTGGCCCAGGCTCCCTGGGCTGCCAGTGGGTGCAGCAGCTGGGGAGGAGTGCAGGGTGCTGAAGGCCCAAGGCCCCTGCTCCAGTGACATGTCACCAGAGATGTCAGGGTGGGGTGTGGGCTTCTGGGGCACCAGAATGTGGATCAGCTACCACATGAAGGCCATGATCCTGGGGGCTCCACTGGACCAAAATTGTGTCTGGTGACAGCCACCCACTGGGCCTGCAGGCCTTTGACCTTAATGTGGCACTGCCACATTGACTGGGAGTGGCCCTGTGCACACATCCCAGCTGCCAGGGCCTCATAAATGTGGTCATTCAAGTGCCTTCCCTGGGCAAGCTGCCTCAGGACATCCTCTGGGGCTCCAGACAGGAGGGTGCATGTGGATGGGGCCAGGGCTAGACATGGGGGAGAAAGACAACATCATGCCCCATGCCAGCTGACTGGGCCCCCGTGCACCTGGCAACAGCACCCCTGACAGGGGCATGGCCAGGGAGTTGCAGCTGAGTGGCTGAGGTGCTTCACCATGGTCCTGCAAAGAAAGAGAGATGGGGCTGAGCAGCAGTGGAGAGCAGGTGCTGGCCCTGGTGGCACAGCCAGCAGGGCCAGGAGCCCTGCGGGGATCACAGGGTTGGCAAGGGGTGCAACAAACTGCAGCCCTTTGCAGCACTCCCCTGCTGGCTCCCTCTGGTTTGTGTCCCAAGGCACAGGCTGCAGGCTTTTATATTCTGCAGCTAGGGGCTGACAGACCAGCCCAGCCCAGTCCAGCAGCAGGATGGGGGCCAGGCAGGAGCCCTGGGGCTGGGCTCCGGCTGGGCTCCAGCTGGCCCCCTAGTGGCTAGGCAGACCCAGCCGGGAATCTCCTGCATTCCTGTGCAGTAATGCATCTACACATGCATGACTGTGTAGTATCTAATTGGGCTTAAATTTGCTACCTGTATCATGCAGGTAGAAAATTTAAGACCAAATCAGCATAAGCCACCATAGTTAATGCGCACTACAGGAGTGCACATATAGACACGATCCCATACTACACAGTAATTTTCAGTTACTGCGCAGTAACTTAGATTACTGCTCAGTAAATGTGCTCGTGTAGGTACACCCAGTATCTCACACAATTAATTAAATGTATTTTTAGTAAATAGAAAGTTCCATATTATTTCTCCACAGACTGTCCCAGACTGTAGAAAATACTCTTATTGCTAGTTTTACAAAGCAAGTAACATGGTTTATCTTTAATAGGGAAACTGTGGCAAAAACGTTTTAGAAAACTGACTGTTCCTGCATTTCTTCCTTATTCAGGAGGAAGAACAGATTTGTGGCTATGGCACTGGATTGGGATTCAGAAGAAAAGTTCAGTTTCAGGCTCTCCTAAAGACTTCATATGTAACTTCAGTCAAGTCACATGAACTCCGTGAGCTTTGTTCCCATTTTCAGTTTGTATGCCATTTCCCTATCTTGCTCTTATATATGCAGAGGATAAATTCTTCGGTATAAGAGCGCTCTCTTACTATGTGTGTATATATACAGTGTCTACAGGATTCCTAACTCAGTTTAGACCTCTTGGACAAGTTTCCACTCTGTGTAAACTTGGCAGAGGCACATCAAAGATACTTATCTTGCAGATAGCTAAACTGTTACTTAATTTGAGAGCTAATGAAGAATAGCCAGGATAACAAGAAAGGAAGAATCAAGCCATATCAGCTAGTATTTCAACCTGCAGAATTCCACTGGATGAAATTTCAGCCTTTCTGGTGATATCAGCACCTTTTGAAAGTCTGTCTTCGTTGTCTTGAATGGCTGCCAATCAGGTAAATGGGAGTGTAATCTGAAAGTGAACTTCTTGGTTCATTGTGTACAAGGTAAATTAAACATTTTTCATTCCCTCATGCTGAAAAGGGACTGTAATTAAATATTTTAGCATAAGCATTTCTTCCAACATCAAGAAAATGAAATAGTCCCAGACTAATATCTGCCACTTAGTGATATGCATAGAAAGCCAAAGTCATCATCAGTGTAAGTGAATACAACTCCAGTGAAGCAGGAAAGCTGCCCCTTCTTATACCAATAATGAATTTGGTTGAATTGGTCCAATATGGACATTTGGGGAAGCAATCAGATTGAGTAAACTTGTGATACATTTCAGAAATGTAATACTTTGTTATAGGATGTCAGTAGTTTTCTTTCTTTTAAATGAGGGATGTGGGCAAATATTACAAGTCCTTGAACTCTCCTGCATACTTGTGTAAGGTCTCATCATAATCTGGCCCTTAACATTTTTCTTTCTTGGTATATATTGGTTGAAAAGAGGAGTAAGGAAAACTTTAACAAAAAACCCATATATAAAAAAGTCAGCTCTGACCACATGAAGGGAAAGCTTGGCATACTTCACAGCGGAAGAAAAGAGACTAGATCAGGGCAAAGAATTGCTAGCTGTGTTTGTTACCTAGCAACCTCAAGTCCAAATGGATACTTGGATAGTATGTAAACCAGGCAAACCTGTTTCAGGGAAAAAGAAGTTTTGCTTGGGTTTTATATTGTAAAATACTTGATGGCAAGAAAGCTATTCTTCCTTTGTGAAGGGATTCATTGTTGAGCTGATCATAATAGGCCTACTGATGGAAGTCTTTCTAGTAAAATAAAATAAGCTAAATAACACAATAGTGTGTTTTCAGTTTCATATGTAGGCCTTGTATCTTGTCCTTGCTGATTAGAGACACTTAATATACTAAAATGCATTGATATATTTGGTTCAGGCACAGTTTTTGATACCATCAAAGGGGCAGTGATAGGCAGAATCAGATATACCGAATTATTGCTGTAAGTAGCAGTACTGGTAGAACAGAGATGTTATCTAGTTAGAAATGAGACTAATGAGCAGGGTTGCCAACTGACTGTAAATGTACAGACAGTCCATGAAAAAAGGCTAAAAACATCTATCTGTAAAGTCTGGAAAAAAAAAAAAAGGCGGCCCTATCCATAAACACCCCCTGCAGCACCCCCTTCCCCAAAACCCAGTAACGATGAGATCGATTGATGCTCTGTCATCTGAATGAGTCTGGATGTTGCAGGACATTAACAGAAAATTGTCAGCCATCTTTGCGTGTTATTTGTTGCAATAAAGCCCTTATGAGAGCAAGAAGTCTCTCTGCCTTTTCCTGAGCTATGAGATAGCACCTGGTGTCAGAAGTGGCTAAATCCTGCCACCAAATGCCAGTCAGCGATTAGGTGATTCCAAATGACAAATTTGGATACCAAATTTGGATACCAAATGACAAACCAAGCTCCAGCAACAGCTGAGTCCACCTCAGGGCAGAGGCTGGCTATGGAAATAATGCAGGCAGTTAAAGTTACACCACCAATATAGTTTGATTTCCAATACCCTGGAATGTGGCCTAGATGGATCCGATGTTTTAACCACTTCAGGGAAGAGTCAGGTCTAGACAAAAAGTCTGAACCTTACCAAATAAGCACTCTTAATTACTCAATGGAGGATCATTGATGCTGAGCCGGTGCATGACCAAATAGAAAAGCTAGACATTTATAAGTCAGCAGGACCAGATGAACTTCACCTGAGAGTAATGAAGGAACTGGCTGAGGTCATTGCAGGACTCCTGGTGAAACTTTTCCAAAACTCATGGCACTCAGGGGAGATACCTGAGGATTGGAAGAGGGACAATATGGTGCCCATCTTCAAGAAGGGAAAGAGGGAGGACCCGGGCAGCTATAAAGCAATCAGTTTAACTTCTATCCCAGGGAAAATCCTAGAAAAACTCATCAAGAAGTCTATGTGCAATATGCTTGCAGAGGGTAGGATTCTGAATGATAGCCAGCATGGCTTCGTTGTGGGCAAATCTTATGTTACCAATCTCATCTCCTATGACCAGGTATCTCGCCACCTGGACAAGGGAGTGGAGGTCGACATTATATACCTAGTCTTCCAAAAGGCCTTTGATCTAGTATCCCATAATATCCTCACGGGAAAATTGGAAGATTGTGGGATTAACTGCTTGATGGTTAAGTGGGTAGGTAACTGGCTGCAAGGAAGGACCCAGAGAGTTCTTACGCATGGATCTGTCATCCTGGCGAGAAGTGGCCAGTGGCGTCCATCAGGGGTGTGTGCTTGGTCTAGTGCTTTTCAACATCTTTAGCAATGGTTTGGGTGTAGAGGTGAAGAGCTCACTGGCCAAGTTTGCGGATGACACCAAGTTATGGGGGAGTGTGGTCACGCCTGAAGACCTGAAGGCTGCAGATTCAGGTGGACCTGGACAGGCTGGAGAGTTGGGCGAATCAGAACCAGATGAAGTTCAACACTGAGAAGTGTAAAGTGCTCCATCTGGGGGCAAACAATGCCCAATCCCCAACAGGCTAGGTGGCGCCAATTTGACTAGCACCACAACCAAAAGGGACCTAGGGGTAATATCGACCATTGCATGAACATGGGCCGGCATGTGATGCTGTAGCCAGCAGGGCAAACAATACTCTGACATGCATCAACCGATGCATCTCATATATAAACAAGGAGGCGATTCTTCCACTGTACTCAGCACTGGTGAAACCGCAGCTGGAGTACTGTGTCCAGTTCACATGGAAAACCTTGAGAGAGTCTAGTGAAGAGCCACCTGTATGATCAGAGACTTGCAAGGCAGACCTTACAAGGAGAGGCTGAGGGACCTGGGCCTCTTCAGCCTAAAAAAGAGAAGGTTCAATTCAACAAAGGGATTATAAGCCACTTGTGTCCCTGTTTGGAGGTAAACCTCTCAATGAACTCCAACTGAGCATCCAGAGATTTTGCCTCGGAATGCTGAAATTTTCCTATATTACGCACATTCCTAGAAAAAAGTTTCAGACAGGTGATACTCTTTCCAGGGCACCATTACAGACACCACTGTCTCTGGAAAAACTGCCAAGAGTGAGATGTGGCTGTTTATGTGGACCTTTTTGCGGAGTGGATACCCATATCTATTTCATTACAGACAAGGATCTAGAATCAAGAAACTGATCCTTTCTGCTTCATTACAGACAAGGATCTAGGATCAAGGATCAAGAAACTGATCCTTTCTGTCAAAAGATAAAGAAATACTGCTTAGAAAGATGGCCTCAAGTAAGATTCAAAGACTGTGAGCTGGTGAAGTACCAACAAGAGAAACGAAATCTCCATGTTGTCAGGGATTTAGTCATGTTCCACAACAGAGTACTGATACCTCTGCTCTACACTAGGAGATCCTAAAGAAGATTCAAGAAGCTCATCATGGTAGTACAAAAGATGTCAAGCCAGGGCTTGTCAGACAGTTTGGTGGCCCTCCATCAGTGATGACATACAGAACTGGGTGACTAGTTGTAAGGTTTGTGCTCAACACAAACCAGTCTTACAACTTAATTATCCACAGCAGATGCTGAGAGCCAATGTACTAACCCAGAAGGGTTCTGTTTGCTTTGTTGTTATCGACTACTACTCCTGTTTCTTGGAGATGGCAAAATTACAGAATACTACAACAGAGAGCTATAATGGTGCTGAAGAATATATAGGTGTGCCAGGCCATGCCTTCAGCTTTAGGAACAGATAATGGCTCACAATTTTCTGGAGCTGTGTTTAATCAGTTTGGATGCCAGTATGACTTTCAGCATATCACCAACAGTCCACATTTCTCACATAATAATGGGGAAGCAGAACATGCAGTGCAGACTGAAAAATTTGCTTCAGAAAAAACAAGATCTCTCTATAAGGCTCTCCTGATACATGGTTCAACACCATTAGAGCATGGATGGCATCCTGCTGAGTTGCTAATGAGGTGCTGACTCCTTACAACTCTGCCAACTGTGATAGATGACTTGGTTCCAAAACTTGTCGATGCACAGGAATTTTGTGGGAAAAATAAACTGATAAAGGACTATCAGAGATGGAACTGTAAAATCAGGCCTCAGGAAATGTACCTGCTCTTTCCTCACAGCGGGAAGTTTGGATTCCAGATGCAGGAGTACAAGACACTCTCCATGCTAGGGCAGATACTCCTTGTTCATATTGGGTGTAGATACCTAGAAGTCTTCTCTGTAGGAATTGAGAGCATCTCAGTTGTATTCCACCTGTTTTCTACACTAGGTCAGGACATGCATCAGTGCCACCAGGTAGACTAGAATGTGAATACATCTGCTTTAAATGAAAAAGCTTATTGATACTTCTGTTCTGATTACCCTCTGTTTGTAGGGAAGTGAGTGGTAAAGACTCACAAGCAAGTGATGTGCTTGTAACTTCTCTTTTCAAGATGATTTTGCAGTTCTTTGGAAATCTTCAAATTTCTTCTGAGAGGGGGATGTGGTAGTAAGAGTCCTGAGGTCTGACATGATAACATCAATAGGAAGTTGATAGACATATTTGTATGTGTGTGTTGTTGTAATAAAGCCCTTTGGAGAGCAAGAAGTCTCCCTGCCTTTTCCAGAGCTATGAGATAGCATAGCTGTGTGGTCCTTGGCAGGACAGGGTTGGAGTGATTCAGTCAGGACACAGCTTCAGGGCAGGGAAGTCAGACAGGTGGTAGGTGGAGGTCCATGGCAGGATGAGGGAGCAGGGCTGGCTGGGGTAAGGCTGGAGAGTTGACTGGAGGGGGCAGCACAATACAGAGTGTGGCCAGGGGTATTAGGGTGTAGGGGTGAGGAGGGGACTCCTAGGGTGGGAGCAGCACCGTGTAAGGCCATTGCTGCAGTCAATATATATATATTACTGACAACCTGAAAACTTTTGCTGACAACCAAACTTTTTATCCATGGTTGGTGTTGAACCCCTAAATTTGAACACGGTCCTTGTTACTGTTGTCCAGGGGCTGACAAAAGGGTTACATTCACATTATGTTAAACATATGTCAGTAAAAATGTTTGGGTATTAATAAAAAGCTTGCAGATTATAATTTTAAAGAATTCTTGGGCTGGCCACCCTCCTATTGAATTCTTGGGCTAGCCTTCTTACTGGCCACTTGCTTGTGGGTAAAGAAACATTACATTTCTCACATATTCAGCAAATGCTGATGCCTGATGCCTGGTAGCCTGCTGATGCCTGATGCCTGGTAGCTTCCCACGTGCCACTATCTCTGCTGCCTTTGAGCCTTTATTATTTTGCTCACTTTAAATAAATAATAGTGTATGTGCATTGACTAATTGCTTGTATAGCATTTAGGGCCAAATTCTGATATTTAGGAATAAACTGAATATCAAGATGGGGAAATCACAAATATCTTCAATGAAATCCATGGAATTATGTGAGTATGGAAATGAAGTATACAAAAGAAGTAAGCCCTCAGCCGTCAGATTTTTATGAAGTTAAGGAATACTGTATTGGCTTTATGATGGTTGTTGTCCATTATTTGTATCTTTTATACATGTCTTCAAGCACATTAAGTAATAGATAAAACAGGGAGTTTCAGAAAGGTTTTTGCCTGTTTGCTGAGGGGTTTTTTTTAATGGACTTTACTGTACCCTTAATTGTCTCCTCAATTTTGGAATTATTCCTGGGCTAAGCTTCAGTAGTTCAAGAAGGAATCCATAGATCAGTTCATGATGCATCAAAGCAGAATGAATGAAAAACCCTCAGTTTGATCTCCCAATAGCAGAAGTATAATGAAGCAAATGTGGGGCCTGCTCTTTATCTCTAAAAGCTGATTCCCAATGGAAGGTCTGATTTTAAGCTTTCTTGAACCACAGCAGTGGTTCTCAGCTGTGGTGCTGTGAGACTCCCTCAGGGATATGAAATGCAGATGCAACCATCACAACTGGGAAGTAAAACTGCCTTTTACATGCACCTTCCTCCTGCTTTAGGGTTTTCTGATCAGCCTAAAGCAGCCAGGAGAGCTGGCTCATGCAGCAGCCCTTCCCAGAATGACCTTGCACAGCACTTCCTGGAAACAGGGGAGCCTGGGTTAGGGGGAGCTGACCCATGCACCTCTGTTTCTTGGAGAAATGCTAGGGGAACGAGCCTGGGAAGAGCTACAGCCCAAACCAGCTCTCCTGCCTGCTTTAGGCTGATCAGAGAACCCTAATGCAGGAGGAACATGCATGTGCGACAGCTCTGTGCACAGGGCAGTTTCACCTGTCAGCACAACCCCATTGAGGAGCACTGAGGTGAGCTGAGCACAACAGTGGTTCTCACAGGGATGTCACCACCTTCAAAAAGGTTGTGGAGGGGTGTCCTGATTCTGAAAAGGTTGAGAACCACTGCTCTACTGTTAAAAAAAAAAATGTAATAATTTATTTTGGGCTCTTTACCTTCTTTACATACGTATCCTTATGCAATCCTAGAGTGACATCATCTGGTAAAATAATGTAAGTGTCAGCAGGTCCCACGAAGACTCAAATGAAGGTGCAGATTGTGCATGTGTTGGGTTCTCTGATGAGGTATTTTTTTAAAGTACATTCTTGCCAGCTGCCAGTATTCTCTCCAAAATGGTATTATTATTGCCTGTTTTCTTTTACTCTTTGAGTTTAACTTAATAAAAAGCATAACAGCTGTGTGTCCTGTTCATATCTTTGGAGGAAATGTTTCCAGGCAGTGGTGATGTATAGGGGTGCACAGGGGTGTACATGCACCCCCTGAGAGCACTGGTACACTCCCTGACAGGCTGTGCTCTCCGATTAGGTGATGGACTGTTGGGGGGGGGGCGCAGGCGGGAGCGCTGGTGCCCCACTTGTGAGCGCTGGCCAGGGAGTGGGAGCACAGGATGAGGCGCTGTGGCCACTTCTGGGAGCGCTGCAGCTGATTCCCAGTGGGCACGATCAGCTGTGGGTGAACCCCACCCCAGTCACTGATTGGTTGCTGGGGGGGGGGGCACATGTCCCCCCCCCCCAAGGTGGCACCAGTCGCCCATGTTTCCAGGCGAAGGCAAAGCAAGGACTGTCAGTGTAGCAGGTTCATTACAGGACATTCAGTAATTTGAACATATAATTGTCACAACCCAAAGTTGTGATTTTTTGTTTATGTGTGCGCTTCGGCACCGCTAAATTATTTCCCGCCAATTTGTCGCTTTCTTTGCATGGTAGAGTTCTCTGCTGCTAGAGAGAGCTCTGGTGCAACGGGGGATTTCCCGCCAAATTGTAGCTTCTTTGCAGTGTGCATCTCCTTCTTGCACCGTAGTGATACACATTGTAAAGAAGTTCCCGCCATTTGTATTGGGATTCACGCCACGTTATTGGCCCAATCCTAATATAGGCACACGTGGCGGCTAGCGATTGGCTTGCTAGCCGTACATAAGCCTTGGGTAGCTTCCGCCCAAGCCGGAGGAGGGAGGACGAGAGAGATTCCGTGTGAAGATCTCCAAGCGCTGCGGACCCTCGCGGACCCGGCGTGCCTCCCCTAAGCAGGCAATAGAGGCTTAATAACCGAACCCACGGAGCTTTAACTACTCCGGAGGAAAGAATGAACCGCATCTCTAGCCTCTTCCCGTCGCCGAGCACAATCCTAGACGTATCCCTTTCCTGTAACTTCGGACTCCGTGGAGCCTAGCAAACTCTGTGGGAGCAATCGATTTGTCAGAGTCCTCCAACGAGGGTTCAAGCGGGAGCTGTGCCTGGAAACCTGTCCAGCCTACACCGATACCATCTTTGGGTGTAAGTAAACAATCTTTTCAATCAATCATTACGCCTCCGTAACTAATTCTACCTTGCATGCGCTAAACTGCCCCGCGGTTCTCTTCCACCCCGCGTGCCCGGGCTGCTGGCCACAGCCCGCGTGCACCGAAGACGGGTCCGGTTCGACCCCGGTTCGCCCCCGGCTAGCCCATGGCGGCCAGAATGGGATCGGAATCACCGCCGCCCATGGCAACGAGGGCGGGATCGGGGCCCGGCCTGCACAATAATAAACATAATTATGATCTCTACAGGGAAATGTAAAGCAAAAGCTCAAATAATTCAGTGTTCATGCATCTGGGCTTAAGAAAGCTAAGGGTGTTGGTATACAAGGTCTGTTCAAAAAGTATCGAGACTGAAGGTATATTTGTAGTATAAAGTATTGGGTTGGGGGTATGACTTTGCTGAACATGTCTTGGCATGATGAGACTCCTCTGGACAGGTTTGCAGCATATGGTGTTTCCCCAGTTTTCTGTGGCCACCAGTTGAAGTAAGATCGTTTGTGTCTCACATCCCGTTTTGTTATGTCAGTGTCCAGAACAACGTGTGCGCATTAAATTTTGCATGAAAATCAGGAAAACAGCAAGTGAAACATTTGAACAAAACCTGCCCCCACATCTCCACCACCTCCACTATTACTACACCCCACAACAGAGCCATCAGCATCCCAGGATCTTACAGCTGCACCTCCAGGAATGTAGTATACCTCATCCAATGCACCAAATGCCCTGATGGAAGATATGTAGGAGAGACCAGACAACAACTGCGCACCAGAATGAACGCACACTGGAAATCCATCAAAGACAGAAAGACCCAATTACCGGTGGGGGCACATTTCTCACAGGAGGGCCACTCTCTCTCCAATCTCTCAGTCCTGATCCTCAAGGGAAATTTACACAACACATCCCAGAGACGAGCCTATGAGGTCCATTTCATCAACCTGCTGGATACTAGAGATCAGGGACTAAACACAGACATTGGATTTTTGATACTTTACAATCTGTCTGGCAACTGACTCCCCAGCCCAGCCCAGCCCAGCCCAGCCCCTGGCTTGTTTACTTTTCATTCCATCCAGGAAGAGCATGCAGCAACTGCTGCAGCGTCCTTAGCCTGACGAAGGGTTTTTGAACCCGAAAGCTTGCTTAATAACTATTCTCCAACCATTTGGGTTGGTCTAATAAAAGATATCAAATTCACCCAAGGAACCTTGTCTGCCTTAAAATAGCATTGGGTCATTACACTATGAGCTGTGCAAGAATTTTTGAATGGTATCGTTGGTTTAAAGAAGGACGACCATCAGTCGAAAGTGATGAGCGTTCCAGACACCCTTCAATGATGAAAATGTGGCAGCGGTTTGCAGTTTGGTTTGAAATGATAGGCGACTGACTGCCCGAAAGATAGCAGAAGTTGGAATTTCTGTTGGTTCATGTCATTCGATTCTAACAGGCGATTTGGGAATGAAATGACCAGAAAAACAACCAGAAAAGTGGGTGTCCGACTCTTGGATGCTTCACCATGACAACGTGCCTGCCCACTCAGCACAGCTTGTGAAGCAACTTTTAGCCAAATTTTAGCCAAACACCGTATCACACAAGTGCCGTAGCCTCCTGATATGGCCACACGCGACTTTTTTTCTCTTTCCTCAACTTAAGAAAACCTTGAAAAGAAGAAGATTTTGTGATGTGGAAACCATAAAACAAAATGCAACTGGGCAGCTTTTAGCGATTCCACAAATTGCTTATCAGGTGTTTCCAGCAATGGCAGAAACGTTGAGAGAAGTGCACGGCTGCAGGAGCATACTTCGAAGGAGATTAAGCCAAAACCCTTGTAAATAAAATATTTTGTTTCTTACAGCATCAGTCTCGATACTTTTTGAACAGCCCTCGTGTGTGAGGCCAGATCTTCTCTTCATAGGTGCATAAAACTGCCCTATTAACGTATGGTCAGGACTGCTAACCAGTAACCTAACTCAATAAGCTTAACAGGTGGCGATGTCTAATGTTTCCACTTTTGTTTTTTTAATTAAGGAAACAACTAAAGGAATATTTTACCTTAAGCTTGAAATGCCCCCAGCCGGTTGCTCTGGGCTGTACTTCGGTGCCGGGGATTCGGCATGTTACAGCTCAGCCATTCAGGAACTAATGTTTACTCGGTGGGGTGACGTGTCACTGGTGCTCGTCTCAAACCCTCCATGTCAGAGGAGCTCAGCTCCCCCCTTCCTTTTTTCTACAAGTTTCTAGCCGCCGTGGCTGACAATGCAAGTCAGAAACAGGGAGCCTGAAAGGCGAAGGGACCGCAAAGCCAATTGAACCAAGCCCAAATCACTGTGTTTCAAAATCTGCTCATTTTTAAGCCTGTGACCTGGACGTCTCCAGTGTGAGGTGGGAGTGCGGGGTGAGGAGCAATGCCCCGGGCCGACAGTCCCTGCCCTCCCCGCGGCCAGCTCTGCTGCAGGCGGCGCTGCACGTGGGGAGCAGCTGCCCCGCACTCTGCTGAGGCGGCTGTCGCGCGGGGCCGGGCACGGCGAGGGCTGAGGCCCCCCCCGCCCGCCGGCCGGCCACTCCACGCGCGAAGCCGGCGCAGCGCAGCCCCGCGGGGAAGAGCTGGGCCCGCCCTCGCGGAGTGCCTAGGGCGCGTTGCCATGGTCACCGGGCAACGCCAGGGCCTGGGCCGCGGTGCATGGTGGGTAAGACCGGCCCTCCTCACGTGACCATTTGAGGCGGAGTCACGTGACTGGCCGTCACGTGGCCGCGTCCGCCTCAGCTGCTGGGCCGGGGGCGGCCGCCTGGGCCGGGGCCGCCATGGGGGAGTCGGGCGGGGAGGAGGAGCGGGCGCTGCTGGACGGCGACTCGGCGGGCGGGGGCAGCCCCGCGGGCCGGGCCCTGCCGGCGCTATGCGACCCCCGGCGGCTGGCGCACCGCCTCCTGGTGCTGGCCCTCATGTGCTTCCTGGGTTTCGGTGAGTGCCTTTTACATTGCTGAGGGAGCGGTTCGTAAAGGTGCGCATCTCCCCTGCCGCTTTTCGAGGCCGAGCTGCTTCCCGTAGCCGCACAGTCAGGGCCTTTCCCGGCCGCATTGCTGCGGGCATCTCTAGGGAGAGGGTGAAGGTGGAGCTGGCGGAGGGCCGGGGACTGCAGTCTTGTTTCCCTTCTTTCCGTTGAAGTGCCCTGACGTTGTCAACACGGAGACTCACTTCCTGGTCGGTGCTGAAATGCGGTTATTGGTACAGCTCAGGCTGGCTTCACTTGTCCTGTGCTCGTGCAGCGCTGCAGCGTTTGGGCTGTTAACGCAGCACAAGGACGCTTAGATCCAAAAACATCCTTGAGGCTCTCACCCCCCCCCAAGAAAATGGCCTTTTTTAGCCTTTCTTTTCACTTAAAATAAAACCGGTCAGCAATACATCTTGGGACAATACATTGCTTATTAAATCAGGACTTGTGGTAGAGGTGATACCTTTTGTTAAACCAACTAGATTTTTGCAAAATAATGTTATTTAATTTAAAAAGAAAATTCTTTAACTTTTTTTTATCTTTGCAAAAAAATAAAAAAAAACTTTTTTTTTTTTTAACAAAAAATCTAGTTGGTCTGGTAAAAGATATCACCTTTACCACAAGTCCTGATTTCTTTTGCCTCTAGACCAATATGGCTACAACCTGGATACCCAGCTTATTAAACAAACTTTAATTTAATGGGTAGACAGCTGATGGGTAAGTTGTTTTATTAGGCAGAAGTTCCTCATAAAAAGAAAAATAGCTTCCCTTTTGAGCATTAGGCATCTCTTGTAATAATGATTTTTGGGTGCAGTCAGCACAAAGCGACAGCAGCAGAAGTTCTACAGAAGCAATCTTGATTTAAGAGAAGTGTTTCCTTGTAGAACACCCTACGCTCTGTATCTTGCTGCTTTCATGGTGTTAAACTATTTTTTTTCTTTTAACTTTTAGAGAGCTGTGTCGTGCATTAACGTGAATGGGAACTTGTCTCTACTGATATGATTTGTTAATATTAAACTTTGCAAATGCTTTACATATCAGTGGAACTTAGTGACTAAGATACTTTTAGATACAAATAAAGATAACTGTTTGCTTGGAATTGTATCTGAAATCTGGTAGGAAATTTACCAGGAAGACTAATACTTTACAGTTAGAAGGAAAAAAAGTTAAAACTATCCACTTAAACGATAAGTTTAATTTTTTTTTAGTTTTATTTTGGGGTTTTTTGGTCAGGTCCTCTATCTCAAGCCTGTCCTATGCTCTCCATAAAGTTCAAAGAGATGCATTCAGTAGACAGTTGTGGAAGCAAATAAGCTTTCGTTTTCCTTAGTCTGCTGGTAGAATGTTATCCAGGGATGTCAGAATGTATGTCCTGCAGGGTAGATCCAGCCTACAGAAGCCCCATAATGCAGCCTCTCTTGCTATGCCAGACCATCTCTGTGTGCAGTGCCTGGGACATCTGTTGCCATCCCAGACCAGCTTAGGCAGATGTTTCCTGTGCTGGATCAGGCATGCGGTTGAGGTTAGAGGAGGGGAAGGGCTTGGTCTGTGGGCTTAATATGGCCTGTGGGCTGGCTCCATGCCACTTATCTGGCCAGTGGGGCCAAATCATCTTGATACCCCTATTCTGAGATGGGTAAAATACCATTTTGCTTTGATATTTCTAGGTAGTTTTAGCTTATTTTGTTTCTATTTGTTCCCTTTTATAGGCAGCTATTTTTGCTATGACAATCCAGCAGCTCTCCAGACTCAAGTTCAAGGGGTAAGTGATTGTTTTTTTGGGGGAAGAGAGAGCATTATTTCCAATAATATGCTGTTTTATCTGCATCGAGAGAAATGAGAACTTTAACCAGATGTTTTGAATGGTTCTGGTTTATAAAAACTAATACCATGAACTGTAATTTAGGTTCCAACTTGTAATTTTTTGTTTTCTAATTGAAATGTGGCCCTTGCCTGCTGTCTTTTTGAAAGCCATTCAGCATAAAATTGGACTTCAGTTTGAAAATCACGTGCTTAATAAAGTATCAATATTACTACAACTATGGCCTTCATTCTACAAAATCTATTATGTGTGATCTCATTCCATTTCTGTATAAATGCTCTAAGACCAACCCCAATTCAAACATTTGGTAGAACTTTGTATACAGTCTGTTTTTTCTAGCTTAAGGGGTGGGCAAAATGGTGGCAGCCAGGCTCCAGTTCCCAGCAGCCTCTGCCCACATGGCTGGGGCCGATCTCCATGGATACCCCAGCTGCTGTGAAAGCTTAAGGCTGGGGTTGACATGGAGACCGGCCTCAGCTGTGCTGGCATGTTTGCACAGCAGAGCAGGGCAGGAGGCTGCTCCAGAGCCTCTGGGATCTTGCAATGGGGGGAAGCTTACTTTGGAGCCACAGCAGAGCTGTAATCTGTAGGCTGCATGCTTCAGGCAGGGGCACGCGGGCAGGGGATCATAGCTCTGCTGCTGCTCCAGACTAGTCTTTTACCGTTGCAAGGAGTCAGGGCAGAGGTGAGATTTCCTGCCTGCTCGCCCCTTCCTAGGCTCTGGAGTAAGCTTCCCCCATCTCAAGATACCAGTGGCTCCGGAGCAGCTCCCTATTGTGTCCTGCTGGTGCAGCTGATAATGGTCTCCATGGCAACACCAGCCTTGAGCTTTCACAGTGCCATGGAGACCACCCCCAGCCATGCTCAGGGGCAGCTGGGAAATGGAGTCCGCTGCCAACTGGATCTGGCCTGTAGGTCAGACTTTGCCCATCCCTGTTTTATACTGTCTGTTTGCATGTAAGTACTGGTGAGAGGTATCATTAACAACACAGGGGTAGGTGGGTGGTGTTGGGGAGAGGAAGGAGATCTGTGTTTAAATAGGGAATACTTTTATTTTAGCTGTAAGTTGGGGAAAGACTTGGCAAAAAGTGTAGTACTTCTGCATTAAACTAGACTCCAAGTTGATGTGTTCTTTTTAAATATTAGTGGCTTGAACTATTAATAAGGATTAGGAGTGCACCAGTAAAGATTTTCTTGGCCAATACTGATAGTCAATTATTAACCAGCCATATTGGCTGTTACCCATCTGACAGCTGATTTACAGGAACACAGTTGGTCAGTGTGGAGAGCAACAACCTGCAGGTTATTCTTTGGAGGGGGAGGGAAGGGCCATGGGGGCAGCAGATTGAGGTCACATGGTGAGGGAGGGAGTGGGGCAGAGGCTGGAGCTGTGGGTGCAGGCCAGCCAGAGCAGTGAATGGGACCCGGGGTGGGGAGTGGGACAGAGCTGGGGGCGGCTCGTCCCGAGGATCAGCATCTCGGCGCTTAAAAAAAGTGGCGGGGGCATTTGAACTAAAGTTTGTCAAATGAGCAATTCAAGCACTGTTGCCACCATTTTTAAGCATGGGGATGCTTTTAACTAGAGCTGAGCAGGATGAGGGTGGATGCAGGCTGCTTGTTGCAGGCTTGGGGCTCTCTGCTGCGCTGCCTTTTCCCCAGGAGCCCTGCACTGGTCACGTGCCCCCTGTCTGCCCTGCAACTGGAGGCACAACTTGCTGCCCCCACTGCTGCTGGGCAGGTAGCAGGTGCATGACCGGTGTGGGGCTCCAGGAGCAGAGGTAGCAGAGCAGAGATTCCCAAGCCCACAGTGGGCAGCCTGCATTCTGCTCCATACACAAATCTGGGGGGCACGTGCACCCCCATTCCTCCCCTGAGGGGTGCGTACAGTGGCAGGAGCCTCCCCCCGGACAAACCGCTTGTGGCTCCATCCTGCTCCCGCCCCAGGTGTCCCATTCACTGTCCTGGCTGGGCAGCACCCCCAGCCCTTGCCTTACTCCCTTTTGCCATGGGAGCCTTGATCTATGCCCCTTCCCCTCCACAGCATTACCTGCAGGGTGCTGCCCGGCTGCCTTCCTGGCCGCGTGCATGTGTTCGGCTGTGCACATGCACGCGGCGTCTGAGGTCCCCAGCCAGAAGGCATATTATATTTATCAGTGGACATTATCCGCTACACCGGTCAAAAAAAGCTGATACCCGATAATGTTAATTTTCCTTTTATGGGTGCTGATCCAATATGCAACCAATTATATCCGTGCACTTCTAATAAGGAGGAAGGTATTCATAGCATATATGTGTATAATATTTTGAACATTGAGAGTTTGCTTTTTGGAAGTATATTAGCCTTAGGCTGTGATAGTAACACCAAAATATTCTGTTCAACATGGCAGAAATATAGTTATTCTGTGGAATAATATATTTTCAACTTTTGTTGTTTGTTAATTTAAAAAAAACCTAAATTAGGGGATCACTGTGATCATAGATAGTTCTTGCAGACTGTTATGCCACCAGCTACTCCCTGTTAGCAGTGAAAAACCATCAGATTGATCACAATGAAAAAACCCACTATTTCAGCTACCTCTAGATTCAAACACAAACCCGAAAATTGTGCTAAAATCATTATTCACTTATTGGCTCTCCAGGTAGTTTGCAAACTTTAGAGAAATGGGAGTAACCTGAAAATGCAATTCTCCTGCAGCAAGGAAGAGTTTGTGTGTAATGCAAAAAATAAAACCCTTTTTAAGTAAATAAAGATAAGCCTTACTTTGACTAAGCAAGACTTGAACACAAGTGGGCCCATTCACCTGGGCAGAAATGTTCTTTGTATAAACGCTATTCATTAGAGTTAGAGCTCTCTGAAAACTAGAAGCTAGAGCAATTATTTATGTTTGAGCAGCTTTCTCAGAAATCAGTTTGCATGTAAAATCTTTTGAGTTTTTCATGTTGAAGCCTTCCTATTTTAGACTGTTTCTTTATCTGCCATAATTTTGTTTAAGAAAACTGAGGGATTAACACTTTAACAATGTTGTTTTTCCAAAGAGGTGTAGAAAGTAGTTTAGAGTTTAGTTGGATTTTAGCCTTCTGTGAGATCACAACCAGCACCCCACTCTCTGGGTTGCTTTTTTGCTTTCATGAGAAAATCTAGTGCTGTAGGAGATGATACAGAAGATTGGCAACTGTCCCCCTCTAATGGAATAAACTTTGCAACAGTTCTGGAGTGCTGCTCATCAGAAATATGTAGAAATGCTTGGGCATCTTATAATGAGTAGCAGTTGTAATGCAGCCTTTGTCTTAATGAGAGAGTGGACCCCTTTCAGGACTGCACTTGGAGACAAAAAAAGAGGATGTATTTGTGGCCACAAAAACTAGCTCTCTGGGTCACAAATGGAATTTGAATCTGATGGGTTTCAAGATTTTTATTTAACTCTCTCTGATTACCTTTGGGTTGCCTTTAAATTTTGTTTAGTTTTTTTCAAATACAGACAAGAGTTAAAAAGTTGGGAGTGACACTTTTTCAAAAGTACAAGGGGCACTGAACTGTCCAGTTCCCAGTGGAAGTAAAAAGCAGCTGAAGGCCTCTCAGTTTTTTTGTTTGTTTTTTTTTTAAAAAGATTCTCTTAACTCTGCGCGTGTTTTGGTAGCAATGTTCGTCATCTGCGGGTGGAAAAAATGAACCTTTACAGATGACTTCTATCAAATCTTGCCCTTGGTATCCCAAACGTCTGATGAATTGTTTATGAATGTATGCTCCCTTAAAGGAAGATTTTATTTCTATATCTTTATGATAATTGACACTTGTCTCTATAACTGCAGTGCTAAATAATTTTTCTTTCAAACTTTTTTTTCCCTACGTAGGATATGAAGGTGAACACAGCTCAGTTCATGTCGTTATATGCTTGGTATTCCTGGCCCAATGTTGTTCTCTGTTTCTTTGGAGGCTTTCTGATAGATAGAGTATTTGGAATACGGTAAGCATAACCACAGTACCTTTTTACATTTGGAAAGGATAGCAGGGGATTTGCATCTGCCATGTAACAGTAAGTGGTTATTACCATCCAAAAGTTCGATGCGTATTCTTCCAAGATGTGAGGCCACTCTGCTGAAATCATAAACTTGCAAAAGTGTGATAGCTTATTAGCTGTCACTTTTGCGTATGCAGACAATTTTGAACTTAGCAAGAGGGAGCCTTTGCATGGCGTCAGGCTAATATGTAGCTCTCTAGTAGTTTCTCTTAAACAGAGCTGGAAGCCTACACTTACGTTGGCCTTGGGGATCAGGGTGCTCCTGTTCTTCTAAAGAATCTCTGCTTGTCATGGGCAGTGTAAGCCTGCCATGAATAGGTAGAAAAGTTGTTTTAGTAATCTGATTTACAACACCAGGCCTTCAGTATCTCTTGTTTTTTTTTTTTAATTGTGCAGTAATGTTTAACATAAGTAAAATATTTTAAATATTGTATAGTACATGTGGCTTTAAAGGTTTTAAGTGGGTCAAACTGTTTTTGTTTAACAGGTTGGGCACCATTATATTTGGCACCTTTGTTTGTGTTGGACAGGTAAGTACAAACAAGAGGACATAAAAAGGCAGTGTTGTTTGGAGTGCCTGAACAAAAATATATTAAGATGCACTGCGTGTTGGGAGTGGGAGGGGAAGGGGAAAGGGTATAGAGAAACCTAGCAAAAATCCAATGTAGGGATGAATGGTGAAGTTGTTTTATGAAGCCCACGGGTACTTTCTCAGGCATATTTACCTATATCATTCACATTTCATTATTTCAGAAATTGGCTACATAGTTTGTGCTGCCCCTTACATTAGGTCTGGAGTTATGGGCCTTCTTGCCATCCTGTATCTCCTGTATAAGGGAGATATTGTTGATATTGGTATTTGCTTGTATGTAAATACTTTTTTTGAGGAGATTCCTATTCCAGACATAAGTTGTCCTGATTCTTAGCTTTCTATTTGAAGGCTATATATAGTCTATATCCGAGACATTCAGTTATACCACAGTATATGTGCCTCGGTATAATTCCCATATCAGTATCAGCGTGGCTTTGATGTACTTTGTCAGTCACCTTATTACAAAGAGAGTGAGTGGTGGCGGTAATAATAATAATATAAACAACGGTAGATCTGTGTGCATGTAGTCAAGTTTTAGAAAGACTTCATGAGGGTTTTGTAGTGGTTTCAGAGCTTATTGATATCTTTCTTTTCAATGACACAGCTATAATTAGATCA
Source organism: Alligator mississippiensis (assembly GCF_030867095.1). Taxonomy (NCBI): domain Eukaryota; kingdom Metazoa; phylum Chordata; order Crocodylia; family Alligatoridae; genus Alligator; species Alligator mississippiensis. The sequence goes on from NC_081830.1 coordinate 67,377,963, forward strand.
AGGTGGGCAGTTATTTGTTCTGAAGGACCACTGAAGTTTTGGTGAGCTATTGAGGGCTGTATGCAGGTGGCTCTCAACAGATGAGGGGGTGTGCAGCCCTTAACAGCTCATCAGAACTTGTTAAGTGGCTCTCAAGGCCAAATAATTGCCCACGCCTATACTAGATAATATTATCAATGTCCTGTATATGCAACACGTTTTTGAGGGGCTGATTATAATTATAATGGCCCATTCTGTGTGTTGTAGAATTCATTCAATTTTGAGATGGTTTCAACATGAAGCGTGAATAACTTCTTGTAAGAAGTCTTTATGGGCACTTGTTTGTTGTGCATTTCTGTATTTAATGGAACCAGTATTGGTTAATAATGGAAGGTACTGACCAACAAGCACCTGTGTGTATTCTGAATGCCATTGCCCACAAATATGTAGTGCTAATGGGCATGAAAATATTGCAGAATTCCACATGCTGTTTTTTGCTGGTTCTGTTAGGAGGAAAATGGTGTAAAATATTGCTTGTTAGTGCTTTTATTATGTGACGTTGTTACTTTTTTATTTCACAGGTGATTTTTGCCTTGGGAGCTCTATTTAATGCTTTTTGGCTAATGGATGCTGGCAGATTTGTATTTGGGTAAGTCTTAATGAAGATCAGTGCTGAATATGTACCCTGTGATATGGACCATCTTTCTGGGTGTCTTGAACAGTACCTAGTGCTTTCCCAAAATAGAGATCTTTGAGAGAAAAAAGCACATAAAGATAAGTCCTGTAAAGGGTTGCAGTTGCCTTCCTGTATTTAAGAATTACAAAATTGGACTAAATTTCCAATGTTTGTGTATTGCATTAGTAATATCTTTACTGAATTCAAACAATAAGGAACCATACCTAACAATATCAACAAGTACTGCTTAAGGTTGGTCTATTAAAGTGCTTGCTTCTAACACTGCTGGTACTCATCTTCTGGAGCCAGTTCTGTGCTGTCTCATTTAGATCAGAGTGGGCGTTCAGATTTTTTTTTCTTGAGTTTGCTTAAAAAATTGTGGCTAACTGGTTTCTCTTCTGCATCTTTAGAATTGGTGGAGAGTCCTTAGCAGTGGCACAAAACACCTATGCTGTCAGTTGGTTTAAAGGCAAGGAATTAAATCTTGTCTTTGGATTGCAACTTAGCATGGCCAGAATTGTAAGTGTTTTTTAAGAGAGACTCTTCATGTGTAAAATCTGTCTTTGCAATTTCTTCAGACTCTGTAATAAGGCCACAGTATGCAAGTGGAAAGTAGCCAAAACGCCATTCAAGATAGCATTACAACCCCCAAAATTGATGGTGGGGGTTGCCATAGTTTGCATTATGCACTCGCTATACATTGTGGGAAATCTGTTGACAGTGTAGTTCTTTGTGGTGACTTATTCTAAATTTTTGTAGAGACCTTGGTGTAAACTAATTTTATATCTGAAGATGAGTCAATTCAATGCTCTTCCTGTCCCAAGAGTGACTTTTTTTACGCAACAGATTTTCACTGTTGGTTATGCCTTGGGGTAGCTTCGCCAGATCAGGCTTACTTTATGGTAACTGTGTAAATCGGATTGAGAAACGTTTAACAACTGTTCCGGGTGGCAGTGCTGTGATATATTTACATAAAATCTATGAAACGCTACCTAGCATAGCTGTCACTGAATGGCATGTCCTATATACATTCAGCTTACTTGGGTGGGAAAATCAGTTGTGCTTTTTCTATTCCATCCTTCTAAACTTTCATTTTACATTGATGTTTTTTGTGCTATTGGTAAACTTTAAAACTTTTTTTTTTCCCCCAACTGATCCTTATTACAGTCTTCATTCCAATATCTTCTTTCCAGGGAAGCACAGTAAATATGAATATCATGGGATGGGTATACTCCAGAGTTCAAGATCTGCTGGGCTCTACAGGTCACACTACACTTGGATTAACACTTATGATAGGTTAGTAAATAAATAAGTTAATAAATTGACTTTGTGTATAACATTTTAGACATTCACAATGTGAAATAAACCACACCCACATGAAAAATGTAAGTGGTTGTCATTTGAAAACTTAAATTGCAGATTTGTTTGAGAAGAACATTCATAATTTAGAAAATAAGTTGCTGCAGCTATATATTCTGTTCAAACCTAAATCAGTGTGTCCATAGCTACATTTTCAGCTGTTAATAGAGTGACTGTCTTTTGCTGGACTATTTATTTGATTTGTATGGCTGGCAACCAAAGGTCTTTTTGCGCATGTATAGTTGGACATTGGGATGGGGAGGTTTTATAGTGAAAGGCAGCAGGTAGAGGTGTGTGCATGTGCATTTTGTATATCAAGGATTTTTTTTTTTTCTTTCTGTAAATTAAGTAAAGCTGGGGAAGGGGGGAAGCCCTTACTTCCCCACCTTGCAAGCTTTAGGCACTGCTAATTGCAGTGCAGTTTTCACCTACACCTGATTTTCTAAATGACAGCTACTTTATTCTTTTAAGTAAATTGAACTCATGTCAATATGTTCAGACTATTGGACTTGTGAGATTTGGTTAGAAATGAAGGGATGGCTGTATTTTTAACAGGGAAGACAATCTGATATTGCTGTACAGTGAACTTCTGTCTTTTTGTAGGTGGTGTAACTTGTATCTTTTCACTGATTTGTGCACTAATTCTTGCTTACCTGGACAAGAGAGCAGAAAAGCTCCTTTGCAAGAAGCAAGGAAAAACTGGTGAGTGATAGTTAAGACAGAAGGTATGACTAGTACCCAGACTTGGGTCTGGTTACTGGGACTTCACTGTACAACAAACAAACTCATCTGGTATGCTTACATTCTAGTTCTCTCATCGGTCTTTTACCAAGGCTCTGGGTCATTCTTGATTTCCCAATCTTTCTTACTATCTCCTTGGTGAGGAATCGTAGACTTAATTTTAAGAACAGAACTCTCCAGCCTTCCTGATTTTAACACGGTGTGAATTGATGTAATGTTTCCTATCAGCAGGACCATCCCTGGCGGGGGGTGAATTGGGGCAACCGACCTGGGCCTCGTGCTCTTGGGGGGGCCCGCAGAACCAGGTGGAAAGGCCACGGCTGCAGAGCCCGCCTGGCAGGTTGGATGGTTCTTTGCCTGTTCCGGCTGCCACCCGTCCTGCTGCATCCAGTGTGCCAGGGCGTTCACTCCCTAGCATGAGTGTACCATGGGATGGCGAGGGGGGGGCCTGGGCAGGCTGCTTTGCCCTGGGCCTCGCACCCTGCTGGGATCATCTCTGCCTATCGGAGTTTGCAGGAATACCGAATGCAGCCTCATTCTTTGCAGGTCACCACTAAAACTTCGAAGTAATAAGTCTTTTAACTGGTGCCAGTTACAGAAACATCCCATTAATTTGCTTCCTCTATATTACCATATTTCATTATTCTGCAGATACAGATATCCCCTGTTTTTCTTCTGCGAAGGTGCTAAAATATAGAGGCTGCCATATCTGTCAGTCTGTAGTTTTGGGGTTCCCCCACACAATTTTAAGGCATATATAGATCAGCCTTGTAATTCAGGGCTTCAGACAAATCTCGCTGAGTGATTGGAAACCTCTAGTTAAAAGAAATTGCCGCTATTAGTTCATTGTGCTGCACCAGACTACCAGAGATTCCAAGGGATGTGCTTTAGAATTTAAGTTCAACTTGCCATGAAATGCATTAGACTGCCTTTCACTTCTGAAAGGTGTCTAGGCTTAAGGGAAGTTCAATCGAAAAAATTATGTTTTAGTTTTATGGTTTCACAGATGTTAGGGTTGGAAGGGACCTATTAGATCATTGAGTCTGACTCCCTGCCCTGGGCAGGAATGAGTGCTGGGGTCAGGTGACCCCAGCCAGGTGTCTGTCCAATCTCTTTTTAAACACCTCCAAGGAAGAGGACAGCACCACCTCCCTTAGAAGCTTACTCCATATTTTGGCAACCCTCACTGTAAAGAATTTTTTCCTGATGTCCAATCTGAATTTGCTTTCTTCCAGTTTGTGGCCATTATTTCTAGTTACCCTGTCAGGTGCCCTGGTATAAACATTGTATCCCCTATTTCTTGCTGCCTGCTCCCCTTCCCCCCCCCTTGTGGAGGCTGAAGAGGTTCAGGTCTCCTAGTTGGTCTACATAGGGGTTTTTCTCTAGGCCTTTAACCAGGCGAGTTGCCCTCCTCTGAACCCTCTCGAGGCCATCCACATCCCTCCTGAAGTGTGGTGCCCAAAACTGGATGCAGCACTCCAGCTGCAGCCTAACCAATGCTGCATAGAGGGGTAGTATCACCTTCCTAGACCTGTTTGCGATGCACCTACTTATGCAAGAAAGGGTGCGGTTAACTTTACTTCATCACGCTGGTGACTCATGTTCATTTTGGCATTGACTATGACTCCGAGATCCCTTTCTGCAGCTGTGCTACTTAGAGTGGTACCTCCCAGGCTGTAGGACTGTTGATGATTCTTCCTCCCCAGGTGCAACACATGACACTTATCCTTGTTAAACTGCATCCTATTTTGTTGGGCCCATTTCCCCAGCCTGTCCAAATCAGCCTGGATTCACTCCCTGCTGTCTAGTTTGTGTACCTCCCCCCATAGTTTGTTGTCATCAGCAAACTTGGACAGGGTGCTTTCTACTCCCTTGTCCAAGTCACTAATGAAGATATTGAATAGTACTGGTACCTGGACAGAGCCTTGGGGGACTCCGCTGCCCCTATTTCTCCAGGTAGAAACTGACCTGTCCACCACCACTCTCTGGGTGTGTCCCATAAGCCAATTTTCTGCCCACTGGACTGTAATAATCATCATTGCAGCTGTTTAGTTTATTTATAAGAATTGGGTGTGACACTGTGTCAAAGGCCTCTTTAAAATCTAAGTAAATAACCTCTACCTCTGTTCCTTCATCCAAGCATTTTGTGACCTGGTTGTAAAATGAAACCAGGTTAGTCGGGCAGGATCTGCCTGCTATGAACCCATGCTGATTGCCCCTTAGCATCATTTTACCTGCTGGTCCCCCAAAAATGTGATCCTTAACAATTTTCTTAAAGGTCTTGCTGAGGATAGAGGTGAGACTAACCAGCCTATAGTTACCTGGTTTCTTCTTCCTCCCCTTCTTGAAAATAGGGACCACATTGGCCCTTTTCTAATCCTCCGGGACCTGTTGAGCACCATGAGTGCTCAAACAGTTGTGCCAGCAGCTCTGCTATGACTCCAGCTAATTCCCTAAGTACCCTAGGATGAAGGTCATCAGGACCTGTTGACTCAACTACATTCAACCCTCCAGGTGCCCCTTTACTAGGTCAGCTCGAACAGTTGGTGAGTTGGTATCTATACTGGGCTTACCTGAGGTCCTAATGGGATGCGTATTTGTATTTCCAGGCGTATTCCATGTGTATTTCATGTCCAGGAACACAGATGCAAAGAAATCATTTAGAAGCTCTGCTTTGGCCATTCTGTCTGTTACCAGTTGCCCTAGTTCATCCTGAAGGGACCCTAAGTTACCCTGCACCTTCTATTTGCTTCCTATGTACTTAAGGATAACAAAAAGTCATTCTTTAACTTTTGCTGCCAACCTAAGCTCTGTTTCCACTTTGGCTCTCCTCACTGTTTCCCTGCAAGCTCGAAACAAGCAGGTATACTCCTCCTTGGTGTCATCCCCCTGCTTCCACAGCCTGTAGGCCTCTCTATTTTTCCCTCCAGGCTCTCCCGGATTTCTCTGCTCCAGCAAGAGGGTTTCTTTACTTTTTTTGCCCCCTTTTGTGCGTACTGGGATGCTCCTTTTTTGTGCCTGCAGGATTAGTCCCTTGAGAAATGCCCACCCTTCCTGGATTCCCATCTCTCCAAGGCTTTTACCAGTCAGTCCCTCCCAAACGAATCTCCTGAGCTTGTTGAAGTTGGCCTTCCTGAAGTCTAGCACTTCTGCACTACTAGTTACCTTCCCCACCTTTCTCCAGATAGTGAACCCTATCAATAGGTGGTCACTATCCCCTAGGTTACCTTGCACCTGCAGATCCCTCACCAAGTTGTCCCCTGTGGCCAGTACCAAGTCTAGTAAGGCATTTCCCCTAGTGGGAACACATACCTCCTGCAATAGGTGAAGGTCCTGTAAGGAGGTTATAAACTTTTGTGAATGGACAGACCTGGCTGCCTATTTCTCCCAGCGGACGTCTGGGAAGTTAGTCACCCATGACGACCAGGTCCTTTGAGCACGCTGCCTCTGAGAGCTGTCTTGAGAATTCCACGCCTAACTTGTCCCCCTGGCTTTGTACTTTCCTCAGTTTGCTCTCTCCCTAAAGGGAATCTGCATGAGAATATAGATGATATAAGATCCAGCCACATGAGCATTCACATATATAGTGCATTTGATTTTCATTTAAGATCCAAAGATGTGAACTGTATCTAGCTAATGTGCAGTAATCTTATGTTTCTGTCTTTTTTTTTTTCCCCTCAAGGTGAAGTGATTAAATTAACTGATGTGAAGGACTTCTCATTGTCCTTATGGCTCATATTTATAATCTGTGTGTGTTACTATGCAGCTGTGTTTCCTTTCATTGGATTGGGAAAGTAAGTACCTTTCATTTAAAAATGAAATATAAACCGATTTGATCAGATGGCCATGTGATAGACTACCACCAAGACTCTTATTTCTTAAACTTACACTATACCTGCAAGTAAATCTGTTTCCAGACCATCTAGTTGAATAGATAGAATAGCTACAAAAGTTTTAGTCTGCTTCTTTCATTGACTTCGCTTGTACTCTCTCTTATCCACTGTAGATTGTGATAGTTTTTCATATTTTAGTTTTTAGGAAATTTAACTTACGACTGGTTATCAGTGTCAGATCTCAAAAACATAATACTTGTTACGTGTTACTTAAACCTTGCTATGAGCATAACATTTGTTTACATCTTTAAGATTCATGGATATTTGCCATAAAGTTCCTTTTTAAATGCTCTCGTGCTGGTTAAGAGAAGATTTAACTGAGGGCCTCTCTCTACATTTATGCTAGAATTAACGTGTTAATTGCTAAATGGTAAGGGTGCTATGCATGCATCCATCCAATTTAAGGCTCCATGATCCAGGGCTCCCCTTGCACCAACAAGTAGAATGGGCACAATTGAGATGTGATCCTATCCCCATATGCATGATGGAAGATGTGATTGTTGGGGGTGGGGATCAGATTCCATAGTGCCTCTAAATGAGTGTTATGGTCCTAAGTGTAGTGGAAGTTTCAAGTTGCAGGATGCCCTATTAATATTGCATTCAATTTGCTTCATATAATATATGCATGCTTATCTTGTGTTTTGACTAAAATAGTCTAGTTGGTATTCTATAATGGATCTGTACTTGAGTTAGAAATGTGGTACCTGTTTAAAGCTAAATGCTTAGTTGTATGTATGTTTAGTGAGAGGAAAATTGGAAGTCACTGACGACATGAATCTCCAGGCTGGCACAATTGCCTGCTTCATTTTTTTTTTTTTTCTTGTGCGTCCTGTGAAAAGGTTCTGCTTTAGCTGCTGTAACCCACTGAATTTATCACTCATTACTGGGTTTGCTGCCAGTAAGTTGCACTTCAAATTGGACCAACTGACAATATAATTTGAACTGATATAAGATACTTGTCAAAAAAAAAAAAAAAAAAAATCACATAGGAACTTTCTCAGTACTTATATACATATTTGTATATACAGTATCTTATGCAGAAAACCTTATTCCTGTACATCATATTTATGCCAACAATGTGTTTTTTAAAACCCCTCAGTAAACTACAATCTTCTGTTCTTGATGCATGACAAATACTGTAAAAAAAAAATAAAAATAAAATAAACATATGTAAAATGTAGTCTAAATCTTTCTTTTTAGGGTTTTTTTCATCGAGAAATTTAAATTTTCTCCTCAAGAAGCAAGTGCAATTAACAGGTATTCTTGCAAGTTTACTGTCTTGGTTAAAAACCTGAAGTCTTAGAATATGATGGTCATTTTTGTCTGTTCACTTGGAGTTGTTCCTTTTCCTTCTTCCTCCGCCCACTCCCTACTAATCTTCAGTCAGATTGGTTTTAAGAGGAGACTTATTCTAGATGGTTGGTTTTTTAAACCCTGGATAGGTTATTCTTATCAGGGAGAGGGGGTGATGAACTGACTGTTCCAGAAGCCCATCTGGGTATAAGAGAGGGCTATAAAAATGAGGGTTTTTCTCAGAAAATTCAAATGGTGAAAGTTATTGATGATAATGGCTAATGGAGAACTTAGTTTACAGTTCCTCCTTGCTGCTGTACAGTGTAATAGTACTGTTGCAGCACCAGGATGGGTTAACTGGTATTATTAAATAACACTGCCAACTTGCTTGCTTCTGGTTGCACAAAGATGTTGCTGCATTAAAGTAGAAGGGTATCAACCATGAACTGGGATGGTAACCATCATCTAGAATAGGGATATTCAAACACATGGCCCACACAGCAGTTTTATCCAGCCTGTGGGACTCCTCCAGGGGCTGGGAATTATGGGGTGGAGCTTACCGAATTATGGAGTACAGAGCCCTGCTGGGGATTTGGGTTGGTGATGTCACAGCAAGTGACAGCTGCATTAACCTCTGCCGCTTTGTGTGGTAAAGAGCATCAAGGTCATATAGATTGGGGGATGGGAGGGGGATCACTGTATGGCTAGGTGGACCTGAGGGTGGTCCTTTAACTTGTCTCATTAGAAATATAGACATCCTCAGTTCTGTTTTAACCAGCTGAACACATGGTAGCTACTTGGGTGTCTTGTGTGTTGGGTCTGTCTAAAATTCTACAAATTGGTAATTGTCTTCCTGTGGCTTAAGTGCCCTGGGCTTCCCTTCTGTGAGGCTGATCTATAAATCAAGGTGTCAAATATTAAATTTCTCTAGATGAGGGGTGTCAGATATGCAGACTTCTACCCTGACTCCGGGTGTGATGGGGGACCTTCCGGAAGTGGCAGCCAAGTGCCTGGATGAGACCTGTGGCACTGGAGCCCCAGCACACCATGGCTTTGTTCCTTTGACAGCAGCCAAGCACGCGTGATTCTGAGCTTCCTGCAGTGTTGCTAGACCTCCACCGCTGCATTTCTCTCCTGAGGAACTTGGCTGCCACTCTGGAAACAAGCCACAGTGCCGGGCTTTTTCCCATCATGCTACTTGGGCTCCAGTGCCACTGCTCTCCCTGGATGCTGTGCTGCTAAGCACCTGGGTGAGAGCAGTGGTGCTGGAGCCTCAGCAGCTGTGGCTTGCACCGTGGCTCACTCCCAGGGCAGCAGCTTAGCACCTGGAATGCCAGGCCTCTCTTCACTGGGTCCTGGAGCAGCTGGAGTAGATGCTGCATGCTCTGGATCTCCCATGGGTTGAAGGTTGGGTGTCCAGCCTACAAGCCTCACCAGTCATCCAGTCCCTGGACCTTTTTCACACTCATGCAGTCTGTGGGACCAGGCAAGTTTGACACCCCTGCTCTAAATGTCGGATATGGATTTATATCCTTAATCACCCTAGAACAATTAAGCCTTCAAAAACTTGAAAGAAAATTGTTTTCTTTTTTTGTAGCATTGTATATATCATATCAGCACCCATGTCCCCTGTGTTTGGATTCCTGGTGGATAAACTTGGAAAGAATATTATCTGGGTTTTGTGTGCCGTACTGACTACACTTGCTTCTCATATCATGTTGGCCTTTACTTTCTGGAACCCTTGGATTGCAATGGTAAGTATTACTAGTAACAATGACTTATTTGATGATAGCCATGTACAGTAAGATATCACATGATTTAAATGTTTATCATTAGCATGGCAGAATACCCAATATTTTGGGATCCAGGATGAAATGCCCCAATTGCATTACTGTCTGTCAGGGGCCAACTACTCCAACAAGTTACCTCCTTCTTAAAGAGACTTACTGTAAAAAGTTGTACCTAAAAAAATGTGTTCCAACTACAGCTTAATCTTTGCATCTATTTCTCATTCAACAACTTACTGTGAAAATATGCTGTACCCTCAGTTGTGTAACATTTGATACGAGTCTTGGGGAAAACTGACCAGAATTATTATCCTATTATGTTTCTAAATATATTTTTATTCTCTTGGGAGAGCTAACTTTATTTAACTATGGTTCTCAAAAATGCAAATCTTGCTTTCAACAGTGTATGTTAGGAGTAGCCTATTCATTACTAGCCTGCGCCTTGTGGCCAATGGTGGCCTTTGTTGTACCAGAGCATCAGCTGGGAACTGCTTACGGCTTGTAAGTATTTGTATTTATCTTTCAGTGGTGGCTTGCTGTGAGCACTTCCAAACGGTAAAGAAGCATTGAGATTTTTAAACTACTAGAGTAATGGCAGACGGTGTTATTGGAAATGCCTTGCATTCAAAAGCTTGTCTAACTTTATCACAACTAATATAGTTGTTCAATAAAAGATAACGCACACAAAAAATTTTCTTTCTCAATTCATGGCTATAATATTGCTCTAATGCTGTCGTATCTTGCAAAATTGCTCCTAGATGTGGAGTAGTCTTTATTCTCCAAGGTGAACTAGTTTTACTGACAAATCTTAATGCTCCTTGTTCTTTTTGTTTGTTTTGTTTTTGTGCCATATTTTTAAATATTTTTCTTCCATGTTAAAGGATTCCTCTGAAAAAGTAAGTTTTTTTTAAATAACCATTAGTGCAGGATGTCAGGTATTCAGGTTGTAGCTATTAATTTAGAGGCAAAAGGAGTGAGAACTTGTGGTAGAGGTGATATCTTTTATTAGACTAACTAGATATTTGCAAAAAAAGTTCTTTATTTGCAAGCTTTTGGGCACAAGCACCCTTCTTCAGGCATAGGAGAAAAGATTGTAGGTCTCCTAGCTAGAAATGAAAATTCATATTTCATAGGAGAGTTGAAGGTGTGGTATAGTCTCCTGTTTGGAACAGGGGTGTGGTTGTAGCTGTGTTGATCTAAGGACATAGGCAGATAAGGTTCTTTGGGTAAATCCGATATCTTTTAATTAGACCAACTCAACTAGTTGGAAAAATTCTTTACCCAAAGAGCCATGTCTGCCTGTTTGGAACAGTTCATTTTTATTCAGATTAGGATCATTGGTGCAGGATGTAATTCTACACTCAGCCTTTGGGGTACAGGCATCATACATTCCCACAGTAAATAAAATCTAGAGGCGCCATAACATATGGTGGCATGCAGACAGCAATTTGGGCCTTGATTGTAGCTTTTGCATTTTTTTTAAAACTATACAATGTAATACAGTGTAAGCTGTGAAGAGCAGCTAATATAAATTAAATCTTTGTTATCCATATTTTAGTATGCAGTCCATCCAGAATTTGGGTTTGGCAATAATTTCCATAGCAGCTGGCACGATACTGGATTCTCGAGGGTATCTGTTTCTAGAAGTTTTCTTCAGTGCTTGTATTTGCTGTAAGTACCATGTATGACTGGTATGGGAAGAGAGCCCTTGTCACTGTTGCTTAATGCTTGTGCTGGCACATCAGTCAGTTTAATCTGTGGAGTAGATCAGTTGAGTTAACTTGTTCATGCATTAGATGTGTGCATAAACTGTAAGTAACTTGTACTCATAGGACTATTATTTCCTTTTTAAGAGACTGTTATGCAACAAAGATGGTTTGTAATGGTGTTGAGGATGTGAGGGATATTATTAATATCTTGCAGATACTAGGTGTAGTCACAGTCTGTCTTGGTAATGTTGCAAAATGTTTACTTTTGGCAAGAGGGTCTTTTACGAAATAAAAGCATCTTTAATATAAACCCTTTTCCCGATCCTCCTTTGAGCCCCCCGAATGGAATTTTGAAAAGTGACCAAGTGATACAGGGGGACAAGGATTTATGCTGACAGATCACTTGGCTGATGACTTAAAATCCTGTCTTCTCTTTAATAGCAAAGGGTTTGAATACTATTGCATCTTAGGGTAATCTTTTTTTCTGTTTCTGGGACAGCTGTGCTAACTATCTAACTCTCTTCCTTTTTTTTTTTTTTTTTCTTTTCTAGTGTCACTAATAGCTGTAGTCATGCTGTATTTTGTGAATCGCCTCACAGGTAAGTATATGTTCAGACTTTTTTAACATGACACCTGTTCTGTTTGAGTTGGTAATTATACTGACTTCTGTAGGACAAATTCAAGATGCCCTATATAATACTATGCCAGAAGCTATAGGTCTCAAAATATGTAATGGAAGCATTTACTGGATGTTAAAATTTATTTTTTTTACTAGCAAATTACCTATCAAGCATGACTATGGGGGGTGGGGACAGAGGCCTGTGTTGAACGCCTCCTCCATGCGCGCGTGCGTGTCGTTTCCCCCCCCCCAGGTTGGGGTCTGGCTTCTCCCCCTTTTCCCCTCAGCCACTTTGGGCCTGGGCTCATTTCCCCCCTTCCCCCTAGCCGTTTTGGGTCCAGTTCTCCCCCACTGCTTCAGGTGCAGGCCTGAGCGTGCTCCCGCCTCGGGGGGGGGGGGGGGGGGGGAGGGGGGTGGGTGGGTGGGTGGGTAAGGGGAGCTTGTATGCAGCAGGCGGCTGCGCCCTGCCACTGGTAACCCCCCGCCTTACTGCTCCCCTTCTTCCTTCTTCCCCTCCCTGCTGGCTGGCGGGGGCGGGCACACACACTTTCTGGCCCCTGGCTCCAAAGAACAGGGCTAGCTCCCTGCTCTGGCCACTCAGTCACCGCTGTCATGGTGGTGCTCTGCTGTGTAGGGGGATGAGGCCAGCACTGCCGCCAGCATCCTGCGCCGCTGCCACCTCCAAGGAGCAGGTTGGCGGGGGGCAGGTGAGGCCAGTGGTGCTGTCCTCATCCCCCCACTCTAGCTTCTTAGTCCCTGCTGTTGTGGCAGTGCTCTGCTGTGTGTCTGTCTGTACAGAGCACTCTAGCTGCCAAGGCAACCAACTGGAGTGCGAATAAAGCATTATGGATAGACTAAGGCTTTTATAATATTAGAATTGGGATTCTTTCTTAAACCACCTTAATATCCATTGGTAAAGGAAACTGCCAAAATTCATGATATACTGAATGTGTATGCTAGTCAGGTTAAGCAGAGGATTAAACACCTGTACTTTCAACTAACTTGAGCTAATTTTAATACCTGGTGTATACATTACGGTTGAATCAAAACAAAACAAAATGGATGAGGCGTGTAAGTAGATGTTGAATAAGACCGTACTCGTATCCTTGACAGTCTTTGGAAAGCATTGAATTGTTATTTAAAGGAGAAAAATCTTTGTATGCACAAATGCATAGTCTCAGAATTTCTTACAAGTTAATTCACTTAATGTTTTCACATCTCTGAACTGTTATGTTTTGGTCACTGAGTCAAAACAACGAAGTTGGAGCTGGAGAACAGCTGTTACCTTTTAGTTCCTTAATGGGGAATGCAAAATTATTCTTACAGAGCATGTTGGCATTTTTATTCAGCTGCACTTTGTTGTCCCAAACTAGAGTGTCTCCATTGGTGTCAAGTTCTCAAAACTTTTTCCTCACTTGCCTAATTCTACTTTTTTCATACCTGCTTTTTTTCATACCTGCTCCCTCCAATCCCTAGTTTTCTCGCTTCAAATTCCTCTGCTGTAATAGTGTTTGCATCCCTTTAGATATTTGATTTTCCCATCCTTGCTGCTGCAGTACAAAGCTGTGCATATTTAACTAAAAATCTTCAATTCTGTCCTAATCAGCTTTCTTTTTCTTTGAACTTGCTCCACTTTGTTGCTTTGTGCTGAATGCAGTATTGCAGCTGTGGTTGCACCTGTTCTATTACTTCCTGGCTCTGTGGCATATCTTATTTGTGTGGCCTAAATTTCATTAACTGTTTTTAGGGTGGCAAGTTATGTAGAAATGTAGTCTGATAATGGTGCCGTGGACTACAGCTTGGAAAACCCAACCTATTTCATTTTGTCATTGGTCAGTTGGGTGACCTTTGGTAAATTGATCTTTCTCCCCATGATTTAGTTCCAGTATCTTTAAAACTGGAATGATGATACCAGCCTTAATTAAATGCTCTGCCAATTTCTGATGAGAGCACCATGGATCAAAGAGCTAGGTTGATGGCATTATAGTTGAAACAAACTTCAGATTCGTAACTCAATATTGTTTTTGTTGTAGGAGGTGATTTGAACTGGTCTGCCAAGAAAAGGGAGAAATTGCAAAAACTAGCAGCAGCTGAGTAAGTATAAGGAACTAACGATCACCATCTTGAAAGCTATTGAAATAATGGCTTCTGTATACATCTGGCGCATAGCCACTTTTTCTTATAATCGCATTTATTTTGTCAAGAGGTAACTGCAATGAACTCCAGTATTAGATTTTGCATTAACATTGTATCCTAGGGTATGACTTGAACATAGAAGTCCTTCACAAACCTATCTACTACAATACCTAGTCAGGGAGTTAGAGCTGTAGATGCTCAGCAGCTCTGGAAATTGGAGCCCCAGCTGTAAGTTTCCAAAGATGGGTACCTAAAATCTAAAGTTGCACATAAAACTGAAGCAGTAGCATGTAAAATTTTGTTGGTGTTATCTTTGAACATGTGACAACTTGCAGTTATGCAGATGAATTTATTCTTTCTTTGTCGCATCTTTACCATGCATTGGCAGGTGGGTGTCTCCATCTGAAGTTCATGCTTGTTCTTCCTGTGGATTTTTTTTTTTTGAGTGGAGCCTGTACCTACTTTGGTCCTAACTCTTGAAAATACATCTTTCAGCCTTGTGCTTTTTTTTTTCCTCCCCCCAAATAGCCTTCCAGCTGAATGAAGTTTGAAACAACAGTATTAAAAAAACCCCAAAAAGTTTACAGCCATTGCTGACTTTAGACCTGGAACTAGTACCATTCTTGCAGGTATCTCTCTGCCTAAAAAAGTATGAGCAACATTGTCATTCTTCACTAAGGCTCTCTGCAAGTGCATCCTCTAACTACCACTTGGAGAGTGGAATAAAGAGCAGAGTAATTTTCAGGCTGCTGTGTCAAATAATAAAAAATTGTATATGGGTCTTATGTCAGAAGTCACACAAACTAAGACTAAATAAAGTGAGGTGAGGCCTCTAAAAATCATAGTTAAATGCCTGAATCTTACTGCTTCTCTCATCCTCTATGTAACTTATTTCAGGTTTTCAGCATCCTATTTGGTTCCTATATCTCAGAACCTTGTCTTTTTAATCCAGGTTTAGGTGTGAAAGTGAAGCTAGTGCTAGTACAGTTAACTGAAAATTCCTCACATGTCAGTTGTTATACACAATTTTGTATACATGTTTTGACTTCACTGAAAGGATTTCATAAGGTAGAGAGATTCAGTTGAATAGAAACTTTTGTTTCCAGAGGAGAATACTTTGCTGGTTCCCCCCCACTTTTTGAAAGGAATTTTAAGAAGCTGAGACTTGACAGTGTGTTGTCTTGAAACTTCCTTTCTTTATTGTAGGAAACTTGCTGTTAATTTCTTTTTTCTTGAGCATGGGCTCTTTGCTGTTTTAAAATGGAGAAGTTATGAGCCTACAGCATTCCCCACAAAACAAATCTAGTTGCCTCTCTTTCAAGCTCTACAAAACAGTAGCTGCATAGTAGTGTTTCATTGCTGTCCATTAAAGGTTCCTGTTTGTTCCCCTTCTTTTAAAAAAAATCATTTGGAGGCAACTTAAATGTGTAGATGCCAGACAGCTACTGACTATATGCACACTAGAAAGGCTTACTATTCTGCATACAATCCCCTTTTTAATGAAGATAAGCAAGCCCTTTGTTGTCTTGTTGATACTTAAACTTGAAACCTGAAGTGAAGGACTTGCTGGTGGTAGGTATGACAGCATAGCATGAACAATCGCTGCAGTAATGGTGGAACTGAACTTTGTATTAAAACTTGCTTGTTCAGATAAAAATGTAAAATTCTAACTTTGGAAAAATAGCTTTTGGTTTTCATAATCATCTTTGCAACCTGCCTTCAGGTAGTTGAAGGCTGCTATTAAATCCCTCCTCGGTCTTCTGCACTCTAGACTAAACAAGCTCGGTTCCTTCAGCCTCTCTTCACAAGTCATGTGCCCCAGCGCCCTAACCATTTTCATTGCCTTCCATTAGACTCTCTCCGATTTGGTCACATCTCTTCTGTAATGCGGGGCCTAAAACTGAACACTAAGCCAGATGTGGCCTCACCAGTACTGAATAGGGGGAATAATCGCTTCTCTCGATCTGTTGGCAGCACTGCTGCTTACGCAACCCAGTATGCTGTTGGCCTTCTTCACAAGAAGGCTGTGCACTTTTGGCTCACATTGGACAATAAGCTGAGCGTAACACCCCCCCCCCCCCCCCCCCAGTCTCTTTCTGTAGAGCTGCTGCTTAGCCAGTCGGTTCCAAGCTTGTATTGGCTCATGGCATTGTTCTGTCCGAAGCGTAGGACTTTGAACTTGACCTTATTGAACTGTGTGAGATTTCTTTTGGTCCAAACCTCCAATTTGTGTCTCTGAATCCTAGCTCTCCTCTCCAGTGTATCTGCTACTCCCCCCTAGCTTGGGTGTCATCTGCAAACTTGCTGTGAGTGTACTCTATCTCATCTTCCAGGTCACTGATGAAGTTATTAAAAAAACTAGCCCTAAGATCAACTCCTGGGGCACTCCACTAGATACTGGCTGCAAAATAGCCATTGAATCCTTCATTGTGACCCTTTGAGCTAAACAATCCAGCCAGTTTTCTATCTACCTTACAGTCCATTCATTCAGCCTGTACTTTCTTAGCTTGCTTGCAAGAGTGTTGTTGGAGACCTGCATCAAAAACCTTGCTGAGGTTGAGGTACATCACATCCACTGCTCTCCCTGCATCCACAGAGACAGTCATCACATCATAGAAGGCAATCAGATTGGTCGGGCATTACTTACCCTTGGTGAATCCATGCTGACGGATCCCAATGACCTTTTCCTCCAAGTACTTAGAAGTGGAGTCCTTGAGGACTTGCTCCAAGATTTTTCCAGGGACTGCAGTGAGGTTGGCTGGTCTGTAGTTCCCTGGATCCTCCTACTTCCCTTTCGTAAAGATGGGCACTGTATTTGCTCTTTTCTAATTGTCCAGGACCTCTCCCAACCACCATGAGTTTTCAAAGATAATGGACAGCAGCTCTGCAATCACATTGGCCAACTCCCTCAGCACTCTTGTGTGCAGTGTCCAGCCCCATGGACTTGCACACATCCCGCTTTTCTAAATAGTCCCTAACCTTGTCTTTTGTCACTGTTGGCTGCTCCCCGATCCACAAACTGCTGCCAGGCGCAGTAGTCTCGGAGCTGACCTTGCTTGTGAAGATTGAAGTAAAAAAGGCATTGAGTATTCAGCAGCTTCTACATCCTCTGTTACTAGGTTGCCCTCCCATTCAGTAAGGGGACCCATCACTTTCCATGATCTTCCCTTTGTTGCTGACATACTTGTAGCAACCCGTCTTGTTACCCTTCACATCCCTTACTAGCTGCGACTCCAGTTGCATTTTGGTCTTCCTGATTTCATCCCCTTATGTCCGAGCAATATTCTTATTCTCCTCCCTTGTCATGTGTCCAAGTTTCCACTTCTTATAAGCTTCCTTTTTGTGCTTTAGCTCGTTGAAGAGTTCCCTGCTAGCCATGCCGGTCTTTTGCCATACTTGCTAGTTTTTCTGCCCATCAGGATGGTTCATTCCTGTGCCCTTAGCGAGGTTTCTTTAAAGTACAACTAGCTCTCCTGGATTTTTCTCCCCCTCAGACTGGCCTCCCAGGGGATCCTACCCAGCAGTTCCCTGAGGGATTCACAGTGTACTTTTCTGAAATCCAGGGTCCTTATTCTGCTGCTCTTCTTTCTTCTTTTCTTCAGGATCCTGACCTTGATCATCTCATGGTCACTGTTGCCCAAGTTGCTTTCCCACTTCTGTGTTCCCCACTAATTCTTCCCTGTTCATGAGCAGCAGGTCAAGAAGAGCACAACCCCTAGTTGGCCGCTCTAGCGCTTGGACCAGGAGGTTGTCCACAGCACTTTCCAAAAACTTCCTGGACTGCCTGTGCACTGCTGTGTTGCCTTCCCAGCAGATGTCAGGGTAATTGAAGTCCCTCACAAGAACCAGGGTCTGTGATCTGCAAACTTCTGCCAGCTGTTTGAGGAAAGTTTCATTCACCACTTCCTCCTGGTCTGGAGGTCTGTAGTGGACCCTGACTACAGCATCGCCCTGGTTGCTCTCCCCTCTAACCATAACCTAGAGATGTTCAAGAGCCCTGTCTCCAATTTCATACTGGAGCAGTCATACAGCATTTTTACGTAAAGAGCAACTCTACCTCCTCTCCTCCCATCTGTCCTTCCTGAACAGTTTGCATCCATTCCTGACTACTCCAGTCATGCAAGCTCTCCCACCAAGGCTCTGTTATTCCAGTCATGTCATAGTTCTGTGACCGTGTGAGGACTTATGATTCTTCATTCTTGTTTCCCAGCACATTTGTGTACAGCCATTTTTTAAGTCCATTAATTTGAACTCTTAAACTAGTAAAAGTTTGAGCTAGGAAGGGAAGTTTCAGTTTTTGTGGTTTAGTCTCTCCAGTTAAGTAGCTTTTCCAAAGTCTGCAACAGGCAAAAAACTTCATCTAGTGCCTCAGTTCTCCGAGAATGGGGTTAGTCATCTCTAAGATGAGAATTATGTGAAAATGGAATCTGTTAGTGAGTTGATGGGGGTCAGATGGTACAGCGATGACTAACAGAGATACTTTTAACTAAAACCAGTTTTAGTTCAACTATTACCTTGGCTCTTAGCTACAGGTCATTTTAATAAACTGTATTTCATAATTCTTTAAGTTGATTTTTTTTCATGATGAAAAGCTGCAGGATTGTTCATTATGTGCATGCAGATGCACAATAAATATTCCATGGCTCTCACTACACTTTGGATTCTGAAAAGTAGTTGCATGCTGCTTCAGGTGGCACAGATGAGTCATTAAAAGAAATGCCCTTGCGTAGTGTTGTTTCTCTTTTATAACATAGAAATTCCATTTCATTTTCCTATTATTATCGTGTGATGTCTTGATATTCTAGTTGATGGAATTCTAAACTGGCGATGTTCTTGTGCATAATCAAGATGAAACTTTCTTGGTGATACACTACACTTCCTGTTCTGAATGACCTAATTTTAAATTTAGTATAGAACCCTCTAAAATTTCAGTCCCTTTTCTGATAGGGTAGAAAACCCTCTTACCCACTTCCAGTGATACTGCTTATATTAGACATATGCAATTACCTCATATGTAGTTAGATTTATTACTCTTCTGTGTACAAGTAGCAGGGTAGCAGATTTCATAATGTGTATGTAGTGAATTGCCCATAGATCTCTTGCTGTTGTGGCATCTAGTATGAACTTTAACTAGTCTGGCTGTTCTGCAAAGGATGGAGGAAAAAACATTTTCTTAAGACACAAACACAGTTCTGTCATTAAGAATGAAAACTACCAGCCAAAACAAACTCTCCTGCAGTTGTGCAGGCTTCCTGTGGCATATTCATATTTGTTCTTAGTTTGTGGTGGTATCAGAGGGCAGATCTGGAGGGGAGAGCGGTGCAGCCACACTCTTGGCTGTGTACCATGTGCACAGTGAGCTCTTGGCTCACTGGCTGGTCAGTGCTGGTACTGCCAAAGCACAGCGAGTTCAGACAGCTGCTCAAATCGCACTATACATATGGAGCTGCGGGAGCAGCTATGCTGAGCAACCAGAGAGCTCAGAGCTCACTGTGCACTGCTTACTCAGAAGGAGTGTGGTTGCACCTCCTCTTCTCCTGGGTTGAATGTGACTGAGGAAATGAGCAGCTAAAATCTCACTTGTGTAACTTGTATGCTTTTGGGAGTATAGCCCCTGAATGTAAAATATCTGGAAGCCATATATGGAGTTTCTTTGAGTGGGAATTATGAGGGAAAGGAGATTAAAATATCTAGAAAATGCTATCCTGTGGCTTATGGGCTAGATCTGGTCTGTGGCAGTTATTGGATGGGGTCAGCAGTGGCACAGGGCAGGGGGCAGGCTGCAAGGCAGGCGGCTGTGGCCTACTTCAGGGCTGAGCCATGTTAATGTGGCTTGATGTTTATTTAAAAACAAGCAAACAACTTAACAAAAAATACCGAAACCTTCATACTTGTGCTTGCACATACTGTTTTTTTTTTGTCCAATGCAGAATGTCACTTGAAAGACAAGAATAGTTTTTGTGGTTTTGCTTTGACCCTTGCATGCCATGGTTCTTTGTAGCAGTGTTTTCAATAATTCTCATTACAATGTTTTTTTCAGAAAAGAAATTTGAATAGCAAATATCATCCAGAAGTGGGGAACGTTTGAACAACACCATGTCAACTTGAAGAATTATAGTGTTCTTAAAGCTTGATGCTTAGCACTGGACATTAGTTAACTGAAAAACTAACATGCTGAGGATTTTACAGTAAACTATTTTATGACTAAAATTATGTTTTATGGCAAATGTTCATATCTGCCAAACATTCTTCTCTCTCAAAGCACTTGACTTTTGCTGGTTTATAGCATCTGAATTGAAGCTTTGTGCTATTGAAAAGGAGTTTTGCAGTCTGAAGCCAATATCTTTATAATGAAGGCTACATAAAAAAACTTTTTTGTGAGTTTTTTTTCTTAATGATGTTAACTTGAGCAATTATTTATGATTATGTATAGTTTGTATACTTCAGGGAACACTGACTTCTGAAACTTGTTAAGAGCTTTCTCCTTAATGCTTAACTTGTCTCATTTAATATTAAACACTTACAGCAATAAAACAACAGTTCAGCTTTCCAAGACTTTTTTTTTTTTTTCTTCTTTTAAGCAACTGGCTCACATGGAAAATGGCTGGGAGTCAGAGCAGTTTTTGAAAAGTACTGTATGGCCGAGTACGGGATCTTTAATCTTTGGTACAACCAAATCCTGGTTGCTCTTTACTATGTCAGACTGCTAAGCAGTCTCTTTAGTATGGTGTTTGACCACTTATCCTCTCTGTGCTGTAATCTTAATTCATTTTAAAGGATAAAATATTGTTTATTAAAAGCAGACTAAATTTTGTTATGGAAGTGACTGAGTATGTTATAATTTGTATAAATTTTCCTTGGATATCTTGCTTTCTAAAACAGTCCTACCACGCTAAATAAAAAATATTGCAGAAAATAAAGTCTCTCCTTCTTTTTGCACATCAAATTAATGTGTCTTAAATCTGCTTCTAATCTTTCTCATGACATAGTCTTCATTTATGACAACTTTTAAACTCGGTTTTACTTGCAGTAACTAATGGGTTGGAATATGTTCTGGTTTGCACATCTCAATGCAGAACTTTGGATTTTGTTTTCCAGAGCAGAAGAACAAGAAAAACTCAGACGTCAGAATGAAGATGACTTGGCCAAATTACGGCCAAAGGATCATATTAGTTTAAGGAATAGATACCTCTCCAGACTAGGAGCTCAGGTATTAGTAGGTTTTTTTTAACACAGAAGAGTACAGGATGGTAAACATTAGTTTTAAGGACTGAACCTGGAAGTATTTTGGCAAGTTAATGTTGTTAGTTTATCAGTTTAAAAAGCTGTGTTTTTTATATATATGGGGGGAGGCAGATCTTAAAATTTTATGCAATGGCCATAAGAAATGTCCCACCTATGACTATAATAAAAAGAAAAACCCAAAACCCCAAAAATAGATTTTAAGGAGGTAAAAGCTAAATGAATAGTTTAACCTGACAGACAACTGGTATGCCGAGCAGTAAGCTTTTGACAAGATTCACTTTTTATTTTTATTTTTTTTACTTTTGCAGCTACCAGCTAACTATTATTCCCACTTATCTACACTGGCACACAGAAGTGTGCTGAAATAACATCCTGCAGCCCAAGTTTGTCAAGAGGTGGAAACTCTCTGAACTTCACACTCAGGCAACCTTGCTCTCAGTAGTTGAGAACATAAAACGAAAGCAAATTAACGTATCTTATTCTTTTGCTAATACAAAACCTAACTGGGTTTCTTTGATGTATATTTTTAATTGGTTAGTCCGTGTTTCCCAAGGGTAAATAATGAATCATCTGGCTCTGTTTGAACCCAGAAGCTGACACTTGCAACCTTCACTTTACCTTTAAAAAATCTGTTCCCAATACGTGGATTCTATTGTAATGTCAAGTGTTGAAATTTAACTTCTGTGGGCTCTACAAAATGGAATCTGAAGCTTTGAGCTATAATACTCTCACACGCTGATTCTTGTTGGCTATGCTACAGTCTACCATGGACAACCTTGTTAATGTACTGCAATAATTCAGTGCTGCTTTTCCTATAGAAAATGTTGGCATAGAAACTAAACTAAGGTGAAGCCTCTTTTTAAGAAATTCTTCCTGTGATTTTTAATGAATGCGCTGTGCTCAAAAAATGAGAATTCCAGAAGTATTTTAGTATTAATGATGTTCTTATATGGCTTTGTGCCTCTTGTAAGCAAGGTTGAGCTCTTTTCCTATGGAAATGGTTCTTGATACATTGTTGTAACAACAGCAAATTAATTTTATAATTACCAGTATGGGTTTTAAGAATTATATATGGGTCTAAGGTGAAATATTTCAATTGCTGGGATGATATTGGTCTTAAAACCAGCTTCATCGTAAAGAGATGTGGGTACCCATGATAACAGTGGGAAAACTTGCTTGCATCCAAGCAGGACTGGTTTTTATTATATTATACTGTTTACTTTTTCCTAATTAAGTATATTTGTATATTTTTAATTAAATAGACAGGGAAAACACTCATCTTTTGGTTTTTAGAAATTGACATCTTTGCATTCATAGAACCCTTAAAGTCCCCCTTTTTTTTTCTTTTTACTATATTGAGAGTATTGTACATACTTTACCAAAGACAGTATTAATATCAAGCAAGAACTGTCATGGTTGATCCTCATGAAATTTAATCCAGGAAAAATTAGTCAAGAAACTTTCCTTTTGGTGCTGTAGAGAATTACCATGACACATGGTTTCAGTTTTATTTTTCTATACTACCTTCAGAATGGAAGGAATGGGTACAACAGATGTTTGTTTCTTTGTGGAGTGAGTCTTTTTGTTTACTTTGGACTTTTTCTATTGGACTTATAAATGTTGGTCTTTTGTAATAAATAAAACTAAATGTATAAGGGCATCTGACTCCATAACTTATTGGGTTTTTTGTGGGGTTTTTTTTTTTTTTTTTTACTACTTAACTTGCCTTTTTAAGTGTTGCTTCTGTGTTCCATCAGGAGAGGAGAACTGATCTCTGTCTCCTCAACTAAGTAACATCACTACCTCCAAACCCCCATCTTTCCCACTTCTAACCCCTCAGTTCAAAGCTCCTGCTGCTTTCTCAATTTACTTCTGGTCATGAAGCCATCAATGCTGTGTGCCGGTTCTGCCCCCTTGGCCCTCTGATTGGCTTGTGGCGGCACAAGGCTTTGTAGTTCCATTGCTGAGTTGCCTGCTTCAGGCTTAGGTGAGTGCTCTGCCTGGAACTCTTCTGCTTCAGACTGAAGTTGTCATGTTTTTGCTATAGTGTGGCATTGCTGATGGTGGGAACAGAGGAGACTTTTTGTAAAATAGAAATTCTCGTGAAAATCTGCTTGTAGAGGTGGGAAGAAGGAACTTAGGCAAACAGTTTTTTAAAGTAAGTGTTGGGAAGAAGAGAATGTTTTGCAGGCCTTGGCCATTGGATAGATTGATTCCTCAAGTGGCGCTGGAGGGTAACTTAGTATGTATTTGTTAACATCTACTCTTAAATGACTTCAGTCCATTTTGGCTGAAAACTATTTCTTTCTGAACAGCTTCTGCATAAGGCTTCATTTTAAACATCTTTTTCCTTTTTTTTTTCCCTGGGAGCAAAAGCCCTGCTAATGGTGCATTGCTCCTGTTCACAGAATTCTTCACAAGTTACTTTGGATGTGGATGTTAGCATGAGTATAGGACTTGCACTTGCAGTGGCATAACTGAGCAGTTCCAGTAGCTCAGAAGTACACTGCTTACCATCTTCACTATTTTGTTGCTATAAATGCTTGGAAAGAAGTAACATGCATAATGTGTGTATTCTGTGAAAAGCCTGAGCCCAGTGTCGTGGTGTGTACTTTGGATCCTTCCCAGTAGTATGCTCCACATGACCGCTCAGGAGCAGGTGGCCAGGATTTGTTTCTTGGGGCCCTGGCAGAGTTTACATTTTATGGCAGCACCATGAATTGTAGAATGTCAATTTATGGCACAAAAATGTAGAACACTGTTGTCGTTGGCTTATATTTTACCTTACATTAAACATGTAGCATGTGTCCCATCCCACCCAAAGCTCACCTGGGTATTATGATCTGGCTCTGGGCAGTACTGGTTCTAGGACAACTGTTAAATCTTCTGTTTAAGGTGCAGTACAAACCAGCCACCACGATGTTCAGCTGAGTATTAGACTGAGGCAAGAGACAGCTCTAGGGTCAAGGACACAGTTGCCCCCTGTTTAATCTCCAGCACCCTTGGCTTTTCAAAACTGCACATACAGCCCAGCTGGGATGCACACATGGTATTTAAAAACCCAGGATATGGGAACTTGAGATGGGGGTAGGGGCTTTCCCAGCTGAGTATTGGGATTGGGCATGGGGCCCTGGGCTACCCTGTGCCTGTTCCCAACGGCCAGCTGGGTGTTTAGAATTGGGTCTGTGATGCAGCTTTATGCTGTCCTATCTGTGGGATTGGACTGGGTGCAGCCCTGGGTCTCAGTTTGGCCCTTGCAGTCACATGATTGGCATCCAAGGAATTTTATACCTCAGCCCTAATGTGCATCCTGCCATATGTGTAACATGCAGAATGCACAATTTATGGGATGGGGCATAAAATTCCTTTAATTCTAATCCCGCTATTTTAATTTCTGCCTGGGGCCTTGGTTGCGGTCTTGGGTGCAGCTAGGAGGTGACATAAACATTGTCTTGGTATGGTACTTCTGGGTAAGGAAGAATTTTTGCCTCCAGACCCATTTAATCACTGGCCTGTGCTGGAAGTGGTGATTTGTTGGGTCGTTTACTAGAAGCTACCTTGAAACCAAACCTACTTTGACCACTAAATGGCTGTCAGATGGTGGCAACTTTCAGTTGTTAACAATCTGGGCTCAATTTCAGTGAACATATTGGAAATTTTAAATCTCTATATCCCATTGCCAGTCCTCCATCAGTTACTGAATAAAGGAGTAAAAGTAATAGTAATAAATGTAGTAGCCTGATAGAGCTGCTTAATTTAGAGTCAAATTTAATATACTTGTTTTCCCAACAGCATGAAACTTCTCTATTCTCACTTTCAGTACATGAGTAGTGTTGTGAGAGGGCATGTGCAATTCCACCCAGAGCTCTTCTAAAAGTAGGTATGCCACAAAACTCATCCATTGGCCAGAGTGTCTGGAGACCAATGAAATAATACGGCTGGAGGTGCTGAGGGAATGAGGGGTGGAAGAAGTTTTTATCTGCTGGCTGAGCTAACATTTTACTGAAGCATTAGCTTGTATGTTAAGTATGCCAAGTGTTTTCTGCAGTTGTAAAATTGAGTATCCAGGCAGGTGAATAGGTGACTCTTGATTTTTAGCTTTCATTTAAATCTAAAAAAAGGGTAAAATTGTAAACATGAATTTAAAATTCATCCTGATAACTGCAGTTTTTGTACAGCACCTAGCACATTGGGGGTGCTACTGGATATGCAACATACACCACAATGAAATAATACAATATTCACATTCCTTGTCAATCCCATCTATAGTAGCCAAGTAAGATGTCAGGCTGCAGATACTGTATACTTTTGCCATCTTAATTCAGCAGGGCCCTGAAATTCCCTATATGCATATGGAAGAACAAATTGATAAAATGAAGAGGTGTTTATTTGGTGCTATTCTATTTATTCTTCTTTGTCTTGTAGGCCACTTATGGAAGCACAACAGTCCCTATGGACTGACCCATCTGCTTGTCCATGAGTAGATCCTTGCTCAGGCCTCCCTCACTTGCCCAGTGTCTGGGGTGTTGGGTTCTATTTATTTCAGGGTTTTGTTCCATAAAAGAGCTTCATTGCTGCTTCCATGTAGCCTGAATGATTGGCAAGTGGGATCCTCATCAGTTGCAACGAGGACTAGGATTGCTTACAGAACAAAGGTACACTTGTTGGTATCCGTTAATATCTTGCACAAATAAAACAATATACTTAATTCTACTGAGGTAACTAACTGTGTGTGTTAATAGATAAAATCTGCCTGTGTCCCAGAGTTCATGATCTAAGATGTATACAAAATGTGACTGGTGAAGATGGGTAAAAAAATACACTTTTTTGTTGTAGTGCTAAAACATGTTCTGTACAGCATGTGAACTTGAAACCATGTCATGTGCTCATTTCTACATTGAAAAATTGTCTTTTGGTGGCAACATCCAACTAGAAATAGAACAACAATCTGTGGCAGCTTGCTGGCCAGATCCTTGGCCTAATGGTAACTCCCTTCATTCTGAGCTGCTGAGCTATCTGGTCATTCTGTGATTATAAATGTTGTTTTAGGGCTGTAGAACTCTGACTCCTAGGAAATAATGACACACAGGTCTTGCTGGTTGTCACCTGAAGAAAAATTCTTGTAAACCAAGAATCTAGCAAAAAGAAAGACTTGCATCAAAAATAAGGTGTTTGTACTAAATTAACCAACATTTTCTCTGAAATACTTTTACCTTGTTGACATTTCTAAGGTCAAGACCAGACCCTCTGATCACGTCCTGTGCTCAGCAGCCCTGGCTAGCAAATGAAATGACCAACTTTCCTCTTGCAAGTGCAGTCAATGAAGCAGCAACAGACAGGTCTTTCTTTGCTTCAAAAAAAATTTAATGCGAATGAAGATGCTTTAAAATTATAGTAAAGTGGTTTTAGTATCTAACTTATACCTGGAGGTAATGAATTGCTTACCTCCATTTCAACCTCAGTCTTCCTCACCTTGTACCCATTCCAATTTGTACATGTTCACAGTTCCCCTTTCCTTGGTGAAAGAGAGCTAAGAGGAGGTTTAGTGTTACTGTTGCTGTTGCTTGACATACAAAATGCTTACAATTTGCCTCAAAGTCCTTCATAAATACTTCCTTATAAATAACCCCAGTCTGTCCTCACTGAAGCTTTTCTCGTGACAAGAAAAACTTTAATTACACGGCATCTCTTTTATTGGTGTAGGTGAGTGGTTTTCTGACTTTTGAAAGCTATGCACCCAGTCATTTAAATTGCTATATTCACTCTTCATTGGAACAAAACTGCAATGACAGGAAGTTATTGGAGGTTACTTTCTCCAGGCTTTGCTCCCATACCTGAAGGAGTAGTCCCATGAGGTGCACCTGTCCCCTTTGCTTTCACAGCTTGCTTGGGAAGGCGATCCCCTTTATGTAGCCTCAGTTCCAGAATGAGTCTGGCTCTGTTAGTTTGACCAGAAAGAAAATACAGGAGTGGGTTAAAGCAGCTGTTGAGACTCACCAGTGGCCTCCAGATCTTATAGGATAAGCTGATGCTTTGTAAGAGGCGGCAGTCTGTCACTCGATAGACACGGCTGAAAAGGTAGGCAGCACGAGTAACATGGAATGGAAGTAAGCAAACTGCAAAAAGACCGCACACGAGCAGGATAGTTTGGATTGATTTAGCTCGAACAGCACTGGGAAGGGGGTTGGTTTCCCCAGTGTTTTGAATCAGGCTTCTGATCATCAAACAGTAGCAGATTAAAATGATGACAAAGGGGAGGACAAAACCAGATGCAGTGAGAGCCATGCCGTAGGAGTAATAGTTGCCAAAGTTGTCGGGGCTAGTCATGTCAAAGCAGACTGTGTGGTTATTGATGGTACCAGTGCGAGCATAGATTAAAGTGGGGAAGAGTTGTAGAAATACCAGTACCCAGCACACAGCAGTGCCAATGGCAGCCAGTCTCCTGGTCCTGTAAGGCAGTGAACGGATGGGGTAGCAAACTCCCAGAAAGCGATGGATGCTGATGCAAGTTAACACCCAGATGCTACCATAGAGGTTGCAATAAAACAAGAAACGCACCATTTTGCAGAGGAACTCTCCAAAGGGCCATGTATCCTGCATGCTATAACTAGTGATAAGCAGAGGCAGAGAGCAGAGGTAGAGGAGATCAGCCACTGCCAAGTTCACCAGGTAGATGGTGGTGCAGGTCCACTCTTTAGTGCGGCAACACAGCCATAGCATGGCACCGTTTAGGAGCAGCCCCAGCACAAACACACAGCTGTAGGCAAAGGGTAGTAAAATGTGCTTATAGCTCTCTACCAGGGGGCAAACTGCTTTTTCTGAGGTGCCATTCACTGTTGCCTTCAGCCTCTCCATTCCTGGATGCCGCCTGGGTTGCCACATCTTGCTTTTGCTGCTGCTTTCTGATCAAGTCCTCTGCCTGCCAGAAATAGAAACAAGCACAAGCAATAATTGTTGCTGCTGCCGCCACTGTCATTGCCTCTTGCTGTCTCAAGCTTCAAAATCTTACTTAATGCTTGTTAAATTCTCTGAGGATCTATAACTTATAGAAGTGCTACCTGTTATTTTATCACTTGGTTTCAAACTAAGTAGCAACTGCTACAAAATCACTTTGAAAGATGCATGAGGACACCGCTAGTATTATGTAAAGGCTATTACATGAAACATGTAATACATGTTACACGTAAAGTATCCTGAAACAAGGGGCCTCTGCTTTGACCTTTAGTGTTAGCTGAAGATCTACTTAAAAGTGCTTCTCAGTTATTTAATATAATCAGCTATAACATTACTCACAACTCCTTTGTCATGTGGGAGAAATCCTTTTCTTTCTGCAGAGCTATGAATTCTTTACGCGGCTAACTTTCTCCGCTGAAGGTATTTTTGGGACTGGAATGTACCAGATGATCTTGGCACCAGGCAACAGAGTGCCCTACTGAATACAACATGTTATGGGACAGTGGATGCTGTTGAGTGGGCGGAGGATGGGAGCACAGATATTTTTGCATAAAGTCCTGCTTGAGATTTCTGATTTGTTTTTGTATTGGTATTACAGGCAATTTGTTTGATACAGGATGGAAATTTGCAGATTAACCATAGCAACGACTTGACATAGAAAACAAATTTGACTGATAACCACAGGTGGTAGTGTTTTAGGGCTGTAGAAATAAATTCAGAGACCTGCGGGATAGAGAAGATTTCTGCACAGTGCAGAAACAGCCATTCAAACTACCCCAAAATGATTTATATCAGAGGAGTTGGTTCCTAAGGAGATTTCACAAATTTCATAGATGTTAGGGCTGGAAGGGACCTCAAAGATCATCAAGTCTAGCCCCCTGCCCCAGGGGCAAGAAGTCAGCTTGGGTTAAAGGACCCCAGCAAGATAAGCATCCAAGTGTTTCTTGAATAAGTCCAGAGTAGGTGCCTGCACCCCATCTGGATGGAGTCTATTCCAGGTCTTGGGGGCTAGGACAGTAAAGAAATGTTTTCTTATGTCCAGCCTAAAGCGGTCTTGTAGGAGTTTATGACCGTTGATCCTTGGATTTTCCTTGGGGTGCTCTGGTGAACAGACTTGGAAGTGACTGGTTTCTCTGCTTAGTTGCCTCTTCTTTGAAAATATCTTATTAGGAAAGCTTAAATAAAAAGTTTTTAATGACAATAGTTTATCTCTAATTTACCATATTTTTCTTAGATACAACATGCCCTCAAGTATAACGTACCTCCTCCTTGAAAGATGGAATGAAGAAAAAAGACTCTTTCCAGAGATGTGGCTGCATAGAGCAAGGACGACCTTATATCCCTTTCCTGCTTAACTATAGCTGAATCCTTAGCTGCTACTGAAGACTAGTGTCTATGGGTAGGTCTATGATTTTGGAAAGCTGGGTAACCTGGCGGCAGTACATCTAATATGGAAAAGTCTACATTTACAGGACTTCTGTCCTAAGAGAGGAGAGACATTATATTGTGCATAATACAATACAGGTGCATGTATGAGGGAAGGGGATGGGGGGAGGCTAGGCAGCTTATTGGGCTCAGTTCAACACTAGCCTAGGCAAATGAAATGACAGATGAAAAGGTTGGGAGGGGAGTGTCTAGAAGCCAACTGGAGTGCCCAGCTCTGTTTATTTGTTTAAAAAAAACCCTCTAAAGATTTGGCATAGGTCCTTAAAGGTTGTTTTGAACCTATACAATCTGAAGTTGGTAACAAGCTGACAGCCATGAGGGCAAGGGAAAGAAGGTACCTTGTTTCAACTGGTAGAGAACCTGTGGAGGATTGTGTTCCTGGCACATTCGGGCGGCAATAAGGATTTCCATGATGCTCATCTGAACTTGGACTTTCTGATTATGAGCTAAAGAGTCTGTGCTAAAGAAACTGTGAAATAAACCCGGTGCAGCTGGCTGACAGCAAATTTGTCCTAAGGAAGGTTGGCTTGATTAGTGGAATATCTTTTAAAAAAAAAAACACCTGTAGATTGAAGAACACCGAGCTATTAAGTCAGTTGACTCCCTCAGCTGCCTGAATAATAATACCAGAGCTGATGCACTGAGGAATCAGACTTGAGTGCTTTCAACCCTGGGCAGCAAATAGGCTCCCCTGCTTACATACATCCCAATTTTGGGACATCTATCTATTTATCTGTCTATCTATTCTATCGGAGGGCAAGGCAGTTTATGTTGTATACGAGAGAATATGGTAGTTCTAGAATTCCATAAAAAGTAGGAGGCACGAATTCTTGTGGGTGATATCTTTTATTGGACCAACTGCATATTTGGGAAAGACATAGGCAGGCTTTCATGTAGCATAGTACCTCAAGCCTCTTGAAGGAGGCACATGCCTGAGGAAGGGTACTTGAAAGCTTCTCAGCCGTACAGTTGGTCCAATAAAAGATATCACCCACAAGAATTCTTGCCTCTTGAATATTTCTGGACTACCATGACAATACCACCACCTCTATGCTACCATAAGAAAGCAAAATGTTTGAATGATTCAAGGGATGTGCATTGTTTAGGGGCTTTTAATTATAAAGACACCACTCAAACAGTACGAAGCTAGACTGGGTTGATGCATTTTTTTTGTTTCATTAGGGGAGAGCTTATTCACTTTCAACTGATTGAGTACCAAAGTCACAGTGCTTTTTAGTGGTTTGTTTTGTTTTGTTTTTTCTGTAGTAATAATGCTGGCAGTTTTATGAATGATATGTTTTGTTGCTAATATTCTGGTACAGTTAGCCCCAAATAGTGATACTTACTGTGATTTTTATAAATTAGTCATTTATTTGATATACAAAATGTTCTAAAAATGGGTTGGTACAGATATATATATTAAAACCTGTATTCAACTCAATGCTTTCACATGATGGGTTTGTGCAGTCACTTTATGTGATAGTTGTCCATGTGGGCCTTAATATCTCTTGAGCCTTTGTACATGCCCACTGTCAGTTGAACTGTACACTCATTTTAGCATGTGGAATATGACCTTCATGAGAATAATCTGTTCCTTATTTTATTCTGTTACAAAACATACCTACTCTGTAGTCTCAGTGAGGGGTTGGCAATCTATAGCCCATGGGCCAGATTCAGCCTGTGAAGTCATTGGATCTGGCCTGCAGAGGTGAGGCTTTTGTTGCAATTACTTTCTCTGTGCCACTGTAGGGAGAAGTGCCTGTGGCAGAAGGCCACCTCCATTTCTCCCCAAAAACTCTGCTCTGTGACAATTTGGTTAAGATGGGCCCTGCAGAGGGTACACACCTTACCCTATCTCTAGGTAACCTGAACTGGATACATTCCTGAGGGAGGAGGGAAACCTGCTCCCTCTGCCTACATGACTGGTATCACAGACCTGGGTGAGGGGCTTCGGCTCCCTGGGGAGCTAGGAACTGCCAGTCTGCTCAGCAACTAGTGATGCATTTCAAATTGGTTGGCTGAAAGCCAACAGGTGCTGGCCTCCATTGGACTAGGTAAATGAGGTCATATGGGCTATATAAATTAAGGACTGCCCAGGAGGAGGGGGCAGCAGCCATGAGGAAGACTCAGAGAGAGAGTGAGAGAGAAGAGCTGGACTATCTGAAACATGCTCTCTTTCTCAAAACTCATGATCAAGGAACTGCCTGCCTCCAACGGGAATCTCCACCTACCTCTGGATGATACTTGTGAGTAAGCTACTTGAGATCTAACTAGCTATATAGCTTGCAGTAACTCAGATGTGTGATCAAAGGCTACCCAGCCATGCCAGTTTGCTCTATGGGATTTCTCTGATATTGCTCTACCCTGTACCCTATTCCAAACCTACTCCTTGTAACCAATAAAGTTCTCCTTTGTACCTAGCATGGGAGACTTATTGGGAGTGGGTCTAGATTATGCCTTGGGGTCCCCTTGGTTCAGCTGACTAAGGGAGACCACTACTTGTGCTTCTGACCGAGAGAAGCATCCCAAGTTCTTGAAGTGAATCAAGTACCCTTGAGAGCTACTAGGCCTTTGTTTCCCAGGGTGCACAGAGCCAGAATCAAGCCCAGCCCTGGGTGGTGGCAGTGGAACCCCCAGGCTAGCGGGTGTGCTCCAGGAAGGGGGTCGGCTAGACATGAGGCGCCCCCAGGGAGGAACTCAGGGCCTGGAAGGTGGTCAGGCACAGTGAGGTGGGCGGCTCAATGCAGGAGCACCCCCTACTGGCCCGCCACAGTGCCTGCTGTGAATGCTCTCCCCATGCTGCCGTGGGGTGAAGTGCTGGCTATGGATGGGTCCTAGCACCTACCTCTCACCTGAGGTGGGCTATTCTGGCTTACAGCTGGAACGGGTTGCCTACCACTGGTCTAACCTATGTCTACTCAGGGTTCCCACTTGTTTAGGGATATAGCTGTAAGCAAGGCTGCATGTTCCAGAACTGAAACACCTCCTTTTGGGTTTTTATATAGTGCCCAGCAGAGTGAGATCTCAATTCAAGACTGGGGCTTCTAGGCAGCACAATAACACACATGTCTGAGAAGCTAAGGAGGAAGATTATCATCACAAGAACATTGTTGTTTTCCACCCCATTGCAATTTAGTTACCCCATGCATCTTACTAGCTTGTAGCTGTGATTGTGTCTGTGAATCTGAGGTCTCAGCTGCCACCATCGAGTGCATGGCTTAACACCCAGTAATAGAATCTCTTGCTGATTTTTTCCCGCCCCCGCATCCTTCAAGGAAGTCTGGTGTGCCATTACTCAGACCGAGAACAATAAGGCACCAGGACCAGAGAGCATACCTGCAGGGGTCTTCAAAGCTGGTGGAACAGCACTAGCACAAAAACTTCACCAACTTCTCACCACAATATGGGTTAACAAGGAAGCTGCACTGGACTGCCAACATTGTGACCATCTTCAAGAAAGGGGACAAGTCAGTGTGTGGGAACTACCAAGGCATTGCCCTCTTCTCTATTGCCAGGGAGATTCTTACTTGCATCCTTCTGAATTGCCTCCTCCTCCTTGTCAAAGATGTCCTTCCAGACCCCCAGTGTGGCTTTAAACCATCACTGAGTGTCACCGACATGATTTTTGTTGCATGATGGATCCAGGAGAAGTGCAGAGAGCAACACCAGGAGCTGTTTATGGCATTCATTGATCTAAACAAGGGCTTCAACTCCATCAGTTGTGAAGCCTTATGGAACGTGCTGGCTAGGTTTGATTGAACACTGAAGTTCATCAGTGTCCTCATGCTACTTCATGATGGGGTGACCTCCAGTTCTTTACAATAGATCAGAGAGACCCATTTACCATCTGTACTGGTGTCAAGCAGGGCTGTCATCGCCCCAGCCCTTCTCTCCATCTATCTTGCTGTGATTTTTCTTATTCTTATCTGTCACTGCCTTCCTCCTGGAATTGAGTATCAAATCCACTTTTCAACCTGCAAAGCCTTCACAGCAAAGCAAAACTTACCAAGACCGGCATCATCAACCTTCAGTACGCTGACTACTGTGTTGTCCTTGTGCATATTGAGATCGATCTGCTGTTCACCTTTTGACCTTTTTCAGGTGCCTATTATAGCCTAGGACACTCCCTTAATATTGGGGAAGACCAAGGAGCTCCATCAGTCTGCCCCAGCACAAGCTGCCCCCATCCCATCACAAATTACCATTGGTGGAGAACCACTGGAAAACATACAGCATTTCCCATATCTTGGCATCCACCTCTCCCAGTCAGTCAGTCTTGGTGTAGAAATTGAACATAGGATTTGCAGTGTCAGTGTATCTTTTGGAAAGCTGCTTTGCTTTGTCTTTGCCAACTGAGATCTGCAGATGGAAACTTAAGATCTTGGTCTATAATGCAGTGGTTATCCCCACACTCCTCTATGGGTGTGAGATGTGGGTGACATATTGAAGCTGTCTTAAGCACCTGGAATCATTCCATAAGCATTGTCTCAGAAAGATCCTTTGCATTAGAGGGGAAGACCACTGCACCAGTGCCAGCACCTCCTCTGCAGCTAACGTAATCAGCACTGAACCAGCAAAGATTGTGAAACATCAACTCTGCTGGGCTGGCCACCATGTGTGGATGGCTAACACTTGTCTCCTGAAGCAAGTCCTCTTCTCTCAACTCAGTCATGGTAAGAGGACCTGTGGAAGATGGGAGGTGCTACAAGGACACCCAGAAAACATACTTTAAGAAGGGTGGCATCAACCTTACAAACTGGGAAGTGCTGGTGGTAACAAGTCTCAGTGGCGCCACACCATACATCAAGGTGTCTCAGACGGTCGGAGCCGACTTGAGGCGATCTACAAATTGCTCGGTCTTTGGGTGGGCTGGTGAATGGAGAGGCAGACAAAACGTATTGGTTGCAAAAAGGCTTTACTTACGCCGCTAGTAGCCGCGACGCAGGTGGTCTGATCGCTTAAATAATTACACAAGTTGCTCCAGCTGGCAAAAACCCGGGCCAGCGAATCCGTACACGAACCAGGCCGGCAGGAAAAGGGGTTACGTCGAGGCATAGCATTCGGTGAGAGGGAGAAAAATCGATAGTTGATCAGGCTATCAATTTGCTCTGCCACGAGTCAGGAATTCTTTTAAGTCACTCTGCAGCATGCTCAAAGTTCTCCGACTTGGGCGGAAGTCGCACAGAATTTTATACGGCTAACAAGCCAATCGCTAGCCGCCACGTAGGAATAATTTAGAATCGGCCAATGATGGGACACAAATTTGCATACAAATGGCGGGAACTCTCTTGCACCGGAGTTTTCTATTGCAACAGAAAACTTTTGCTGTGCACAGAGACTCTCATGTAGCGGGAAAAATTCCATCGTGCCGAGGCACTCAAAATCATTGGGTTGTGACACAAGGTACAACTCACTTTAAAGAGAACTGTCTTGCTAAGGAAGTAGACAAACTGGGGAGGAGGAAGGAAAGTGTACAACAACCTGGCCAACAGCTGTGCTTCCCTAAGGCACCACCTGTCGTATCTGTGGAAAAACTTGGGGCACTTGTACGTGTGATGAAAATCTTCCTTTTTGTGTGGCTTAATGGCGTCACACATATGTATGTGGGTTTTGGGGGGTTTTAAATGAGTTTGCATCCTTGCGAACTAAACTGCAAACTAAACTACATCAGGATGTAGTGTTGCAATTTGGAATGTTGCAGCCATTAGTCAGCTTGCCCCCAGTTGCGGGAGAGGCGGGTAGGCTCTGCAGAAAAAAGGATCAGGCCCCTTGTTGCTTCTGCCTGTTTAGCAGGTTCCTGTGGCTTGCAGGGCCGGGGGCCTCTAGGGAACAAGCTTTCCTCCCCGGACATTATCCTCATATGGAGGGATAGCCAAAGGAAGAATATAATTAGTTACCACATGCATCTTCCTAGCTTGTAGGTGTGATTGTCACTTATTCTTTTTGAGTTCTTCTAGCAGTTTTCCCTCTGTTACCCTGTTATCTTTGCCCTGTTTAAGTTTCTGTCACTGCCCCTGACAACTTGTGTAGTGTTCCATACACCATCTGCTGTGCTCATATTTATGTCCGTTTCTTCTTTTTGAGCTCTGTAATATCAATAATCAACCTGCACTGGACCTTCATGTAAGCGCCCTCCTCTGCCATGGTGCCTGGAGCACATCTACTGTCTTAATTAAATCCTTATTTGTTGCTCCCCTTTTCTTACCACTGACTGAGAGACCTTCTCAAGGCAAGGATTGTTTATTCTTAAATGACTAGAAAGCATCTACCCTGCTATAGGGATTGATATAAATGTCTTTCTGACCAATATGAACTTTTTGGGTACCAATATAATGATACAAAAAACGTTGTTTGCTTTAAAATGGTATTATTTGCTTGTGCTGTTTTTTTTGCAACATTGTGAAAAGCATGCTGGAAATCGGGTTTATTAGTCAGATTTTGAGATGGGTATTGAGTCCTCCATAACTTGTTGCTGATGACTAAGTGTGTTTGCATCCTCAATTTTCACTTAGACAGGCATTTCCCACTGATCAACTCCAATACTACCTTCCATGGAGAAGAAGACTTGATGATAGAATTCCTTTGCTGCTATCCTTACCATAAACGGCAAACAGACCAACTGTTGGACGCACATAATGACCGGAGTTTGTCTATATTCATAAGGCAGATGAGAGTAGCCTGTTTCTAGATTAGAAAATTTAACAGCACTAGAAGGTCTCTGAAGTGCCAGTAGTTCTAATAAATACCTATGCATTTTGTTACTAACAAGCCACTGGATGTCACTGCTGCTCCATTAATATACAGTAAATATATCTTTGCATTAAGAGACAAGAGACTTACTTGAGTCTCTGCCAATAGTTACTTCTGTTAAGGCTGTAATTGCTGCAGTGAACAAAGGCTCCATGTGCTTCACTTACTTCCATATTATAAGAGCTAGGATTCTGAAGACTCAAAAAATATTGACACCAATAACGTTCAGTAGCAACTAGCTCTTTTTACTTTTATTTTTCCTGTTGCAAAGGAAATGAGGTGGAGAAGTAAACAAACCAAAATGTCTTCCTGAGCTTAGTTAGCCAACATGCATGTTAGTGGTATGAAAACTTAGATATGCTGACTGTAATTTACGGGACCTATACTTGACTGTTAGTTGAAAATATTTGTGAACAGGCTGTATCTTTTGCAGTCAAAGAAGTATGTAAAATATTACACTGGTAATAATAATGGGTATAAAACTTTCTTACCTCATACTATCTATATTGTTATTCTTCACAAAAAAATAACCAACTCAAGGACAAGGGATGGGACAAGAAATCAGAGAATAGTTAGATTTCCTTTAGCTGTATGCATCTCTTAATGCTTTCTCATTCATTGACTGTTCTGTTAACAAATTGCTTCATAGCTGTAGATTGGAATTGGATCTGGACTGAACTTCATATTTAGTAGGGATTTAGACAAATCTAGATATCAGAATTAGTCAAATATTTCAAACACTCAGAATTGAATGGATAGGAAGAAGTACCACTATCTTTCTGTTTAAGATTTCAGTGAAGACAACAAAAATGTCTTGAATGTATTGTTTAATATTTTTGATCAGCTCTAGCTGGTGAGACTTTCAAAGGAAGCTCCCTCAGGTGCCTTTTCAAAGTCCTTGTGACCAGCTTTATGGCTGTCATCACTCTTTGAGTTTGGCCACATACCATTCCTGGTTATTTGGTATTCAAGGGATTTGTGGTTTGGGCCAGCTCTAATTTTTGTAGGCTTAACAGGGATGGAACTTGCTTTCTCACTATTTATGGGGATATAGATATTACCATATAGTTGACTAACCTGTCTCCAACAGCAGCAGCTGGTTCAGAGGAATGTGTAAAGAACACCACATTGGCAATTTTGAGATAATGTGCTCACCCAGGAAGTTTTCATCTTCCTAACAGTTAGTGGATAGCTTTAAACATGAAAACATGGTCATTTTGTATCCCTTTCAAAACCTATTTTATGCTTTCCAGCAGGAAGTATTGTTGGACACAGAAAAAGCTTAATATGGAAGTGTTACATATGCAGACTTACACAGGTGCAGGCTGGAGAAATCACAGCAAAGAATGTGCTGTTCTCTGAGTGAAAATCAAGAATGAGATCCCCATTTTCATTCACCTGTATTAAAAAGAATTAAATGCCAGGTGGAAAAAAAGGCCCCGAGTACTCTAAGCTGCCACTACTCAACATTTTGTAGGACCAAGAGCTTTGAGATGAGTGAACAAATCTTTTTAAAAACAAAGGGTTTTTTGTTTTTTAATTTAACAGTTCTTGACCTTGGTTCCTAGCCCAAACGTATCCACGCTTCTGGTACAGGCAGCATCCACTGTGTGGGCTAACTTGTAAAACCAAATCTGGGTAGTGAGGTAAATAAAA
Source organism: Alligator mississippiensis (assembly GCF_030867095.1). Classification (NCBI taxonomy): domain Eukaryota; kingdom Metazoa; phylum Chordata; order Crocodylia; family Alligatoridae; genus Alligator; species Alligator mississippiensis. The sequence continues at coordinate 67,416,206 of NC_081830.1, forward strand.
TAAAATTGTAAAAGAAAGCCAGACAGGAAAGAGCAGAAAATAGAAGTTTTGCGATGAAATCGTGAGACTGCATGGCTTCAAGTGTAATACTGTTTTTCTTAACTTTGTTCCACGTTAAAACCATTCCACAGACTTTTGGTATTGCTGCAAGACCAGGAGATATTGATCTGGAAGTCTAAGTTTAGATGAGCATCCTGGAAATCATTAGTAGTGTCTCTACAAGTTTTCTACCAGCTGAGGCAAGGTACCTTCATTCTCTTTCCTCCTGGCTGCCAGCTTTATGCTACCTGCTTCACATTGCATGGCTTCAAAATAAGCTTCTAGAACCTATACTAAAACTTTCAAACTTGGTTTCTTTTTCACAAGTAAGCATCAGAGCTGGGCTCTCCAGTTGGTTTTCAGATACTCCCCTCCCAACTTTTGCACCTGTCCTGTCATTTGCATGGGCTACGGTGTTGAACAGAGGCAAATAAGCTGCCTAGCCTCCCCACATCCCCTTCCCTCAGATGTGCATCTGTTTTGCTTTGTACACTCTTGCGTCCCTATGACACCTATACTGGGTCTTATACCAGGCAAGGCGACTAAGACAGTGTTGTCCTAAACTAAAAGCAAGTACCCTAACAGATACAATTCTAATTAAAATTGAAGCAAAATTAGCAGTTAAAAAATTGAGGTTTGTAGCTAGTCAGAGCAGATGCTGACCACCCCGTAATGTTACAAACACAGCTTCACTGGTTGATCAGGCTATGAAGTCTTGTCCGGGGCTTGTGGTTCCCATGTCTGCTGCTGAGACAGGATCTTGGATCAGTGACAGGATCTCTTCAGGCTTTCTTCAGGAGTGTTTCAAAGGGTACACTCTTTTACCTCTTTATATACCATATAGCTCGAATTTCTTAATATATAAAATTAACTTACGCCTTCCTCCTAATGCATATTAATAATCTTGCTTCTGTTTGCTAAATATGGTTACCTTTAACTGGAATTTCTGTTCTGAGGTAAACTATTAATTCTTAGGTGGGGGGTAGGTTTTGCCAGAGATGTGAGTTTTCTGGAAAATTTTGAATTGGAAAATTTTCCAATGCCTTAAATAGAGCGTGATCTGATTTAGTATGTTTATTTGACTCGTATTCAGTAAACCAAACTGAAAAAGTACCTCCATGTTAATTTTATGTCTCAATAGCCACAAGTATTTGTACTGAAATATTTTATGAGGAAAAAAATAAATACAGCGCACTTAATGTGGTTTAAATGTTACATTCAAACACATTCAAAGCTTTATGTGGAAAGAAATGATTTTTATTGGAATACTTGTAAAAATGTAAAGACAATACACAATAGCATATACCTCATATAATAGCATGTACTTCCCTTACATTGTTTGTTTAAATTTAAGAAAAAAAGCAAAGGCACTGAAAACTGTTGACACTAATTTTAGCACACCCAAAGAACTGTGTATGATATGCCATGGTTGTTCACTCATCTACTGCAACAGAGTTAAACTCTCTTCTACTAAGGTTATTGCGGCACCTCCAGTTTCACTGTCTCTCTCTGTAGAATCACTTGTACTGCTTAATCAGATTCTGAAATTGAACTAGCGAAGCAAATCTGATTCAGAACTACTTAAACCTCATTCTCTTTTGCTAAAGGATGGCTTTACCAATGAGTCTATGGGCAAGGGCAACTTACCATCACATCACCCTGCATCTTCTTCACTAATTATGCTTCTGACTGATTCTCCAGAAGCAAGAGATTTTGAGAAATAGAAGCAAGCTTAGCGGTGCGTTCATTTGTTAGTCTATTCCTCTTTCTTATCTTGATTGAGCTGAAAGCCTTCCAGTTCCCTTCACAAGAAGCTGCTGTTGGTGGAATGCTTAGGATCCTTGGAGCAATCCTGGACAACAGTCGGGTGTTGCAGTATCCCTTCCCCCATCTCATAGATATTTGGGGTGGAAGGGACCCCAGAGGATCATCGAGTCCAGCCCTGAGAAGAGACTTATTCTCTGCTGTCTGCCAAATTATGTCTTTGCTCCAAAGTTTTTCTTGTGCGCAGTACTCAGCGATGCCTATCATCATGGCTATTTTGTTGATGTTGGGGACATTCTTAGCTACTTACACAATTATATCAAGAGCAGTAGATAATTTGTCTTCTGATAAATGTCCTCTGTGTTGAGGATCCAAAAGGTTTGCTGCCAGATGAACTGGATGAAAACAAAGCTCAGCTCTCTTAGTAAGCATTCATTTTACTACTATTTTGAATAGAGGTGAAGGCAAAGTCAATCTGATTTTCATTCAGTTGTCTGAATTATCTCTGGAATATTTGAAAGGCTTGGTGTGTCTCCTTCAAGTTTCTTAATAACCACTGAAACTGGTAGTAGCAAATTGAATGCTCTTTGAACTCGAACCCGGAATGCATCATTGTCGAGAATCTGCTTCTGAATATTCATGGGAATATCTGGGATACTGTGTCATCTATTGAAGCACACTGCAAACAGTTCTTTGTGCACAGCAAACTATGTAAACACATTGTAGCTGAGCCCCATCTAGTTTCTCCTGGCAATAAAGGTGCACTTTCCTTCCCCCACTTCTCTTTTCTGTATTGTCTTCTAAGTCTGATTAGCAACATGACGATTGTGAAGGTATTCAAGAAACGCCTTGTAGTTTGCCAATGTTGTCTTCGCTGTATTCACACTCACTCTGACCTTTGCTAGAAGATTCAAACCATGAGCAAGACAGCCAAATACTAGTAAATGAGGATACTTTGCCTTTAGTATTTGCCATGGTGCTTTCATGCTGCTCACATTATCAGTTACAAGGGCTTGTACCCTGGAGGGACCTGCACTTTCAGGCTCTTCACTCAGTAATTTGGCTGTGTTCACCTGTATGACTAGAAGATTTGGTAGTAATTACTTTCAGGAATATTGGTTCAGGTGTTGCTAACATAATGTTCAATAAAGGATTTCCTTGTATATCAGTCCGTCCTTCTGACATCAGTCAGTGATTCTGCTTGGCCAATCCTTTGAAAAACCATTGTTTGAACTCTGTCATACTCTTCATCTAAGAGGGAATGTGATAAGCAATAACGTGATGGTAACTTATATAATGGGTGAATTAGTTTGTAATGTTCCTTCCAGTATTGATTTTCAGTTATGGAAAGAGGTGTACCTCTTGAAAATGCAGCTTGAGCTAATATCTCATCTGCTTTTTCTTCATCTTCTATTGACATTTTATCCACAAAGCTTGATTAAAAAAGCTTGAACAGCTACTCATGGTGGTTTGCATATCTGGTGATGGTGATCTTCAATCCTGCCGCTTCTTCCCCCAGACCTGGCAGCTCAACACTTCCATTTTTTGCAAATCTGCTATTTCACTTGAGCTACCAAGTTCCTGCAACAAAAGGGGGAAAAGATTCTTATTTTAGCCTATTTTAGTCTGGCCTTATCCAACAGAAGGAGAAGAAGCGGTAGGGAGCTTGCTTCCCTCCATCCCTGCCAGAAAGTGCACTCTGCTGCTCAACTTGCTGCTAAGTTGCCCTGGGACTGCAGAGCCAAAGGGAAGCATAGCCTCGCCTCTGCCATCAGCCAGAGGACTAAGCTTGCTCTGCTGGGTTGAAATAGTTAACTCTTTGTCTGTTATGTAATTTTAAAAAATATATATATATATTGTTAAGCCTAAGCCACTTTGTGTGCTTAGTGCAAGCAGAAAAGCAGGATACAAATATTTTAAATAAATAAATAGTCCAGAGTTGCATTAGCAACTTTTAAAATTTATAATGTTTTAAAACAATATACATGCTAGTCTATACTGTATGTTGTTTAACATGAATTTGTTTACTTGCATAGGATTCCTGAAGTAGACTTTTCTCAGATGATGTTGTTTTACCACTTGGTTGTATTAGCTTTCTGTATATGGCTTGTACTCTTTCAGGACAATTTCTATGTGTTATTAAATGTTTCTTCATTCTTGTTGCCTTGTTAGCATACTCCTGCCTGTAATATTTAAATCTACCAACTTTCTTCCTTCCTTCAGTGTCTTGAACTTCACTAGAATGGTGCCACACACTATTTTTTTTTTCTTGATTAGGCATTATTATAACTACTTCAAACCAAATGCACTAAAAAACTAACAGACTTTATACAAACACTTCCAACTTCCTCAGCTCAAGAAAAGAAATGAGACACTGTTATGTGTGTTTGCTGAACTGGAAGTGAAACAAAAATGAATCACAGTTTTAGGTTTGGTTTTGCTTTCACTTGCAGTCTGAGATGAAATAAATTTTAGCTTTGGTTTTGATTTCACCTGAACAGCCAATTAGGTAAATTCATAACTTGGTTTTTGGTTTGGATTATTATGTGAGTGTATTTACCCTCCTGTTTACAAATCAATAAAACATCTATGTACTCTGTCTCTAACTTTCTAGTGATAATCACCTGAAAAATATTAATTACAACTTTGAAACTGCCAAGCTTGCCTAATATTGTATTGGCATCTGTTCATCGTTACTAATGAATTTTATGAAACAATGAATTTTAGAAAAGGAAAATTTCCCATGCAAAAATAAAGCACTGGGATATTTTCTGCCCCATATCTCTGGGTTTTGCCCTGACTCTTCCTCTTTTGCCCAGGTTATATTTATTCAATTTAGTTAGCCAACTTTCTCATTCACTTTAAGTCAGGGACAAAATTTTTCTATCTGCTCCTTTCACTGGATGCAGGTCTTGACCTTCGTGTTCAGCTCAAGCTGCATGCTTAGCTTGAATTGAGGGCAACCCAGGCCTGAAGGCCTCTTGGTCCCAACAACAGTATAACTTCCTTCCTTTCTCAGGAGGGAAGGGTTGTAAATGTCCCATTTTTCCATATTGTATATTAGCTGGAAGGATCTAGGATAGCCAGCTTTCATTATGGATTGTATTTTTTTTTTTTTTAGTCTTTTCTCAAGTTGACCTTTTAGTTCTTTAGGTCCTGCTGGCAGGGAGGATATGCTGCAAAGTTCCAAGGTCAGCAAAGCATTCCTGTTCGGTCAGTCATTCATTAAAATTGCTCTGTCCGTGTCATTCAAATTTTGTTGTCGTCTCGTGGATCTGGGCAAAAAACACAAGTGCCACCACAGCTGCGCAATCTCGGTCAACACGGTGGCAGACAGAAGTCACTGCTGCCTCTGTACGTTGCAGCTGCCCTGGGTGCCTCGCTTATTAAGCCTCATCCTGTGGGAGCAGTTTTTGACATCTGTACTGTTAAGATCTCATTAATTCTTCTTCAGGTTTGTGTGAGATGAAGGGAAGAGACCTTATCCAAACAACATGAAGACCATTGGTTTCTCTATAAGAGAAGACAGTTTTGCCCTTAATCTCTTTAATTTTCATATATGTGTACAGTACTGTAAATACAGTGTTGTATTCCTAAATTATTAAAATAACTTGTACTGTAATACTATAATCATCATAGGTTGTTTACAAAGCCTGTTCCTGGAGATACTGGGCAGCTGTAACCTTAATAATACAAAAGTGGTTCTGTCGGCATCTTACGTTCCTCTTTCAGTAGTTGACAGTGATAGGGCATAACTGACCTTTTTCAAATTAAAGTTGGCCAGCAAGTAAAAGGACCACACTACGTTTCCCTGCTGACAGATGTTACTAAACTCATGCCTGCTGCAAACACAGAAAAATAGATCCTTGAAATTACCCATATACCTATTGTAAGTGACTCCTGCTTAATTCTGCTTTATGGACTAGTACACATTATCCATAAGAACTCTCCATGGACTTTATCAGGAATGAAAAGTATATGAAAAGTGACAGCAGCATCTGGTCTTTCTATGTCCAAAGTGAAAGTAACTTTAGATGTAATCCTGTGGCACTCTGTATGTAGGATCTCTGCAGGAGTTCTTTACATGGAGCATCCCACCAGATCCAGGTTCTTTTGTCAATAATCAAGGCAGCCTGTTTTATATGCAAGCCTACTTGCAAATATGTCCCCTAACCTAGAAGGATTCAGAAACACCGAGCATTCAGTTGATTCACTAAGTCTTTGCTGACACTTAAAAGGTTTGATCTTCCAGAAGTGCAGATAAGGGCTGTAGGACTAGTGCTGAGCCACCAGGAGTACTGCTGAGCATGCAGGTTACTTACTCTGGCATGAATTCCACTAAGCAGGGAGCAGGCTGGCAATTACACTGTGCTTTGCATGCATCAGGAGGCACTGAGCAGCTGGCTGGGTAAGATACTGTTTTCTTAGCACTTTAATTCTTTTCAGTTGCAGGCAGGGTTGAGACCAAGTTGTTGAATAACCATGACATGAAGCAAATTAAGGGCCTGCTCCTGTGAGATCAGTTGGCAGGAATTTAGCATCATCAGTACTTAAAGGTTCTCAGCAACTTACAGGATCAGGCTCTGATTTCAGGCTTTCCCTATATGGAACTTTTCTTCTGAAGCAGAGGAAATCGTGACTTTTTTGTTTGTCCAGAAACTAAAGAATGTATTGCTTTTATTTCCAGGTTAGGCAGAAATATTATATGAATTGGCAACAGTACGGTTAGTCAAATTATGGATGTGTATTCATTTCATTCAAACAAAGAAAGTACATATAGGGTAAACACTATGGATCTTGTTTGTAAGAGTAAAATATAGGTATGTTACCTGTTTTTTCCAGCTATGAAAAGGCACTAAACTCTTCATTTAATGAACCCTTTTTTAATGTTAAGTAAATGAACCCTATGGGCTCCATGCATTCATTTTTGAAATGCAGAAGATGCAATGGGTGTTTCTCAAACAGTTTTCATAGTTTGTTTTTTTTCTGGATTTTAATTTAATTAAACTGCTAATTAAGAAAAACAGTGTTCCTGTCACAGTGGTTGAAAACCAAGAAAAGCTATATTCTTAACACGGATTAAACTAACAGTGACAATGAGGCAAACTGGATAAGCAGCTGAAGTTAAAGCCAGTGGTTTTCAACTGGCGTGCCACCAAGACTCTTTCATGGTTGCTCCAGTGTAGGCACTGCTGCCAAGGCCAGGTGGAAATCCCCTACAATTAAGCTGAAAGCTGCCAGGACCACCTGATCCTGTTGCAGACCTTCACTGCCCGAACCTCCCACCCCCCTTTGGAAACATAGGGCAGTTCCTGTGCATTTCTGCTTCTGGGAGGAGCATGAGGGGGACAGACTTCAGGCTCATTTGGCGGTGTGCGAGACCCACAGGGCAACTTCACCTGACTGTGGAATTGGCATTACCCTGGTTGAGAGCCACTGAGGTAGGCTTGATGCAGTACACCAGTGGTTTTCAACTGAGGTGCTGCCAAATCAAAACAAGGAATGGGGGGGGGGGAGGTACCTTGACCTTAACATGGCTGAGAACCATTGGTGTAAGCATTAACTTGAGCTGCTCTCCTGGGTTAAAACCTAGCTTGTTTCATCCTCACTGCCACTTTAATCTAAGTTAATTGACTTGATTGGTTCACGTGAGTTAAGAAAATACTTTTACTGTGGTTTTGATATACACAATTAATTTAATCCTAAGGGTGTCTTTATTTGTAATAATTTGCATGGCTAATAAAGTGTAAAAAGACCAGAATGTCTGTCTTTGTGTATAAAACTGATTTAAAAATCATTTTTGGTGAGAATAGAGTCTGATATCACAGTCTCTAAAAACCTGTTAGAAATGCTATGTATAAGAGAAGGTAGTGAAATATGAAGGAAAGAGATGGGCTTGTAAGGTTTAATTTAAATACAAAGCCTCTTCTTAAATATTTTATTTTATTGATTTATTTTATGCAAATAAGTTCTGACGTAAATACAGTGATCTATAATGTATTGACCATAACATTAACATTTTTTTTAAGCTGACTCAAGAAAAAAAAATCTCATTGTTAGTGCTGATATATAATGCTGTTTTATTGAAGGAAAAAAAAGAAACTCATGAAAATATGATCAAATTAACCTTTTTCTTGCCACCCCCATGAATATCTTTTAAAATTATTTTGCAATATTCCTTATGGACAACCACAAAGGTGACCTTTTCTTGGTTATAGGCCATAAAATCCCTAGAGGATTTGAGCATATGAGGGTAGTGGAATACTGTGGATAAAATATTCATCACAATGTGAATTCTCAGGTCAAAACTATTCATGAAAGTGAAATTGAGTTAGACTACATATCTTTACTTGTTAAGTTAGCATCTGGATAATAGTGTTACATCTCATGCCAAAAGTTGTGTGGGGAGAGAGGGAAGAGGACTTCAAAACCAATCACCACTAAAGACTAAAATACTTAAGTTTAATTTTCAACAACCCCAAATATTTGAAAGTATTGAAGGCTCACAGTAACTTATCTTGTTAACTCTGCCCTTACAGCAATTCCAGTTTTTATCCAGACATTAAGCAGTCTGCATTTCACTTAAATTTTGACCTGCTGGGATGCTTGTACAGGATAAAAGAGCAGGAAACTGACTTTGAACAGGAGTATTTAAAGTGTGTACCACTGACTCTTTGCTTGTCTTTTGGTTTCATATGTCCACTGGGAGTCATTGCAATGTGATGCTGATGCATAGGAAACCATACTGCTCAATCCTGTGGGGATCTGAATATCTCTTTCCTTGAGGGGCAAACTCAAGGATTAGCTTTAATTTATCATGGGGTAAGAGTGTATACATAGGCAGTTACTGTGAAGTACCTGACTTGCCCTAAATCCTGACCCTTGCTTGCACTGCAGGAATATGTTTGTGCATCCAGGCTAGGGACAGATATTGCATATAAACCGGTTTAAGTGGTCAGAAACTGGTTTAAACCTATAACAGAACAGATGTTCAGTGCACATAAACCAGTTTTTGAAAAAGTCCAAAACTGGTTTCCTGGTTGAATGTAGTATCAGGCTTTAACTGATTTGGCTCAAATCAGTTTATGTAATGTCTGTCCCAGACCCCAGTGCCTTGAGAGAAACTAACAGATTTAAGTTCAATGGATTATACAGCATTACAGTAAATAATGGGGCATGACTGTAGGCCTTGCTCGAGTATGGATTCATACAGTGGGGCCAACCTTTTGGCAGGTATGCCACAAATTAACCCCACACTCTGCCCAAGTGCTACTCCAATCCCCTTCCCCTGCCCAATCTGCTGCTCTGCTTTCCGCTTCTTGCCCTGTGCTTCCTGCCTGATCTGCTGCTCCACCTTCTGCTCCCTGCCCCATCTGCCACTGTGCTGCTTGTCCCCTCCCTGATCTGCTGTGTGTCACACAGAGAGGCTGCCCGTGCTACTTGGGGCATGTGTTCCCTGCAGGTTGGCCACTCCTGGATTAAAATAACCAGTGTATATACAACTTGGTCAAAGGATCTGCTAAAAGTATTGACCAAAGTAGGTCAAGCTAACAACTGAACTAGGCATTTACACATTTTGCTTATGTAAGGCATAGCCTAATTTTCCCAGCATCTAAATCTGCGTAGGCTTCTTACAAGGCCAGTAAATGAAGGTGTTTGAGACCAGTACCAGACACCAAAGTAAGGATGGGATGTGCAACAATTAAGATGACCTGGTTTAGTGTTTGGGCCATTTTTGCGTTGAGGGTATATTAACTACATTTAAAACACAAAGCACATGTTTTATTCCAAAAGATACTATATTTATGTTGCACATTGGTTACCAGGTCTGAGTACCAGTTATATCAGTCATAAGCAGCACAGTTTTTCACAGTAAGCACTATTGCAGCCCCTCATCATTGGGTAGGGGTGTGGTGATAGCATTTTTGCTTACTGTAGATGGTTACCCTGGGCTGAATGTGAGGACACATTTACACTGGTGCAATTTACACTTGAGTAGCTACCCTGATTTTTCTCTTTACTGTTACTGTACAGTGGATCCAAGTAGGCTACACTAGAGTAAGGCTCTGTTGTGTGTCCATTCCCTATGTACACTGGTGTAAATATAAAAGTCAGCTCTTGGTTGAAAGGTGCGGTATGTAGGCAAATCATCATTTCCTTTCGTGTGAAATAATTTTGGCTTGATCCCTTATTTCGTCCTTTTTATTTCACATTCACCATATGTAAGCTGTGGATATAGTTTCATAGTTGGTAGGGTTGGAAGGGACCTGAGCAGATCATCAAGTCTGACCCCCTGCCATGGCAAGAAAGAGTACTGGGGTCAAACGACCCCAGCAAGGTGTTCGTCTAGCCTCCTCTTAAAGACCCCCAGGGTAGGAGCCGGCACCACTTCTCTTGGAAGTTGGTTCTAGGTCCTAGCTTCCCTGACAGTGAAGTAGCTTCCTTTTTTGAAAATGGGAACCATGTTGGCCCTTTTCCAGTCCTCTGGCACCACACCAGAGCACCATGAGTGCTCGTAAAGCTGTGCCAGGGGTCCCGCAATGACCTTTGCTAATTCCCTCAGCACTCTGGGGTGGAGTTCATTAGGACCAGCTGATTTAAATACGTCCAATCCTTCCAGAAGTTCCCTGACTAGATCCTCTCTGACTCTAGGCCTGGGTGCGCCTCCCCTGGGGCCTGAGGGGGTCCCAGGGGG